>NC_090265.1:208199643-208799643 GCF_040414725.1 Anabrus simplex
TGTATTCGAATTTTGAGTGTTGGGTGTGAGGGGTGTCTAAATGTCCTATACTGTAACATAACTGGCATTAGGTCAACTCGTATTTGTACTACGTGTCACGTTTCCTTCAAATCAGGGTCAGTCTCTCCAACGCAGTCATAATCTGCCATTACCTTGACGTCCTAGTTCAATATATATGGGTATACCTCAGATTAACAGTGATAGATGACTTACGGACTTGGAGATCTAATGCAAATAAAGCGTAGCTCATCAATATCCAGTGTCTATTTGTTCAGGAGACCAAGACGTTGAATATTCTATGAGCAAATTACGACGTAATAATCACACAAAACGATGTAGTAAGCCGTCACGTTAAAAAGAAGAAAATGCAGACATTTAATTGGCATTTGCGACAACACCTTAACGCTATCTCAACATGCAGCATGGAACAGTTGCAGTGATCACCTGAATATCTTTGATCTAGGCTAGATCACTGTTAACTTCGTACTTTACATTTCAATCATTAGTAGGCCTGATAATAATAATAATAATAATAATAATAATAATAATAATAATAATAATAATAATAATAATAATAATAATAATAATAATAATAATAATAATAATAATATGAAGTATGCCTACATTCACGGCTTCTCATTACAACAAGGGCCTATTTGGATTTCATGCTATCTCGGTGAATATTTCAACAAGTCACTCTCAGTTTCGTAGTAAATATTACAGTTAGCCCTCCTTGTAGCGAAATCCAGAGCTCGATGTTCACTGAAAGGCGTGACGTGTGACTGCAATGTCTCCAGACCTCGTGTAAGTCGTGTGAGTAACAGTTGAGCAGATGTTGGGTAAGACACGAGATCTCAGCGAATTTGATGGTGGTCACATTGTCGGTGCCAGACGTATGGGCCATTCTATCTATGAGATCTACGTGCGGTCGTGTCAAGACTGTAGCGTGAGGTACGTGGATTTGGACAAAACAACCGCCGTCAGTGTCAACCGCCGTGAAGTACGACCTCTTGATAGCAAGAGTCGCTCGCTGGTGTGGGATGTCATGATGTCGGAATAATAAATTTGCATGTTGGACAATTGGATCAAAACTAGCACATGGGTCATATAGGAGAAACATACATACTAATATCAACCAGGAGGAAACATTTTAGAATCAGTTTAAATATATTTCTGGAGAACATTGTAGAGAATTAAGGGATTCTCCTTGAGTTTTAGTCCATACATACATACATACATACATACATACATACATACTCGTATATACACACATACATACATATACACATTACGATTATAGACCGTTATGCCTTTCAGCGTTCAGTCTGCAAGTCTCTATGAATTTACTAAATGTTGCCACAATCTTCTATTTGCAACTAGTGCTATGGATTCATTTAGTTATTTTCCTCTTATCTTTAAATCGTTAGAAACTGAGTCTAACCATCGTCGTCTTGGTCTCCCACTGCTTCTCTTAACCTCCATAACAGAGTCCATTATTCTCCCAGGTAACCTATCCTTCTCCATTCGCCTCACATGACCCCACCACCGTAGCCGGTTTATGCGTACAGCTTCATCCATCGAGTCCATTCCTAACCTAACCTTTATCTCCTCATTACGAGAACCATCCTGCCATTGTTGCCACCTGTTTGTAGGCTACCAGCAATCATTCTCGCTATTTTCATGTCCGTTACTTCTAACTTATGAATTAGATATCCTGAGTCCACTCAGTTTTCACTCCCGTAAAGCAAAGTTGGTCTGAAAACAGACCGATGTAAAGAAAAGTTTAGTTTCCTCTGGGAGCTGACTTCCTCCTTACAGAATACTGTTGATAGTAACTGCGAGCCCAATGCATTAGCTTTATGACACCTTGATTCAATCTCACTATGTCACCATCCTGGGAGAACACACAACCTAAAAAGGTACATTAAATTCTTTTGAATTTCTTACCTACCGAAATCAATTTAATCTTCGAAAGGCTTCTTTTCACACTATACTCATTGCACCTATTTTCAAGTTCCAAGATATTAGACTGGAGGCTTTCGGCACAATCTGCCATTAAGACGAAGTCGTCAGCATAGGCCAGACTGCTTATTATATCTCCACCTAACTGAATCCCTCCCTGCCACTTTATATCTTTCAGCAAATGATCCATGTAAATTACGAACAACAAAGGTGAACTATTACAGCCTTGTATAAACCGTGTGATACCCTGAACCAAGAACTCATTCTACCGTCAGTTTTCTCTGTAGCCCAGTTATCAACATAAATGCCTTTGATTGATTTTAATAATCTAACCTTCATGCCATACTCCCCCAGTATGGTGAATATATTTTCCCTCGGTACCCTGTCACATGCTTTCTCAGATATAAGAAACATGAACACAACTGTCTATTTTCTCGTAGTATTTTTCAATTACTTGACGCATACTTAAAATCTGTACCTGACAGCCCCTCTGTAGTCTGAAACCACACTGCTTTTCATCCAATTTCCTCTCAACCACTGATCGCACCCCCCACTTCCAACATGCCCGCGAATACTTTCACCTGGTATACTAATCAATGATATATATCGATAATTGTTGCAATCCTCCCTGTTCCCTTGCTTATAGAGGGGTGCAATTACTGCTTTTGTCCAATCTGAATGTACCTTACCAACACATCATGCTAATCTTACTACTCTATGAAGCCATTTCATTCCTGCCTTCCCACTATACTTCACCATTTCAGGTTTAATTTCATCTATTTCTGCTGCTTCATGATACTGTAGTTTATTTCCCATCCTTTCCATTTCCTCAAGCGTAATTTCACCAACATCATTTTCCTCCTCACCATGAGCTTCGTTGTTGGCGACACCAACATGATTTCGTTTTACGTTGAGAAGATTTTCAAAATATTCCCTCCACCCGTCCTGTGATTCCCTGGGATCTAGTATGAGCTCACTTGAATTACCCAAGACACTGTTCATTTCCTTTTGCCTTCCCTTCCTAAGATTCTTTATTACTGCCCGGAAAAATTTCCCTGCTGCTTGACATAGCCTTTTCAGGTTATTACCAAAATCTTCTCACGACTTCTTTTTGGATTCAACAACTATTTGTTTCACTCTGTTTCTTTCATTTATGTACAATTCTCTGTCTGCATCAGCCCTTGTTTGGAGCCATTTCTGATAAGCCTTCTTTTTACGTTTACAAGCTGTATAAAGCTGACTTAATCATTCCACAAAATTGTCAATTTTCCCTATCTTTACACACAGTTATCCCTAGGCTTTCCTTTGCTGTTGCTACTACAGCATCCCTGGATGTCACCCATTCTCTTTATAGATCCTGAACCTGCTTAATGTCCACTGTTCGGAACTTCTCACTAATTACGTCCATGTACTTCTGTCTAATATCCTCGTCCTGGAAATTTTCTACCCTTATTCGTTTGCAGACAGATTTCACTTTCTCTCTTCTAGGCCTAGAGATACTTAGTTCACTGCAGATCAGATAGTGGTCTGTATCATAATTTTTTTCCGAAAAACCCGTACATACCTAACAGATTTCCTGAATTCGAAGTAGGATAAGATATAGTCTACTATGGATCTGGTACCCCTACCATCTCATGTGTAGCGGTGAATAGCCTTATGTTTTAGGAATGAACCATGAGTTTTAGTCCAATAATAAAAAATGCTAGGTCTACGGGTAATGCCCATTTCAAGGAAGACATCCATAAAAGCCTTTCTGTCGCAGGTCGCCATTGTCGTCGCATAATCCCGCCATCAGTGTTGACATGTGTGCGAGATATGCGGACATGACCTTCACTTTTTTAATATTCGCCACGCGTAAACAAATAATTTTATGCGGCTCCTAGTGATAAATTCGGAAACTATACACCTTACTTGACACGAATATACTGATCTACAGGAAAAGAAAGAACTACGATGGTTTATAAACAACTCTGCACGAGGGATGATATATCTTTTTTACCACTTTAGGTAAGTTCACGGAGGAATGAAATATCATACCCTGGCGCTCAAAGTATTAATAATGTAAACTTTTAACAGACGATCTCGATTGATATTAGCCTCCGTGTATATTCATCCTTCCATCAATTCTGGCGATCTGAAAATGTATCCCTTCAGTGCGCTCATGTGTTACTCTGAATGAAAACCTACAACCTGTTTTCCAGTCGATGACCAGGCCAGGGATGGGATGAATGAAGCCCCCAACATGCGGCGACGTTAGGAATTGTGCCGGCTGCTGATGCCTGTCGCACTCCCCCGGGACAATGATTAATGACTGACAGATGACATAAAATGGTAGCGGAGAGTTTTGCTGGAATGAAAGACGACAGGGAAAACCGGAGTACCCGGAGAAAAACCTGTCTCTCCCCGGGTTTGTCCAGCACAAATCTCACATGGAGTGACCGGGATTTGAACCACGGTATCGAGCGGTGAGAAGCCGGCGCTCAGCCGCCTGAGCCACGGAGGCTCTCATGTGTTGCTCTGAATTTTTAATGATTTACGACCAATTAGAGGTCGATAGATGCAGAATGGGTCTCGGCACTTTAGTTGCCACGGCTGGTCCAAGGTCCAACAGCTCTGCACTCCGACCGGCCAACCGAGCAGAGCTCTACTGTGCCTCTACGCCTCTGCATTCGGGAGACGGGACAGGGCTGGACCTCACGGCTTGTCCCAACCGTCGGCTATCCTGAGAATGGTTTTCCGTGGTGTTTCATTCTCCTGCACTAAGGCGAATTCCGGGTCAGTTCCTAGTTTAGGCCACGGCCGCCAGCCCCCTCACCTTCTCCGAGCATCTCCTTCACGGTAACAAATCTCCCGGCCTGAGAGACGGCGTCACCGTCTAAGAGGCCCGCCTCCCCCTTCAGGGGAGGAATGAAAATATTTTAGTATTAGCAGTTTGATACTGATGTTTATGTGCCAGTCATCATGATGGCCGATTTTAGTATAAACATCCACTGAAATGAAAAGGCATTTGATTTCTTCAAACGTCACTTTAATTTGAATGTTGTGCCGAGCAACTTCCTCAACACATTGGGCAATTCGTTTATTAATCTTACTTTTACTTGTAATATTACTCCAGAACTCTTAAACTGTTACTCTTATTTATCATATCAAAGACCTATTCTGCGCAAAGTTATTAACGATATTCCAAGTGTACCACGTTCTATTGAAACAAATTTATTAACCATATAGTATACCGATGGCTTCCTACTAATACCTCGTATGTCCCAATGCGCTTCCTAACCATTATATTCCTTAAGACTGGTCACGCCTCCCTGCCACACGTTTATACGCAGTCCATCAGAATAATTTCTTTGTGTACTTAAGGTTAATTTTCCGTTACACATAAGCATAGGAAAATATGCCTGGTGTGAAAATGGGAATCCACAGGATACCATTTTCGGAGCTGCCGACAGCGGGTGGGTTCGAACCCACTATCTCCCGAATGTAAGCTCACAGCTGTGCTGCCCTAACCTCACGGTCAGCTCGCTTGGTTATGGATCTCTTTTTCTGGTAGTCAATATCTGTAGTGGTGGTAGTAGTATCCTCGTATGGAGACTGATTACGTGCTACGAAATGAAACCCCGTGTACATCTGCCAACGTCCCTAACCGGCGAACGATGCAGGAATCTGCTGTCAAATCATGTCTGCCTATTCATTCCGCTCCAGTAACCTGCAGGAGACCAGTACCTACATCAACATACAAAGCACTGGACCATCACTCCAGACTGTAGCCGATGTGTTCTATGAACTCTCCACGAATATGTGGCCCCGCAGATCACCCGACCTCAGTATATCAATTGTTCATCACTGTGTAAGTTAGAACATTATTCTGATGAAAACTGTCGAAGGCCGGGCTGAGTAGCTCGGACGGTAGAGCGCTGGCCTTCTGAGCCCAAGTTGGCAGGTTCGATCCTGGCTCAGTCCGGTGGTATTTGAAGTCCTCAAATATGAAAGCCCGGTGTCGGTATGTTTACTGGCACGTAAAAAATTCCAGCACCTCAGCGTCTCCGAAAACGGTAAAAGTAGTTTGTGGAACGTAAAATCCAATGGTATTATTATTATTATTATTATTATTATTATTATTATTATTATTATTATTATTATTATTATTATTATTATTATAATTAGAACTGTCAAAGAACTCATACGTCTTATTAATGCAGAGCGTGTAATTAAAATCATACTATATGTAAATAAGGCAGTGTTAGTACACTGCTTGAAAGAAAACAATGTCTCAGTATTGGTGTCGTCGAAGATGGTCAGAAAATCTTATCAAGGATAATTTCCAAAAGAGCACAGCCCTTTTAATCTGTCTCTAAAGTACTGCATGCTCTAAGACATGTCTCGTTTGGCGCAGGTCATTTACTACTACTACTACTAGGCCTACTACTACCACAACCACCACAACTATTGCTATCGTAGATGAGATTTTGACACCGTTGCGAGCTAGAAATTTTGGGACTGTCCACTCACTGTAGGCACGAGAATAATTTTACATACCCGCATGGCGAGTTATGGCTTTTTCCTGTTTTCAAACGCTGTACGAAATCAAATCAGTGATCTTCGGTGCAAAAACTTAAATCTGTTACTAGGCTACTTTACCGTCACTTGCAGCCGCCTAGCTATGAATAAAATGTCTTCTGATGAAACTTCACTGATGACTGGATTATAATAGCAGACTGTACATGAAATGTACAGACTTATTGTTCTGCCTGACCATTTTTAATTCATTGGGATTGGTACATCTTGTAGATTTAGTCCAGATTCACGGTCGGGTGCCCCTCGTACCGCCAACACTAGGTGGAGGGACGTATTTCCTATTCCGAGTTTCTGTGGTTGTTGGTAGTGTGCAGATGAATAAAACTGTTAATAGAGACGAACACAAACACCCAGTCCCCGAGCCAGAGACATTAACCATTCAAAATTAAAATTTCTGATCCTTCGCGGAATCGAAGCCAGAACCCTCTGGACCAGAGGCCACTAAGCTGGTCCTTCAACCAAGATGTCGGATATGAAATGTCCAGACTGAAATTAATATTACAATGTATGTTTAGTACACTGTTATTGTTATAGAAGGGATGCTAGTTGGCTACGTCATTATTTTATCCCGTGAGAGTTCTTTAACGTAACGGAAGCCAATGACATGAAATGATCGTACTTACCAATCATCAAATGCCGCCGACCTCAGCGATGATCGAACCTGTTTTCTTGGGAACAGAAGGAAAAGACTTTATGGCAGCCCTAAAGTTGGTTTTCCGTGGCGTCTCATTTTCACACCACGAAAATTCTTTTTTATGTTATTCTGAAACTGTACCTTACGTAAGAGCATGTTCGCTATCCTCCCACTCCCATTCCCAGCCCCGTCCTAAGACATCGTCACAATAAGACCTATCTGCGTCGGTGCGACGTGAATAAAGGAAGAAAAGAAGAGAAGACATTAAAAGTTAGCTAATAGCTTTACGTGAATACGGACATCGCGATCACAACCAAGGGACCCCCCCCCCCTCACCCAGTTCTACTTGGAATCCGAACCAGAAGGATTTGAATTTTTGTTTCAAAAATTCTACATTCATTAGCCGAGATTTGAACCGCGATGATATCACTCAGTTATCACTCCCCAATACGACTTGAAAAATGCATCACTCAATCAGCTTGAATAACACAAAGAAAACGCAATGAAAATGTTTCCCTATTTTTCCCGTTTTTACTCAAGGAGTACAGTACTTATTTTATTGTTATTATTTCCACCGTTTTGCTACCTTGGAATCTTGAACAATCGTTATAAGGAAGGTTATATGAAGTCAAAAAATGCATAGTAACGAGCAAGAAAACCTTTTAAAACACCTACTGCTGACCCACAAGAATAATATTAGCATCGAAACACGGAAGATCTTTAGAAAAACATTTGTTCGGAGTGTGTTTCTGTAAGGAAGCAATTGCTCGATGTTAGGAAAATAAAAGAAGCAAGAGCAAAGTTGTAGAGATGTGGATGAACAGGGTGATTAATGATATGTTTCGGAGACGCCCAGGTGCCGGAATTTCGTCCTTCAAGAGATCTTTTACCTGCCGGTAAATCTACTGACGCGAAGATGACGTATCTGAGCATCTTGAAATACAACGGAACTCAGTCGGGAGTGAACCCACCAGCTAAGGCTCGAATAACCAGCGCTTCTACCGTCTTAACTACTACTCCGACACAGCAGAACTAATCGGACTAACTGGATAGAACTGAAAAACAGCTGTAGATATAAAGAGATAGGTCTACATCATCAGTTGAATTGAAAAATGCAATTTAAAAAAAATAATTATTAACGTATGGAGAAATTTTTGTAAGGAAGGAGACGACCACGAGAGGTTGAATTAATCTGAAACACTAGCTCAAGACAGAAAATTGTTATTGCAGTCACGAGACCTTGCCTTTAGCTTAGTTCTATGCTGATGGTCGTTTTAATCTCATTGTGAGCAATAGAACTTTGTTAATATAACCCTTAAATTTTTCAGTCCATCGAACATGTGATGCAAATTTATGAAAACGTTATTATCCTAAGCCTGCATACCTGAACAAAAAGCAGACAGAAAAGAAAAAAGAAAGAAAACGAGAAATCGTCGTTGCGCCTGCAAACGCCACTACGTGCAAATATTTCTGCTTATAACTTTGACTGGTGAGGATCTGTCATCTAAGGTTCAGTATCGTGCGACGATCCTCAAAGAATTCATGAGACATGTACTGCGGGTCAGTATTTCTCCAATACATAGCGGTCACATAGCGGTTTCTGCAGGGGCAACGACGACATGTAATTCAGTTAATAATACTACTAATAATACTGTCAATGGCTATAGGCCACACTAACTACTATTACGATTTTCGGAGACGCTGATGTGCTGGAATTTTGTCCCGCGGGAGTTCTTTTACGTGTCAGTAAATCTACCGACACGGGGCTGAATTATTTCAGCACCTTAAAATATCACCAGACTGAGCCAGGATCGAACCTGCCAAGTTGGAGTCAGAAGGCCAGCGTCTCAACCGTCTGAGCCACTCAGACCGGCTCTGTTATTAATACACTTTTAACAGGTACTGTACATACTAGTGTATACGTAAATTTGTATATTGTATTCGACATACAAAGACTCTATCAACTAAGTCAGTACTGGAAAGTATAGCTTCCATCATAGCAAACAACAGAACTTTAAGACAACAACAACAACAACAACAACAACGCAACATTTCTGAAATGAAAATTAAGCTCCTTTTAGTTTACGACTCATATAAAAGCAAGGAGCAGTGCAAGTCAAAGCAATTCAAAACTCTCCTGATAACTACCCACGTCCATAGAGGTTGGTTTTTGGAGCAAGTATTCTTATGTCTAAAGAGAAGGAGGAATTCTCTGGACGATATTTTCCTAGCCAGCAGCTCCATGTTCATGCAGGAGGGACAGCAGATTTAGAGATGGGCGTGTGTCTTTGAAGGTTATAAAGAGTTACGGGTCTCCTATACAGGCGGACACTACGAGACGGGGCCCATCATGTAACAGTCAGCTTTTACAGGATACAATACCGTAAGAAAGGAAGGACAACGTTAACTATGTTTTGCATGGTATTAAATGTTTATGGCTGTGTCAGTGTGTCCACATTGTTATGCACAGTCGTCTCAGAAGTCTGAGAATAAAGCAGTGTGTTAGCAGGTGCTTTCTGAGCTAGCTAACGGTAACCAAGGGTAGACTTGACTGAGACCAGATACTTGCCACCTCAACTCCAGTAAAAGAAAGAAAATAAAAGAGAAGAACGGGCCAAGGTACAAAAATGAAGCTGGCAGACACACAAAGTAGAATAACGGGCAAAATGAAGCTAAGAAATAGGTGGTGGAAAGGAGAGCAGAAAACAATCTTTCTTTTTTTTTTTGTCTTCTCTGGGTCGTTGTCACCTCAATTTCGTTTGGATGGAGAGAAATTGAGTGAGCCCGGCAGATGACGCCATTGTGTCCCTGCTACTGCGTTGTAGAGTACCGTACGGTACACAAGTTGCTCTACAGGAAGCAAATCGTAACATGTTCCAGCTAAAAAAATATATATCCTCTTAAGATATCTACCAGGACGCAGTCACTTTTACGTTATTAGGAACCGCATAAACAAATGCTTAATTGATAACCGTCACTTATACTCAGCTCGCAAGTATTCAATCACTTTTCCCTGAGAGAAAATATTTTAAAAATAATATTCATTCTCTTTCTGGTTATATTACCAACTTTAGCGGAACCTGTTGTGGTCGAGGGTCCGAACTGCACCGCCCATGTGGACATGGCTCTGTTTTACGGCCGGATGTCTCCTGATGGCAACCCTCTGTGGAGGATTGTATTTAATATTGCGTTTTCCTACAATAGTTGGTAGTATGATGTGTGGTGGTGCCGATTCTGATTACTGTATTGTTTTAAGAGGAAGTACAACAGGGCAACCATTCTCTATATAACACTAATCGGAGAGAAAAAACCAACGCTTCAAAAAATGAAGATATCGGGTAAAGAAATAAAAGACAAATGAAGGGCGTGAAGTTGAATGACACCCTAACCCCCGCAACCTAATAGCGTAGGGTTCGGAAAAGAACAAGAGTAGACCAAGGGAGGTCGGATAGGACAGATGAAAGTAAGGAGCCGGGCACAAGCAATGCTATGACTCAGCCAAAGGCCCCGTGGTCGCCAATCCACGCTCCCGAGTTGAGAGCCCGTTGGGCCCTTTTTGGTCACCGCCTACTATACGCAGAGGATATGGTGGGTGTCATCCTACCTCCCCCACTCACATGGGGATGTGTATCGAGACAAAGAAATTCACCCAGTCCTCCAGATGGAGGAATTAAACATACTTGGCGGGGAACACACTGAACCGAAGGCCGCAATGCTGGCTGTTAATCCAAAGAGCTGGAATATAATTTTCTTACTTAAATTTCAGGAATATTTATCCATGCTCAAATGTAATAATTTTCTTAAATGCAATGTTCAAAATGCCCTCCGTTAGTATTGATACATGCGTCAACCCACCAACGTATCGAAACCCGGACCCGAATGTAAGACAGAGTTTAATGTGCTATGCTGGTACGATCTATTTCTGTGATTCCCATGGTAAATGTAGCCTACTATGTAGAGTTGTAGGTAATGAGTTCTAACGCGGAAATAAAGTGTTTCCGGATCTAAGTCCATCTAGCATATTTTCTTCTTCTACGTGTAAGGAATGTCTTGAAAGTTTGGCGTTAGGCCTACCTTATTGTTACATTCTGTATCTTATTCTGTATCTTACAAATGTTTTCCCTTGATTCTGACCGTTCGAGGGTGAGTACATTCCTAGCGAGTTCATGTAGGGCGGATTTTTTTTTTTTTTTTTTGGCTTTACGTCGCACCGACACAGATAGGCCTATGTCTTATGGCGACGATGGGAGAGAAAAGGGCTAGGAGTGGGAAAGAGGCGACCGTGGCCTTAATTAAGGTACAGCCCCAGCATTTGCCTGGTGTGAAAATGGGAAACCACGGAAAACCATCTTCAGGGCTGCCGACAGTGGGATTCGAACCTACTATCTCCCGAATACTGGATACTGGCCGCACTTAAGCGACTGCAGCTATCGAGCTCGGTGGCGGAATTTTTAAACGAGGCTTTCATCTCTCAATCTCTCTCTAATAATAATATTAATAATAATAATAATAATAATAATAATAATAATAATAATAATAATAATAATAATAATAATAAGGTATCTACTGTACTGTAATGGAACAATTGGGATATATTCATTGTACATAGGACTTAGAGACAAGCAAATTTCGAAAACATGGTTTAGATCATTTTCATTCTTCGAGCTCAGAGAGAAAATTTTCGTTTCACGAAGATTTTGCTCTGTTTCTTACAAATACATTACGACCGACCACGACCATATTGTTTTATATGTATTTTTATGTGCTGGTCTACTTATTACAGTCCCCACGTCCTTCACTCCTTTTCTTAGAAATTATTCCATTCTTTAAATATAAAAATATTCTACAAGATACCGTTCTGACGTAGAATATGTCTAGAGTTTCGGAACCGTACTTGAGCTGGTGTGTGTTACAAAAATACGACAGACTTCAAATCAAAAACACTTTCGACGACAGAATTCAATATCTAATTTTAAAGGGGAAGGGCCATTGTACCCAGAAACATGAGTCGAATCTCGGCATGACGTCATCGGATGATGAAATACCTCAGCTTTCTTGGGGTACTAAAATCGCCGTGCTACGTGGCTAACAGTTAGTGTAGCTCTGGACGGCGGCAAGGTAGTAAGTTATGTGAGGTGTCATTTGATTTTTGAGTGTGGGTTTTCTATAAATATAGTGTAAAATTTAAAATGAACATGTGAGATGCTGATTTGTCCATCATATGGGGCCATTAAGCCTTAAGCAGGCCCCTTGGTTATACTCGACTGAAGTAGGCGATGTGCGGACACTGGGTTTCACCCACTCCCTTTCTACTGTCTTCAATCACGTATTTGAATTCACCTCATTAACTCCTCTGAAGAGAGTGACGTGAAGTAAAGAGCATCCGGTCGTAACAACTCGTTACGCAGATTTATCTCTTCATTCCCAATCCCTAGAGAAACGGGACAAGTATTGGATGCATTCCTAATTTCAACAATTCCCATCACAGGGCAAGTATTCTACATCAAAATTTGGGTAATATCACCTCCTCAATTTTCTGTATTAACCAAAATTAAAGTACACTTGAGCCAACCGCTCTCGCGATATGAAATTGCAAATAAAAAATGGAGGTATACAGGTTGTTTCAGTAAAGGTAAACAAGAAAAAGGGGAACCTAGGGTTTGAGAAAATAGCTTCAGGGAATATGGACTCCAACGTGTCTAACACTAGTATTATTTTCCGGATTATTCTTCACTTTTTGAGACAGAAATAGGAATCATACATTATATATTTACTAGTTATCAGCAAATGTGTGTCGATAGCAGACAAATATCGTGAGATTTCTTCTCACAAGCACGTAAAATAAACTCCTGCGGAACAATCTTCCGGCATATTGCCATCTCCAAAAATAGCAAAATTAGTCAGCCTTTAAAAATAATCATAAAATCATAAATTTATTATTATTATTATTATTATTATTATTATTATTATTATTATTATTATTATTATTATTATTATTATTAAGTGCTATTCAGAACAAGATCAAGATAATTTCTATGAACATTGTACTCAAATTTGTATTCGTTGGAATGTTGAATGTAACTTTTCATTCTTCTTTGTCTAGGTGTAATCGAGGAGAGAGGTGAATTCTGTTTTGCAGTTCGGGTGGTAACTGCTCTCAACATGAACATGAAACAGGGAAGCAGATAAAAAAAGGAACAACGTCACTGGTGGAATGTAACTCGGCGCATTACCGCCAGATGGACTCGCCTCTGAAATGAGTTCCTCCTCACCCCAGCCCATTCCATCCAGGAGATGCAAAACTTGAACACCGAGGAAGTGGGCCATGGAAGAGTTATATGGTAGGAGCAGCAGAAAGGAAAACACGTATTTTACTCCAGAACAAGACAGTCATAGGACGAACACAATATGACCACGAGAAGAAGCGATGGCGAACAGTTTTACTAGAAAATCTTGCTCATAACAAGAATGTAAATGCAGAGTTGTTATATGGAAGTAGAAGTAATATGCCGTGGCTTCCTATCGTATCCTAGCTGGAATTTGCCGGAGCCTGGGAACTTTATACGCAATCTCTGTAAAAATAAAATACATATATCCTTCCTTATTGTTCTGGTATCTAAATACTAAAGGAGTTAGCTCCGCTTATTACGTCCAAAAGGAATTTATAATAATCTCTATATTCACTATAATACAAGAAGATTTTTCACTGCCTACTTATCACGGATGTGGTCGATAGGATCTGTATTACCTGTTCTGCATCCGTGTTGGTCTTAAGTTTGAAAACGTAGATTTTGGCTCAAGTAAGATGGCTTGTAATACCTTGGTCATCAACCTACTGCACTTACATAACGTAAAGTTTTTCCGGATAATCTGCGTTTTCGTAGTGTCCCGTACATTTTCAATAACTAGCCGTTTTACCCGCCATTGACGCCACAATCGTTACTGACATTCTGAGGCATGTATGTGGACACCCGGCTGTCCGTGACTTGTCACGACGTACTCATTTCCTGGCTTTCTGGAGCCTTTCGCAGTTTCATATTTTTTGCGTTATTAGTGCTTCTAGTATAAAAAACAAAGTATCAGGTTAATATTCAAAACGTGTAGACGTGGGATTAGCAACGAAGTGATCTTATCATAATTATGTATTAAGTTCCAGTGTTACTGAGGTGGAGTTGAATTGGAAAACCATGTAAAACAACAAATAGGATGACCAAGAATGGGAGGTCTGTCCACTTCCATACTAATTTAAGTCCTTCAAGTCATTCTTAAATTGATGGAGTAGAGATTTGAACATAGGACAAAGATGTTGTTTTTGCTAATAGTTTAGCGTAGCACCAAGCAGGTAGGTTTTAGGATTGGGAAAGAAGCGAGCGTGGGCTTAATTAAGACACGGCACCACATAATGTGTGTGGTGTCAAATTGGGGACCCACAGAAAACCATCTTCATGGGTGTCGATAGTGGGAACCCAACATCTCCTAAATTCAAGCTAATTGCTACATTTCGCTCGGTGCAGAAAGTTTTTAATAATAATAATAATAATAATAATAATAATAATAATAATAATAATAATAATAATAATAATAATAATAATATTTTGTTTACGCTCCACTAACTACTTTCACGGTTTTCAGAGACGCTGAGGTGACGGAATTTAGTCCCACAGGAGTTCTGTTACCTGCCAGTAAATCTACCGGCACGAGGCTGGCGTATTTGAGCACCTTCAAATACCATCGGACTGAGCCAGGATCAAAAATCTAGAATGTTTTCAAACATAGGTTTACTGAGCTAGAAACCTAAGTGAGTTCCTTTGTTAGAGCCCTTAGATTTCACGTTTACATCTTCATCACTGTGCCATTCATGGACTTTTCTGAGAAATAAATCATAAACATTAGAGAATTCATAGTTAAATCGTGTAAAGGACTAGCTAGTCTGCATTGAAAGAAAATAAATTGTCTATACCAAGAAAGATGAGTTGAAATGAAAAATTATCCTACATCAAGGGTGTCAGACCAGAAGTACACGAGTTGAGAAAATCCCAGCAACAACTAATGTCTATGGAATTTGTTGGAATAATTAGAAGACAGTTGGTTAGGCAGTCACTTTCACAGTTCAGTTACGGGAAGCATCTCTATTTTTTGCTATTCGTCTGTCCGGTTAAGTTTTCAGCCTTGGATCATAAAATCAAATAGTACCATAGAATGGTATGCGGTAATATGAAAAACCGTGAAAACCGACGGCAATGCCATAATGAGGCATACACGGTATTACGAAGAGTGAGGTATTTTGTCATTGCTTTCCTCACTGAGCCAGAAAATACTATTGCAGTCCAACTAGCCCCATGAGCAGCACATTTCCTAACACACTATTTGTGCTCTGAACCCAGCATCACCCATACTTCAGCCTTAATTGAGACCAAGACTTCGGTAGAAGCTATCTATTGCTCTGATATTTGACAAGATACAGATGCAAAATTACTGTATCCATCAAGAAGTAGCAACAGGCAGATGTCGCTACTTAACTCTACAAGGGAAACTTTTCAGTAGGTTTAACGGCACATCAAATAATCCTTTCCTGGGTTAAAATTCAGGCACACCGAAGTATATTAGAGACGAGTAAAGTTTAACTTTTACCACCCAATGTCATCAATAGTCAGCAATAATTTGTATTTAGAAAATTGTAATTTCGTCTGCACACCTTCAATTTTCGTCCCATATTTCTCAGAATATACAAAAAAAAAAAAAAATTAAAATTATATGTGTCCTTCTCTGTTTGTTTGTTTGTTTGTTTGTTTGTTTGTTTGTTTGCTTGCTTGCTTGTTACAAGACGCGAAAGAGAGTGAACGTAATCTCACGAAAGGCAGTAATTTAGTTAAGAGAAACGTTACTGTAAACCAGGTCATAAATTTGACTAAGTGCATAGGTGAGGGAGGGAAATATATCGTCGCTCGACCGGTAAAAGGTTGTATTCTACAAAGCTCTTCCTATCAATTATTCTCCTTAAGACTGGTCATGCCTCCCAGCCACGTATGGAAATGCAGTCCATCAGAACAAATTTTGTTGTGTTCATTTTCCTATGCCCATGTGTAAAGGAAAATGAACCTTACAGTACCGTACTGTAGGAATGTACGTTTGTATTACGTATTTACGCACTCCTAGTGTACAATGCATGTAAGGTTCATTTTCGTTTAGTGGTCGACATAGGAAAACGAACACAACGGACATTGTTCTGATGGACTGCGTATCCATATGTGGCTGGGAGGTGTGACCAGTCTTAAGGAGAATAATGGATAGGAAGAGTATTGTGGTATACAACGTTTTACCGGTGAAGCGACGATATTTTGGGGGAATGTTAAATAACTTTCAATGTCAGGACGAATTTTGCCCATCCAAACGTATTGTAGATATAGGACTGTCACGTTATCAGCACTGAGGTCCACTTCGACCTATCCAGCGAATTGTATACCGTCGGTTTTACATTGACATGTGTAGTGTGATTAATACTGTCTTATTCTAATATTTACTGTCACATAATTGGTCGTCTTCAGATACCAAATTTAGGCTTGTCCAATTCGTAAAGTAGGCTACTGGAAACTATAGGCTACTAAGATGTTGGGTTAAATCGATATACACTAGATTTAAAATCTGCACAGTAGGCTTTGTTACAAGAACCCTGTACATCTCCCGCACTCTCTGTTATATGTTTACCGTTATTCTTGTTCTGATGCTATAACATGTAAACTTCAATTGTTAAAAATTAACCACACCTACAATAATAATAAATAGTAATAAATAATAATGGGCTAATAATAATAATAATAATAATAATAATAATAATAATAATAATAATAATATTGCTATTGCTAGTCTGGTGCAGCCCTTGTAAGGTACACCATCCGATGAGGTTGGGCGGCATTTAGCATGTATGGTAAACTGCCTGTTATTGTAGTAAAGTTAACAACAAGTGTTACGTGTGGTGCATGAGTTGTGGGGATGTTGGGTACAGTACAACGACCCATCCTCCGAGTTAGGGCAATTAACCATTTAAGGTTAAAATCTCCGACTCACTCGGGAATTAAACCCGGCGCCCTCCGAAAGTGATTACACTGACCATTCAGTCAGCCGGACTACCTCAAACGATTTCCATTTAATGAACATAACACGTCAAAAAAGGTACAATAGTCTGTAGACCTCACAGAGAAAAAACGTCATGCATAGATATTTAAGTCCTTTCGGACACTAATGCCATTCGCAGGAATCGAATTAGCTTTGTTTTTACAATGCTTATGATTTCTACATGTAGTACGATTACTATTTCCTGTTATAAAAGAGTATACTTTCTTTCACTTTTGGCATTATGATCATAGCCATTAGTCCTCTAGTTTTACCGGGTGTCTGAACCAGAAGACTGTGACTTTTAAGCTTAAAACTTGTTTTCAATTTTGTAATTCAAAACATTGCCAAATTGGTGAGAAACTAGTGACGATTTCACTGGCTACTACATCTGTACAAAGTTCAAGGTTATACTGTTGTGTTGCAACGATGTGACATGCTGTACCAAGTCAAGCTAAGACATGTGAACAGACTCCAAGAATAGAAAGTGACTAAGTCTCTACTTAGTAGGAAGTTGCAATCTTGTAGGTATCTGGTTGATTCAAATATTCGAAAACTTGAAACGGTTTTAGTCGCTTTTATTTTTCAGCACTGCAGTAAGTTTCAGTTCATAAACACATCTGTATATAGCACCTGTAAATTTTCTTTTCATGTAATATGATTTAAGAATTTAGAAATGTTATCAAGTTTAGTACCTATACTAATTTATAAATTATCCTCATCAAGTGGACATATTTCATATCTAAAAGCTGCAGGTAAGTTTTACATGAAATAAATTTTCAAGTAATTAGGTTGTGTTCAATTTATAGTACACATGAGTGCAGGAAATCTGACCCATTCCCGTAGATCAGAACTCGTTTCTTATGCGTAAGGTTTCCAAATTTACGTAACACTTCAATCCTACTGCTTACCTCTACGGCTGGCTTGTAGTAAATCCGGAGAGACAAAAGTAAACCAATGAACGATGTTATGACCTGGTGCCAAGTAAAGAGGGTGTCAGAAATTGCCACCTGTAATGAAATGTACTAGTATAGGACTGAATGCGTAGAAATCGGTCAGTCCAATGTAATATGATTCGAAACTCGACTTTGTTGATGGAGGGGTGTGACGTGCTCCTTCACTGAGGGTGATAAAGACTTGTCAATCATGTTACTAGAAGTACACAAAAAGGAGGATGAGGATGCTGTTGTACACTTCATTGAAAATACACAGCCTGTTTCCAGTCATTTGTCAGGGTCAGGAATGGAATGAATGAAACCCCCATCCAGCGGCGAGCATGGGAATTGTGCCGGCTGCCGAGGCCTGTCGCACACCTCTGGGGCAATGATTAATGAATGATTAATGAAATGAAATGATATTGGAGGGTATTGCTGAAATGAAACATGACAGGAAAAACCGGAGTTCCCGGAGATAAACCTGTCCCGCCTCCGCTTTGTCCAGCACAAATCTCGCATGGAGTGACCGGGATTTGAGCCATGGAACCCAGAGGTGAAAGGCCGGCGTGCTGCCACCTGAGCCACGGAGGCTCCATGTACACTTCATTACTAATCTCAAACACAATTCCTTTGTGGGCCAGATTTTATACACGCAAGTATATATTCCGAAAAGATGTTAAATAAAGCGAAAATCCAGCTGGATACCAGAGGGATCCGAACCCACAACCTTCTGATATTCACTTGCAGGTAAGTTATTCTATATGGTTTACGGTCTGAAAGCCGTTATCTCCTCCTCGCCATCTAAAGTAGCCCATCAGTTGTTCTACAGAAGCTAATTGTCGTCCGTTTGACGAAGTAGCACCGATTTCAGTTCCGTAAGAGGGCCTAAAATCAAGTCCGGAATCTATTATTAGGCCACTAGACCAGGGTGGAGGCCAATTCGACTGCATTTTTAGGTGTGCAAAAATACCAACAAACTCACACGTTGACATTAATTATGAGAACACAAAAAATAATCAATATATATTTGGGAATATATCCTATTCGGGAACATATTGCTGTACACTGTAGAAAGACTATTCTGTCAGAACTGTGGAGTTTTTTCCTCTGAATCACCGTATTTCCTACCACAAGAGTGACGCTTCCCAGGTAAGTAACAGAAGTTCAATTCTCAATCATTCTCTCCCTTTCGTCGCCATAAGACCTATCTGTGTCGGTGCGACGTAAAGCCAATTGAAGACTACAGATGGAAAAGGACGAAAGTGCCAAAATATGAAAAATGTGGTTGTCTTTGTAATAATGGGATGTATTAGCCATGCCGCATGTGGTGGTAACCTGCGCATGTGGCTGAGGTCATTAGTTTAGTTGGTAGGAAGTTCAACAGGTAGAGCCACAGTCCATTATGCCCAGCTGAGTTTGGTGCTGTCCATTGTGTCAGTGTGCTATCACTCATGTATTTTATAATTTCTGAACCACTTAATTAAAGAAATGAAATTTATAGAAACTAAATATTGTTGTGCAATTACATAAAATGTATTGGATTTAGTATGTGCTTTCACTTCAAAGGTTGCAGGTAATCATTAATTCCTGGTCTCCTTTAGTAGATTAGGGTGAAAGTGCCATTGTGTTCGGGAACTATATTATTGGCGCTTACTTGAAAACATGTTTCTGGCACTATCACCCTTTTCCATCTTTATTCCTGAATCGTAAAGTATAAAAAAAATTAAAAATGAGCATTTTCTCTCCACGTTAAATGTTGTAAACAACTAAATTTCCTTTCTGACAGCTTCAGCACTAGAATACTTCGTACTGAGTGCTAAGTGATAAGTAGTATTAGTTCTCATCCCAATATTGTGATAGAAAAATATTTACTACAGCTATTTTTATCTCTATTGCTGTCCACAAGTAGTCATAACTGCGAAAACTTGGACAGTGCAGAACTACTACTATTTGAAAATTGCACTTTCGAAGTATTCAAAATTGTGTTTTCTTGGAATTTGGAGAGAGTTAGGCCTACTTCTTGCAATTTGAACTGGTGAAAGTTCTCGCCATGGTCTGCACGTCGGCTATATAGGCCTCTTGAAAATAGTTCAAATCGGTGGGGACACATTACTTATTACACCCAAGAAAAGTAAGAATGGCTGTAGGTAGTGAGCAATGGTAGGAGAGTATTCACAATACAGTCACAATACAGTCCGCCTCCGTAGCGTAACGGTTAGTGTCATTAGCTGCCGTCCTCGGGGGCCCGGGTTCGATTCCCGATACTGCCAGAAATTTAAGAATGGCAGGAGGGCTGGTATGTGGTTGAAATGGAACATGCAGCTCACCTCCAATGGGGGTGTGCCTGAAAAGAGCTGCACCACCTCGGGATGAGGACACGAGTTTACTTTTACTTTATACAGTGACGACGACCGAGCTAAACATCGTGTGCCTAACATTCCTTCAAATATGTCTCGTACTAACAGAGTCCCTCATATTTACATATATTTCAATGCTTACCAACGTCGTGTTAATGTTTATGATTTGCCTTTCTGACCTCGAGATAATGGGTTCGGTTTCACTTGAGAACGATTATATATTATTATAACCGAGTAAGTTTGGCCGTACGGTCAGGAGCGCGCAGCTGAGGGCTTGCATTCGGGAGATAGTGAGTTGGAACCCTACTGTCGGCAGCTCTGAAGATGAAGATGGTTTCACATTTTCACACCAGGCTAATGCTGGGACTGTACCTTAATTAAGGCCGCGGCCGCTCCCTTCGCACTCCTAGCCTTTTCCTATCCCATCGTCACCGTAAGACCTATGTGTGTCTGTGCGACGTAAAGCAAATTATTCATACAAAAAAAAACCGATTGGGTGCTAAACTTGCCGTCGTTGGCACGGTAATGAACTCATCTAAGAAAAAAAAGTTTCTGAAAACCGGCGTCTTTAAAAACCTGCAATTGAAGGATTTTGTGTAAGCAGTTTCTACTTCTTCTTCTTCTTCTTCTCCTTAGTACTAGTAGTAGTAGTATCAATCGAATATTAAAAAATCTTCCCTGTAGACCTTGAACACGGGGGGGGGGAGGGGGGGAGGTGAGGGTTAAACAGCGTAAATTAAAATTTAAGCCGTTGAATGAAGCTGTGCATATGAACCGAGCTCAGCTTTGGTGTCATATCAATACCAAACGAATCCAGGAAGATGATCTCAGCTGCAGAGGGCAAAAGGAGGAGGACGAATTGCTAACTACACGCAGTTACAAACCCTAATCCAAACCCCTCAATTGTTTCTTCTTCTTCTTCTTCTTCTTCTTGTACTACTGCTTTTCCTACACCCTGGTGGAGTCATTCGTGCGAACTGATTACCACATGTGAATAAACTTTTTTTACGGCCGGATGCCCTTCCTGACACCAACACTACGTGGGAGTGGGGGTATAGTCTATTCACTATTGTTTATTTCCGTAGATAGTAAGTCCGTTGTATGCATATGGCTGACTCCGAGTGAGGGGAAATAACCAGGCGCAATAAAAATCACCAACCCGGCCAGGCATCCGCTGAAGACCTCACCACTGACCACTCAGCCAAGGAACTAGTTGTAGTACAAATATCGTGTTATAGCCTATAGTTTGTTAATCATGTAAATAAATAAGACCAAAACAAAAGTAATGAAGTGCAGTCGAAGTCAGACGACACAGGAAATATCAGATTAGCAAATGAAGTCACAACGAAGTAGAGACACAGGAAATATCAGATTAGCAAATGAAGTCTCAATGAAGTAAATTAGTATTTTTGACTTGGACACTATAATAACTAACGATGGAAGAAGTAAGGAGGACATAAAATGCATATTAGCACAAGCAAGGAAGAGCTTTCTTAAGAAAATAAATTTGGTCACTTCAAAAATAAATATAGGAATTAGAAAAAAAATGAAGACTTTCGAATGGAGAGTGGCATTTTATGGAAATGGAACATGGACGATAACCAAGCTCAGAAAGAAGGAGAATGGGAGCTTTAGAAATGTTGTATTACAGAAGAATGCTGAAGGTGAGATGGGTAGGTCGTATCACGAATTTAGATATACTGAACCGAACCGGTGAGAGGAGATCAATCCGGATAGAAGAGATACATGATTGGAGACACCTAGGACTTGTTCAGCTGGCTTTTGAGGGAAGTGTAGGTGGTAATAACGGTAGGGGTAGATCTAGGTATGAGTATGGCAAGCCGATTAGAGCATACGTAGGATTTAGTAGTTGCACAGAAATGAAGAGATTAGTAAAATATAAGTTAGGTTGGCATGGAGGGCTGCATCAAACTAATCTATGGGCTTATGACCCAAAAAACAACAGTGCGTATCTATGAATACGGAACTGTTCTCTGTGGTCAATAGGAATAAACACCACTAGCATTCTAGGAGGTGAAGATCCCACGGTCTGTTAAATTATATAGTTTCTTTTAGGGTTGAAGTATGTTGTTCTTTTATGAACCTTACATAGAGTTTGGCGACGTTTCGAATACATTGTAGTATGATTTATCAAGGTTGAAAGCAATAATAATAATAATAATAATAATAATAATAATAATAATAATAATAATAATAATAATAATAATAATAATAATAATAATAATCCATACAATGTGTTTTATTTATAATATAATTCTTTCATTTGCTGACAGTACAAAATTCATGACCTATTGACCATACATCGAGAAATACAATAAATTCATATTTCCATAAGCACATATCATGAAGAATAATGGATATATCAAGTATACAGTTAATTCCGTGTGTGGTGTTCTCCGGGGTCTCTTTACGTATTCCAGTACAGCTCACACTTCGTTTTAACTATCGCTCTAGTTTACTACCACCACAGGCAATTTTTAAATGCTGCACTTATTCTAGTAGTTTGCTAATCTTCATTTGCACGTGTCAAGCGATCCTGCCCTCTAGATGACCCGTAGGCAAGGTCGTCCCTTGCTCGGAAGTGTGTATACCTGCACTTTACATGCACTGCCACCTAGACGCTGTATTACGGAGCGCACTATGAGAAGGACGAATTTATGTTGCTGCATACGAAGGACCTGCTTTGCTCAAAGCTAAACGAGAACCAGCTCCTGTTTCATTCAGAGTGGCCATAGGTCGCTCTACACTTATAGCGACTTCCTGGACGGAAAATATTTCAGCTATAATGTTTTCTGCTATCTTGAAACTGTAATAAAACTATTTGTTTATTTATAAAACTTAACCCCTTCATTTGACAACAGAGCTCTAATGGCTATATTTCTAAAAATATTACAGTTTCAAATATTTCAAAATGCATTTGCGCATCTTGTAAAGGGAATACAAAACGAATATACAAATGAAATGTCAATAATCCATTCAAACCAAGTCAGGCTAGGAGGGGGTTTGGGGGACTGTGGGGGAAAGTAGACGAGTGTCATAGTCACCGACTTATAATCACGATGGCGTTCGACTCGTTGGCTGAATGGTCAGCGTACTGGCCTTCGGTTCAGAGCGTCCCGCGTTCGATTCCCGGCCGGGTCGGGGATTTTAACCTTAATTGGTTAATTCCAACGGCACGGGGGCTGGATGTATGTGTTGTCTTCATCATCATTTCATCCTCATCAAGACGCGCAGTTCGGCTACGGGAGTCAAATAGAAAGACCTGCACCTGGCGAGTCGAACCCGTCCTGGGACATCCCGGCACTAAAAGCCATACGATATTTCATTTCATTTTCATCACGATGGCCGCAGTTCAATCGCAGTCAAGGTATGTGGGATTTTTGTAAAGTAAAGTCAGTTCCCTATGGTTGGGATTGCACGTAAAACTGGAGTTCCCATGGCTCAGATCATCATATGAACGGTCAGATTATACTACAAGCTCAATTATTGTTTTAAATAAGGTCAGACAGATCAAAAACAAATTGTAAAATCAATTATTGCTTCGATGGATCTGAGGTAGTTCCCGGCTTTCAATCCGAAGTGCACGGGTTGGAGCTTGGCACTTACGTCAGTGGCGATTAACCGTTGCTTTTCTGTCCCCAATGCATACAATAAATTGCTTTATCGTGCATACATACCCTCATTAAAAGCCAGGTTGTGATTTTCACTAATAGGAAATTCCTCTCTGGTTTAATTACTGTGTTGATGGGGTGAAAGCTCTTCATGAGGATCACTGTTAAGTACTAGGTGTTAATATAAGGAAATAACTTAATTGGGGTAATCACATAAAGAGTATTGTAAATAAAGGGTACAGATATCTGCACGTGGTTGTGAGGGTATTTAGGGTTTGTAGTAAGAATATAAAGGAGAGGGCATTTAAGTCTCTGGTAAGACCCTAACTAGAGTATGGTTTTATTGTATGGGACCCTCACCAGCATTGCCTGATCCGAGAACTAGAAAGAAGTCCAAAGAAAAGCAGCTCGATTTGTTCTGGGGATTTCAGACAAAAAGAGTAGCATTACGAATATGTTGCACAGTTTGTGCTGGGAAGACCTGGGAGAAGGTAGACGAGCTGCTCGACTAAGCGGTATGTTCCGAGCTGTCAGCGGAGAGACGGCGTGGAATGACATTAGAAGATGAATACGTCTGAGTTGAGTTATTAAAAGCAGGAAAGAAAACAATATGAAGCTGAAGTTATAATTCAAGAGGACACACTGGAGCAAATATTCGTTTATGGGAAGAGGAGTTAGGGATAGGAATAATTTGCCAAGGGAGATGTTCGATAAATTTTCAAATTCTCTAAAATATTTGAGAAAATACTAGGTAATTAGGGAATATGCCACCTGAGCGACTGTCCTAAATACAGATCAGGGGTGACATTGATTGAGACTGATGATGGAAAATGTGGAGGGAGAATGGCAAGGCGGTCAGTGGAATTATAAAGGTCTCCGGTAGCGCACCGTGTGTCATAAGAAGAAATTAGTTACTCGGGCTTCAGTATCGTACCAATGAGTTCCATTTTTACTGTTAGACAGCCGCACAATCTGAACTTCGAAACTGTCGGCAGCCTTTATAAAATGTGTGCGAAAAAATGCAAGCAATCACGGTTTCTTTTTATGTGCCTGTCGATACCGTGACGTTAGCCACGGTTCCTTCAATTTTTCGTGAAATTCGAAGCACTGACCGGGATTTGAAACATGTCCGTCTTGTTGAGAATCCAGTAACGATATCATTGAGCTATTACGATCATCACATGGTATGCAATCCGGTAACTCAGACCTAACAATTATTATTATTATTATTATTATTATTATTATTATTATTATTATTATTATTATTATTATTATTATTATTATTATTATTATTATTATTATTTGGTTCGGTGGAAAACTGGAAGAGTGGAAAAACCCTGGGAGAGACATTTGTACTGAATTACACAGCGTACATAATTATCGGAGTTGGTGAATGTTGTGTTTTTTATTACAATCTGCAGCGACCTTAATTAAGGTACAGCTTCAGCATTTGCCTGGTGTGAAAATAGGTAACCACAGAAAACCGTCATCAGTGTTACCGACAGTGGAGTTCGAACCCACTATCTCTCGACTGCAAGCTCACAGCTGCGCCGCCCTAATCGCACGGCTAAATTACTCGGTCGCTTCATGATGTGATGATATCGCAGACCGAATTCAGGTTGGAATAAATTTGTAATCCAATACCAATTCTAAGCCTTCAATAGCAGAGATTAAAAGACAATTTCTGCACACATCCGTACGAAGTTAGATTACTAAAGAGGTTCTAGAACACCAACATTCTTCCACAACATTTATTTCTAAAGTGTAAGAATATAAAACCTACCCTAGATATTTACTAAGACCTCTAGTTCTCGTCGGTTTCCATACACGTCCCATATATACACAGAGAGTTTCTCACGTGCCTCAGCGTTCACTTCACGTAAACCGTGAAAATGAGAATGGTAAAGTGTGAGCTCTTGCATATCAGGGTAATAACATTACTAGCGCCACTCGCAAGATTAAGCCGCCATAACAAGGTTTGCCCTTCTCGGAGATGGCGGCCTGATTCCAACTCGCCAATTTGCCTAATGAGCGCAGGGCAATTAGCACCAATATTCATTTCTAGAGATCTCGTCCTTTCATTAGGCCAAAGTGGAAGAGCGAAGGAACGCTACAACGTAAGAAGAGCAAAATAGTATATTACTACCTTCTTCTTTCTTAACATTCTCGAGTGTATTTCTTAGCGTTCCTTTCCAGAACTGTAATCATAGAAACTGACACCCCAGTAAGTCTTGTTGGCTAATATTTCACGCCATCCTCAAAATAAATAGAAATTACTAGGCTCAGGATGCCATGGGTTGCTTGACTAACGAACCAAGGAGGGCAAGGACAAGTCAGGAATTCATGTGAACATTAAAGCACCGTAGGATTCTTACCTTGGCCACAACCTCATAAATAAATAAATAAATAAATAAATAAATAAATAAATAAATAAATAAATAAATAAATAAATAAATAAATAAATAAATAAATACATAAATAAATAAATAAATGAATAAATAAATAAATAAATAAATGATCGTTTAAAGCTCTACTCAAGCTTATTCTTCTGCTAATGTCATTCCACGCCAACTCGCCACTGACAACTCAAAACACACACATTGTCGAGTATCTCGTCTCCTTACTCCCCAGTCTTCCCAGCTCAAAGTTTGCAACATTTACGTCAGAGTACTCCTTTATCGGAAATTACCCAGAACATATCGTGCTGCTTTCCTTTGAATTTTTTCCAGTTCTTGTATCAAGTAGTCTTGGTGAGGGTCCCATACACTGGAGCCATACACCAACTGCGGTCTTACCAGATACCTATACACCCTCTCGTTTACATCCTTACTACAAGCGCTAAATACTCTTATAACCATAAGACCATTACCTGATCTTACAACGGATTGCACAAGGCAAAATACAGTGTCGAAGAGGTGGGGGAAGGAGGCGAGCATCATGGCTTGGAAACATCAAAGAATGGACTTGAATTCACAGCAAGAGATTACACAACATTCGCCACAGTAATCGCCAACATCAGGGGGACCTGCTATGGTACTTTGAAGAAGAATGGATCATAAACCAGCTTATCATAAAATTGTAATTAATATGAACTGGTAACCTAGTGGATCTACACATTTCAATAATTTAAAATAAATTATAATATTAGAAGTACGTTAATAGAGCAGAGTTACAAAATAAGTTATGTTCTATCGCACCGATCGCCTTCTTGGCTGAATAGTCAGCATTGCGGCCATCGGTTCGGAGGGTCTCGGGTTCGCTTCCATGCTGTGTCTGAGATTTTAAACTTCATTCCTTCTGGCTGGGGGCAGTGAGTGTTCGAGCTGTCTACGACATTAGATTCATCCTATAACCCAGTAGACCTACACATTTCAATAATTCATTTCAATTCAATAATTTCAACACTTGCAGTAACTGACACGCGGATCACCCATAGACCTGCACCAGACCACGCCGTAGGTCATACTCCATTAAAATAATTACCTATAACTGTAGATATCCCTTCCTAACAAAGGTAGAGCCACGAAGAATAGGAAAAAAGGAACATTTCCCTCTTCTGTTCAAACCGTTGGGTTCAAAAGAGAGCAAGGAAGGGCAGACAGGGAAAAGGAACGTTAGAAACCTGATACAAGTGACTGGAAGTAGGCTAATGCTCAACAGAGGTTTCATGCCACGCTCAAGAACTCTCCAGTTCCTGTGGTATTTCATACTGTTCTTATGCGGAATTTCTACCAACAAAATCACTACAACATTGTCCGACTCGTCGGCTGGACGGTCAGCGTACTGGCCTTTGGTTCAGAGGGTCCCGGGTTCGATTCCCGGCCGGATCGGGGATTTTAACCTTATATGGTTAAATCCAGTGGCACGGGGACTGGGTGTATGTGTTGTATTCATCATCATTTCATCCTCATCATGACGCGCAGGTCGCCTACTGGAGTCAAATAAAAAGACCTGCACCTGGCGAGCCGAACCCGTCCTGGGATATCCCGGCACTAAAAGCCATACGACATTACATTTCATCTTTCCTTACTGACCTGAAGTTAGAAACGATAGGAAAATTAAAAAGAAATGAATATTTAGGGAGGATTCATGAAATTTCAGCTCTGCCGTTAAACATATCAGCCTGGACAAGGTCAGCGAGATGAATGAGGCGAACTATTGAGTGATGCAGCATATCGGTGCTCTGATGGATCAGCGTCTGCGCACGCAGGAAGTCGCACAGACTCGCCGCAGAGGAGATGGCCTGCCTTTGCCGCTGGAGACCTCTACAGGGATATGGCTGCACCACTCTGCTCGTAGCGAGAGAGATGGAGAATACTGGGAGGGATGTCCAAACTGCTGCTTATCATTGCTATTGATTATTGCTGTTTACATTTGTCTTCGGAGCTAAGAGCAACAGATACATGATATGCTGTGTTATTGCGGTCTCCGTAGCATTGTACATAACAGCAATTATTTAGATCTGTGTTTGGTAAAAGCATTCCTGGACTACTAAGTCTACTAAATCAGAAAGACGTCTGCAGTGTTTAGTTCGTAATGTTGCACTAACACATGGAAGGTTTCTGGCGACAAGAATGAGAAAGAGCTAGGTTGTTGGTCATGCCCTTAAGTACAGAATTAGCTTTGTTCGGTGTGATAATGGGATACCTACAGTGTTTGCAATGGTTGATGAAAAGAATGAACTTCATTACGGCTCCGTATTGACTTACACATTCTTGACCCCAGTGAGTTGGCCGTGCAGTTAAGGGCGCGCAGCTGTGAGCTTGCATTCGGGAGACAGTGGCTTCGAATCCCACTGTCGGTAGCCCTGAAGATATTTTCCGTGCTTACCCATTTTCACACCAGTCAAATGCTGGGGCTGTACCTTAATAATTAAGAACATGGCCGCTTCTTTCTCACTTCTAGCCCTTTCCTATCGCATCGTCTCCATAAGATTTATCTGTGTCAGCGTGACTTAAAGCAACTTGTAATTTTTATAAAAATCTTGTTGTCAGTTCTTTTAATCGAAAGGTGGACCGGAAAAATTAAAATTCGTAAGAACTGAAACCAAGATATATATATTGTTAACAGGTGGCAGCATTGCTCCTAAGTTGTAGAACAATAGTCAAATTTCGTGTCAGAGACGGGTAGTCGAACCCGGCCTCCGGGCGTGGCAGCTAATCACACTAATCACTACACAACAGAGGCTGGCATGTGTAAATTTAAACATAAAAGGAACGTCCCTGTCGTTTGGATTCTACGCAAACACTAGAGATCAGCGACTACGACACGAAAGAAGAACCTCCTTGTAAAATTACAACTTTGTACGTCAAACGGTTTTGGAGGGATGAATAATTTCATTTCCACAGCTAACCACTTTTAACACTTTAGGAGTGCAACGTTTAAAAATATTTCCTATTCCACACCTAGGATTTAAAATATATACCTCTATTTGGAATTCGTACATTGAACTGTTTCGGAGGAAGTAATGAGTATATTTATTTTCAGATATTAACCCCCATTTAACCCTCTGAGGGGTTAAATTTGTCTCAAACCTTGTGTTATTTAACACCTAGAATATCATTTGAAATGTTATCTTCCTAATTCGAACCATTTCATATAATTTTTTGTCGTCATTGCTCATCCTCCCACAGCCAGAACTCCTTAGGGGTGTATCGTTTCATGAGCACTTCTTAATTAAAATCGAAGACAGAATTTCATTTTTATAGAAGGCAGCACCGATGTCTGATAAAATTGAGATGAAACCTCCATTATTATTTATGCCTAGTATATGTATTCATCTTGTGGAATTTTGATTAGTAATTTAAAATTAGATATTCAGCAGGAGCAATAATACTCAGATATCATTAATAATTATCTCAAATTTTCCTCTAGTCATGTAGTAATTTTAAGATTATGTCAGTTAAAACCTTGAGTTTTACAAATACACTTCTTTAGCAACAAAGAAGAAAAATCGGAAATTCGGTCGAATAGGCTTACATTGGCCGTTGTGAAGACTTAGTTTTAGAACTTCAACAACTTCTGCATGTTCCCAATCCTTATATACGTGGAATATTTTGAATTATATCATATTTGACAACTACGACATCTGAAGTTCTTGTAAAATTACAAATTCATACTTCGAACGGTTTAGAGGGATGAATAATTGTGTGATTATTTAGGAGTGTAATTTTAAGACCAGTTATTATTTAAAATCTAAAACATACAGCAGCAACAGTCATGTGAGATTTCAACCTCGTATTTCAAACGACTTCAGAGAAATTAATATTTGTGTTTTCGGATATTAACCCCCACCGAATTTTGTTTCTCAACTTAGGTTATTTAACATCCAGTTTATAAAGGAGCAATCTTTGAGTGATATTTAAATTTTGTTCGGAAAACGGTTTCAGAATAATGAAAATTTAATTGTCAGCATTTTACCCCCGTTCATGCCCTTAGGGGGTGCCTACGTTGTAATAGCAATGTATCCCCAAACATTCATTTGTTTGTATGTAGAGTAGTTTTGCCTGGGCGTTGATATACAATCAGTCAGGACGTTACACTTTATTTATGTATATAGATCAGTATCATAATAAAACTACTACACATCCTATTTCACCTATCTTCAAGCACCTCACCTCCATAAGTAGATTTTCCGAAAACAAAAAAGTACGTTTTTCTTTATTTTTAAAGGAGATCCAAATACCAATTTTCATGTCTGTAATATCTTCAGTTTTTTAGATATAAGTATCCTCATAAAAATAATTCCAATCATATTTTCACTTCTTTCAGTCACCCCCTTAAGTGAATTTTTCGAAAGGAAAAGGATACATGTTTCTTTATATTTAAAGGAGATTCTAAATACCAATTTTCACGCCTGTAACCTTCAGTTTTTGAGATCAGTATCCTAATAAATAATTCAACACCTTTTTCAGTCCATTTTATTTCCGAAAAGAAAAATGCATGTTTCTTTCTTTATAAAGGAGTTCCCGAATACCAGTTTTCTCGTCTGTATCCTCCTAAAAAGAAAATAATTTATCTCCTTTTTATCCCCCCTAAGTTTATTTCCCCCTCCCAAAAATACGTGTATGTTTATTTTTAACGGAGATTCCAAATACCAGTTCTCACGTCTGTAACATCTTCAGTATTTGGTATGCAAGAATCCTCATGAAAATAATTCAACACTTTCTTCACTTCTTTTTACCTCCCCATCCCCTGAAGTGGATTTTTCGAAAACAAAAAAATACATGATGTTTTATTTTTAAAGAAGATTCCAAATACAAATGGTCGTGTCTGTAACATCTTCAGTTTTGAGATATGTTTCCTTTACACATCAACATAGGAAAATGAACACAACGAAAATTGTTCTGATGGACTACATATCCACATGTGGCTGGGAGGCGTGATAAGTCTTAAGGAAGATAATGGGTAGGAAGAGCGTTGGGACATACGAGGTTTTAGAAGTAAGCAATCGATATTTCTTTTTTAAAGGAGATCCCAAATACCAATTTTTAAGTCTGCAACGTCTTCAGTTTTTGAGATATCAGTATCCTAATAAAATATTCAACCCCTTTTTCTGTCCTTTTTACCTCTCTCACCCAAGTGTTTTCCGAAAACAAAAAAATACGTCATTTTTTAAAAATAAATTAAAATACCAATTTTCACATCTGTTTTTTGCTAGTGGCTTTACATCGCACGACACAGATAGGTCTTATGGAGACGATGGGATAGGAAAGGCCTAGGAGTTGGAAGGAAGCGGCCGTGGCCTTAATTAAGGGACAGTCCCAGCATTTACCTGGTGTGAAAATGAGAAACCACGGAAAACCATCTTCAGGGCGGCCGACGGTGGGATTCGACCCCACTATCTCTCGGATGCAAGCTCACAGTCACGTGCCTCTAACCGCACGGCCAATTAGCCCGGTTTTTACATCTGTAATATGTTATGTTTTGGAGATATACTGTAGATATGCTCATTTAAAAAAAACCTTTTTCACTTTACTTTCCTTAGGTCGATTTTCGAAGAACAAATTTTGCGCGTTTCTTTACTTTGATAGAAGATTCTAAATACCAAATTTCACGTCTGTAACATGTTACGTTTTAGAGATATACTGTAGGTATACTCATTTTGAAAATTCACCCCCTTTATCATTCCCGTTCACTCTCCCTCCCCCCCGAGTGGATTTTCGAAAAGCAATAAATAGGCCTACACTATATCTCAAAATCTTAACATGATACATACGTGAAAACTGGTATTATTAATCTCGTTAAAAATAAAGGAACACGTATATTCCGGTGTGTGAAAAGGCCTGAAAATGTGGTTAAGTTATATTAGGATACCTACTGTATATCTCAAAAACTGAAGATGTTACAGACGTAAAAAAGTTTATTTGGAATTTTCATTATATGTAAAGAATCACGCATTTTTTAGTTTTCGGAAAATCCAATTAAGGGGCCTTGAAAGTTTGTTTTTTATGTAATGGCTAATCTCAGGAACTACTGGACCGATTCTAAAAATTGTTTTACAAATGCAAATATTCATTATCCCTAAGGGACACGGGCTGTATTTTATTTTTAAAACAGTTCGAGGGGGAAGGACGGAAGGGGGGGGGGGTGATAAAAAAAAGGCTAATATTGGCAAAATACGGAATTTGTCGTACAAGGACGAGACACGGCTCAATTTAAGCCCCTTGATACAAAGAACAAAACTCGGTAAGCCCTTCGAGCACAAAAACCATGTTTTAAGGCCCTAGAACCAACCGTTATGGAGATGTTGGCACCACACTACCCCTGCTCTAGGAATCAGATAAAGAAATGAACTGCCGTAACCATGGCAACGTCAGCTCCAGTATCCTTACAGCAGCGAGACTATCTATAAGTTACAATATATCACTAAAACCTAACATGTTACAAACATGAGAATTTGTATTTGGGATCTCCTTTAAAAATAAAAGAACACACTTTTTTTTCCAGAAAATCCAGTTAAGGGATGAGGGCGGGGAGGGGGGTGTTGAAAAGAAGTAAGGAAGGAGTTGAATTCTTTATATCAGGATACATATATCTCAGAAACTGAAGATGTTACAGACGTTAAAATTAGTACTTGGAATCTCTTTAAAAAATAAATGAACACACTTTTTCTTGGAAAATCTACTTATGGAGGTGAATAATAAAAAAGGTGAATTTTTAAAATGAGTATTTTCTTCTTCTACCACTTTTACCACACCTGTGGGGTTGCAGGTGCGAACTGTGTCGGACATGTGGATTTGGCCCTGTTTTACGGCTGGATGTCCTTCCTGACGCCAACCCCATGTGTAGGGATGTAAGTTAATTACTATTGCGTGTTCCTGTTGTGGTTGGTAATGATGTGTGTTGTGTTGAGTGAATATGAAGAGGAGAGTGTTGGGACAAACACAAAAAAACCTGTCCCCGACCCAGATGAATTAATTACACGCGATTAAAATCTCCGACCCAGCCCGGAATCCAACCCGGAACCCTGTGAACCGAAGGCCTCAACGCTGACTATTCAGCCAATTGGTGGGGCAGTTTAAAAAAAGAGTATATCTATATTATCTATCTATATAAATAAAATTGTTCGTGTCTGTTTGTTTGTCTGTTTGTTCCACCATCACGTCGAAACGGCTGGATAGATCTCAACCAAACTTCATATTTAGAGTATACTTATCCCGGGGAAGGTTTCGATATGCATATCATTTTAAAATCTTTGAATAGACGGGGGGTTTATAGGAAAACCTGAATGGTTTTTCCACCATCACGTCGAAACGGCTGGATAGAACTCAACCAAACTTCATATTTAGAGTATACTCCTCCCGGGGAAGGTTTCGATATGCATATCATTTTAAAATCTTCGAATACACGGGGGGTTTATAAAAAAACCAGAATGGTTTTTCCACCATCACGTCGAAACGGCTGGATAGATCTCAACCAAGTTTCATATTTAGAGTATACTCATCCCGGGGAAGGTTTCGATATGCATATCATTTTAAAATCTTTGAATACATGGGGGGTTTATAGGAAAACCAGAATGGTTTTTCCACCATCACGTCGAAACGGCTGGATAGATATCAACCAAACTTCATATTTAGAGTATACTCCTCCCGGGGAAGGTTCCGATATGCATATCATTTTAAAATCTTTGATTACACGGGGGTTTATAGGAAAACCAGAATGGTTTTTCCACCATCACGTCGAAAAAGCTGGATAGATCTCAACCAAATTTCATATTTAGAGTATACTCATCCCGGGGAAGGTTTCGATATGCATATCATTTTAAAATCTTTGAATACACAGGGGGTTTATAGGAAAATCAGAATGGTTTTTCCACCATCACGTCGAAACGGCTGGATAGATCTCAACCAAACTTCATGTTAAGAGTATACTCCTCCCGGGGAAGGTTTCAATATGCATATCATTTTAAAATCTTTGAACACACGGGGGGTTTATAGGAAAACTAGAATGGTTTTTCCACCATCACGTCGAAACGGCTGGATAGATCTCAACCAAACTTCATATTTAGAGTATACTCATCCCGGGGAAGGTTTCGATATGCATATCATTTAAAAATCTTTGATTACACGGGGGGTGTATAGGAAAACCAGTATGGTTTTTCCGCCATCACGTCGAAACGGCTGGATAGATCTCAACCAAATTTCATATTTAGAGTATACTCCTCCCGGGGAAGGTTTCGATATGCATATCATTTGCAAATCTTTGAATACACGGGGGGTTTATAGGAAAACTAGAATGGGTTTTCCACCATCACGTCGAATCGGCTGGATAGATCTCAACCAAATTTCATATTTAGAGTATACTCATCCCGGGGAAGGTTTCGATATGCATATCATTTTAAAATCTTTGAATACACGGGGAGTTTATAGGAAAACCAGAATGGATTTTCCACCATCACGTCGAAACGGCTGGATAGATCTCAACCAAACTTCATACTTAGAGTATACTCCTTCTGGGGAAGGTTTCGATATGCATATCATTTTAAAATCTTTGAATAGACGGAGGGTTTATAGGAAAACCAGAATGGTTTTCCTCCATTTTCTCTTATACTATTAATTTTCTGTAAACTTCGTTTACCGTACGTGAAACGTCTCTTCATTATAAACAACTTTCGTTTTGTTCATAATTTACCTTACTCTTTACATGACGGAGAAATTTACAATTTTCTGCTGGTAACATGCTCTGCATTGAGTGACCGACAGACCGACATCGAACCTACAGGTTACCATGGCAACGTCTCTGACTGCATGCCAGCAGGGTAGTAACGTATTGCCATTTTCCTCACCATGCTTTTAAATTCGTGGTTGTTCCTTGGGTAGAAGGCAAGAGAGGCGTCAATCGGCCTATCTGCGGGATATTGGCGGAATATCGTTGGATGTTATAACCGCCTTCGAATAGATTAAGTCATCTTCTTATTATTTGTTTACCTAGGAATCAAAGGACCTGATTTTCTCCTCTGTTACCGCTTTATTATATGCATAACTCACACTAGCATAATTTATTGAGGGGCATTTGATTTTCCAATACATTAAATTGGCATTTACATATTTGTCGTTATCCGGCTGTACTCAGTTATAATCCATTTTCTATTACTTTCATCTTTCTTAACTGTATTATTTTCTTCCTTAATTACGCCGTATGTACGCGAGTGCTACAAACTACTGGATGTATTTCCACCATGACTCATATTTAGAATACACCTGTCCTTGATAGGTTTTAGGGCAAATATTGTTTCTAAATCCCTGAACTGACTGGGGGTTTATACGAAACCGAAACTGTGATTTTGCACTTCCACAAAATATACACAACCAACGTTAATTTAAATCTACCTGCCTTGGTAGAAATTAATTTCTAAACCTCTTTTCTCATGCCCATCATTTCGATACGAGGATTAATAAGGCAGATATCATTAACGGACCGTTTCTTTGTACAAGTCCCATCGGACTTAACTCACGAGCGGGTGCGTGTAAAGCGTATTCCTTACAACTTGAAAACTACTGAAGACATTCGAACCAAAATTTATATTTAGCATCCACCTGTCCAAAGGTAGGTTTTAAACGTAAATAACATTTCATGTTCCGGAATGGACTGGCGGTTTATAGGGAACCGAAATGGTGATTTTATTCTTCCACAATATATACAGAACAAGACCAACCTGACTGGAAATCGACCAAACGTGATGGAATTCCACCTCTAAACCTTTTTTTTCATGTGCATTTTTTCGTCAGGAGTATTAATAGGGGAGATATCATGAATGGTCAGTTTTGCAGGTTAAGTCCAGCGGACATAGCCAAAAAGGTGTTTTACATGGAGCAGATTCCTTATCTATATAAATCCAATCGTAACGACTGTGTGCCTCTACGCTGACTATTTTGGCGAAATTTTCGTACAGCTTTCCGTTTAAGGGGTAATAATGACCATCTGCATAATTTTTGGTTTAGTTTCCTAAAAGTCCTAATTTTTACCCGCCTCGCCCAAAATCCAGATTGCGGCATAATCTGCCAGAAGAAAAAGAAGATAATTGAAATTTGACCAAATTATACGTTTTAGCCTGTAACGAACGGAAAACATCCAAGATCATTAAATTTTTCACTTTTTATCCCCGAAGAATATCGAAATATGCAGGCAATTTTAATGATGGTGCAGACCTTCGGAAATTCCTGTCACATAACAGATTGCACAATCTCCGTTCAATTTGGAATGATCTACAACCTTGGTCTTATGACTTTTTGCCGTATCTGTATCCCTTTTACGTTTGATTTTTCTCTATTAATGGATGTTAAGTCAATTTGAAATTTTCACATGCATAATTCATACCTTCGATTATTTATATGAAATACAGAATCATCAAACTCTTCACGAAAATTGGCCCACCCAGTAGCCATATATGAGCCAAATGCTATGTATGTAGCTGTCACATAATTATCCGAAAAGTAATGTAATGTGAGATAATCTTACAAGAACGTTACCCTGTTCCACGTTTCTAACTCAATCTGACCCAAGAATCGATGACATATCATAGGACCAGCCATTTAGGCCACTAAATCCGGCGTGTCTTATGGTATAATCCTTTGTCGATATGACGTACGTTTAGTAGCAGTTAATCTGTAAATGGAGGTCTTCAATATTGTAAACACGCATATACTTTCGTATGTCGATGTATATATATTCACTGATGTCGATTTTTAGCGATCGAGAAAGGGTGGGTCTGCTATTGTAATCAATATTCCCCAAACCTTGACTGGCAGTAGGAAAGGGTTCCTTCTCCAACTCCTGTGTAACTGTCATTAGTAAGGAAGGCCTACCATTGTAATGAATAGTTCCCTTCTCGATTTGACTTGCAGAAGGTAAGTGAGCATGCAGTTTTGTTTAAAACTCCCCTACCCGATTGTGTTTGGCAGTAGGCAAGGGTGCCCGCCATTATAAAGAAATGTCCTCATCTAAAATGTGACTGGCATTAGGCATAGTGGCCTGCTATTTTGATGGAAACTCACCAACTTGGTGTGACTGGCAGTAAGCTGGCTGGAAGTAGGAAAATGGGCCTGGCATTATAATGATAACTGCACAACTGAATTTCGAGTGATAGTAGGGCAAGTGCCTGCCATTATAATAAAAACTGTAATCTGTCTGGAAGTGGGAAAGGGGGGCTGCCATTTTAATGAAAACTCCCCAAATCGATTCTGTCCGCATAGTAGGCAATGGGTTCTGCAATTATAATGTAAACTTCCCAACTCGATTGTGAATGGCAGTAGGCAAGTGAGCCTGCCGTTATATCACAAATCCATAACAAACACTTTACATTGGAAACAACGTTCGGGGATCTCCCCATGCTCTTTCTCGGATAACGCTAAGAGACATGCAATTTTAAAACAATCTTATTTACTGCATGCACACTATTTACTTCGATATTCGAATACAATGTAGAATACCGTAGCGAAGCACGGGTACATTCGCTAGTATATATATAAAGTCATTGTATGTATGTGGATGGGTGGGTGGGTTTGTACCACATCTCCTCCCAAACCATTGGAGCGATTTCAACCAAATTTGATACACTTATGACTTGGTATCAGGAGACAAACCGCGTAGGGGTAAGACATCCCAAACACCCCTGGGGGCGAGGGGGCGAGGGGGCGAGGGGGGTCATATATAAAAATAAATGAAAATAGTGTCGAATCCATACTTTTCGGGGTCGCTGAGATGAATAGTGACACTCCAATTTTTTTAAAGTCCAAGTTCAGCCCCCCTTTGTGGTGGGGGCGAGGGGGGAGTGATATATACAAAAAATCGAAAATAATGTCGAATACATAGTTTTCGGGGTCGCCAAAGTGAATAGCGATACTCCGGATTTTCAGTATCAGGAGACAAACCACGTGGGGGTAAGACACGCCAGGAACCCTTAGGGGCGGGGGGCGAGGGGGGCCATAAATAAAAATAAACGAAAATAGTGTCGAATCCATACTTTTCGGGGTCGCTGAGATGAATAGTGACACTCCGATATTTTTAAAAGTTCCAAGTTCAGCCCCCTTTGGGGTGGGGGCGAGGGGGGAGTGATATATACAAATAATCGAAAATAGTGTCAAATACATAGTTTTCGGGGTCGTCAAAGTGAATAGCGACACTCCGGATTTTTGGTATCAGGAGACAAACCACGTGGGGGTAAGACACCCCAGGAAACCTTAGCGGCGGGGGGAGGGCGAGGGGGGTCATATATAAAAATAAATGAAAATAGTGTCGAATCCATACTTTTCGGGGTCGCTGAGATGAATAGTGACACTCCAATTTTTTTAAAGTCCAAGTTCAGCCCCTTTGGGGTGGGGGCGAGGGGGGAGCGATATATATATAAATAATCGAAAATAATGTCGAATACATAGTTTTCGGGGCCGCCAAAGTGAATAGCGACACTCCGGATTTTTGGTATCAGGAGACAAACCGCGTGGGGGTAAGACATCCCAAACACCCCTGGGGGCGGGGGGAGCGAGGGGGATCATATATAAAAATAAATGAAAATAGTGTCGAATCCATACTTTTCGGGGTCGCTGAGATGAATAGTGACACTTCAATTTTTTTTTAAGTCCAAGTTCAGCCCCTTTGGGGTGGGGGCGAGTGGGGAGTGATATATACAAATAATCGAAAATAATGTCGAATACATAGTTTTCGGGGTCGCCAAAGTGAATAGCGACACTCAGGATTTTCAATATCAGGGGACAAACCACGTGGGGGTAAGACACACCAGGAACCCTTAGCGGCGGGGGGCGAGGGGGGTCATATAAAAAAATAAATGAAAATAGTGTCGAATCCATACTTTTCGGGGTCGCTGAGATGAATAGTGACACTCCAATTTTTTTTAAAGTCCAAGTTTAGCCCCTTTGGGGTGGGGGCGAGGGGGGAGCGATATATATAAATAATCGGAAATAGTGTCGAATACATAGTTTTCCGGGTCGCCAAAGTGAATAGCGACAATCCGGATTTTCAGTATCAGGAGACAAACCACGTGGGGGTAAGACACGCCAGGAACCCTTATGGGCGGGGGGCGAGGTGTCATAAATAAAAATAAACGAAAATAGTGTCGAATCCACACTTTTAGGGGTCGCTGAGATGAATAGTGACACTCCGATTATTTTAAAAGTCCAAGTTCAGCCCCCTTTTAGGGTGGGGGCGAGGGGGGTGTGATATATACAAGAGCTATCACAACAGAATACCTGAATGACCAGCCATTCAGTTTATGAACTTGTCATATAAAGACTGATGCCTATGTTACAGACGTTATTTGGATTCCATATTTTACTTCGTTAGCTAGCTACAATTTAAATAATTAGCAACGCGTTACATTTATAATAATAATAGTAATAATATCATCATCGTCGTCATTACTATCCTAATATAGTGCACGTTTACTGATATTGGAAGCGCTAATTATTCCCTGTCCGATGGGAACAGGAAGGGCGGGGAGCAAATGTTATTCCTAGAAAACCCATCACCAACGTGCGTGGCGCCAGCCGCCTTCCTCATTGAGGCCTTGTTCAACAAGAACAATACAAATAACTTCTGTATCCACCGTAATTCCTTTCTTTCTCTCCTTATTTCCTTCTTTCTTTCTTGCCACTCCACTGAACATGGGAAGGATTTCATACCGCGACCTCAAGTGAATTTTATTCCATTTATTGACACAAGAAAATGTCGTGATCTCTTATTTTCACTCGATGCAAATGCTGAGGCCGTACCTTAATTAAAGTCACGTCACTTCCTTCCAAATCCTAGCCCTTCAATGCGTTAGTGCGATGTTAAACCTCTAGCAAAGAAAGAAATAAGAACATTTCGCATGTAAGTTTTTCTTGTTTTACATTCGTGGTCGCCGGGCTGAGTGGCTCAGACGGTTAAGGCTTTGGCCTTCTGACCCCAACTTGGCAGGTTCGATCCTGGCCCAGTCCGGTGGTATTTGAAGGTCCTCAAATACGTCAGGCTCGTGTCGGTAGATTTACTGGAACGTAAAAGAACTCCTGCGGGACTAAATTCCGGCACCTCGGCGTCTCCGAAAACCGTAAAAGAGTAGTTAGTGGGACGTAAAACAAATAACATTTATAATATTATTACTTTCGTGGTCTTGTTATATTTTCGCATGGTGCAAAAGCCAGCGTGCTGACAGTTAATTGGCTGACTAATTGACATAATATTCTTCGGTTCTGAGGACCCTAGGTTCGATGTACGGCTGGGCTAGTTAGTATACTTGTGTCTGGTTATTTCCTCTATCCCGGAGACTGGATGTTAATGCTTGTCTTAATACACAATTATATGTAATACAAACACTACCCACCGCTACATAAACACGTATTAAAAATACATCCCTCCGCTTAGAGTTGGCATCATAGGGCATCCGGCCATAAAACTGGGCTTCGATTACACATACTGCCAACCCCAGGTATCTGGGAGAAGACCAGAAAGAAGCTGAAGGCGATTTTCATTTGAATAATCGGAAATCGGAGGCTTATTTATAAAAACCTCGTACGTCCCAATGCTCTACCTACTCATTACATTCCCTAAGACTGGTCACGCCTCCCAGCCACGTATTTATATGTAATCAGTCAGAATAATTTTTGTTGTGTTCATTTTTCTAATATGCTAACGTGTAATGGAATATAGACCTTACCATACCGTATTGTAGGGATCTTGTTTGTAAGCGAATTTACGCACTCCTACAGTATAATGCACTTAAGGTTAATTTTCCTTTACACATGATCATAGGAAAATGAACCCAACGAAAATGTTTCTGATGGGATGCATATCTAAATGTGACTGGGAGGCGTTGACCCGTCCTGGAATGTAATGGATAGTAAGAGAATTGGGACATACGACGGTTTAGAAGTAAGCCATCGAAATATTGACCCTACTGTAGGAAAGAAACTGCACCACAGTGAAATATTTCTGTACAAACATTATTTCCATGCATGCTTGCTGGCCACACCTAGTGACTACAGTCCGCTATGTCTTCTGGTACAGGCTAGAACACATTTATTACTTTCATTGACCTGTCTCAGTCTCAGGAATGAGCGATCCTAGTAGCGCCATTCCTTATGCAGCCAGTCCCTAATACGAATGGTGTGAAAATGTCGCTCTTAAGGTCGGTTGGATCGTGCATTTCTGTGGGCTACGCAGCTGATATGTGATAGCAACTTCTGACTTGGTAAGGAAAGCAACGGGAAATAATATCATTCTTCACTTCCCAAGCAATCCTCTTCACTGAAGACTAGCCCATCTAAACCAGCTGATGATGGATCTGTTTTCCCCTGTGTATGGGGGAGGTAAAATACCCACACGCACCGTATCCATTGCCTGTGATGAGAGGCGTCTAAAAGGGGCCCAACAAGCTCTTAACTTAGGACCGTGGGTTGGCGACCGAGGGCTCTTAGCTGAGTCCTGGTATTGCTTCTACATATGTGCCATTCTCCTCACTTTGATCTAGCCTATCGCACCTCCATTTGTCAACTCTTGTTGTTTTCCAACGCCATCAGTATTAAGTTTCTGAGGACTAGCGAGCCTTTCATTTTCACGCCTTTCGTGGCCCTTGTCTTTCTTTAATCGATACCTTTAATTTTCGAAGTGTCGCATCGCTTCCATTTCTTCTTTCTCATTAGTGATATTAGAAGATGGTTGCCCAGTTGCACTTCCTCTTAAAGCAATCACCACCACCACTGCCACTAACTGATGGATCTGTTGAGGGTTATATATACTAGATTTCCCTGTTTATAGCCTAGTTCCTCACCATTCTGAAAGAATTTCAAGTTCCTGCTGGTGAGTGAAACACAAAGCTATTTGAGGACAAATTTGTATCGCGCATTTTTTGAGATCTGCAAATGCCATATTCGTCGGCTTATATATAAGGTATCTGTATCAAATAAGGCCCGGCTCCATATAAGGCCCACTCTATCACCATGGCGTCATGAATGGAACTACAATGAAATTTCCCCGCGATTCCGTTAGCTCCTGACACCTTGTGAGAAGAGCAAGAACTACTTCCAAGACACCTCGTGCGCCGGTCACTTCTTTTGCACTTTTGTAACAACCTTCAACAAAGGCGAGCGCTGTTCTTATTTGCAAGGTATGTTTACATACTTCATAACACACGCTTTCAGTTAAGTGTTGCCCTTGTAAGTTTGTCTAGCAGTAGAGTAAGTTATGCCCTTTAAGACAAATTTATTACTTTCATTGACCTGTCTCAGTCTCAGGAATGAGCGATCCTAGTAGTGCCATTCCTTATGCAGCCAGTCCCTAATAAGTATTTATTTTACATTTTATTAAATTTTATTTTAAAGTGTTTATTTTAAATTTACCAACAGTATATGTGTTGCAACTACACTCAATCTTGGTGGCACCCAACAAGGTCCACACCTAGTACTCCAAATAAGGACGGGGTGGGCCTTATTAGGCATATATAGTATTTCCACGCATTAAACAATATTCTGGTGCTTTTAACCCACGGTACAGTAAAAAGGCACTTCAACTAATTTTCTGGTGGGAGAGTAGTTTAGGTGGGGGAGGGCGTAAATGGGGTTAAACAAAATTTGAAGAGGGGTAATTTAGCATAATTTTTGTAGCATTTATTAAATAACCGTTACCGTTTGTGAATTTTCACCCTCCTTCCTATTTTAGATTAATTTGCTCAGGAAAATACGTGCATGTTTGAGAGAAGATGATTTGAGAGTGCTATGATGGCTCTTGCTGAAGGAATGGCTGCCAGGACAGCATAAAAGAATTTTGATATCCCCAGGCGAATATTACGCAATCATGTTGATTCTGGAGATGTTGTTAAGGAAACTACTGTACGATATAAAACTTGTTTAAGTGACGCACAGAGGATTTTTCGTCTTGCGGAAGTAGGTTATCCAGTTACAGCCCAAGTCCGTGCGCCGGTCTCTTCCTTTGGACTCCAACCCCGTAAACTGGAATGTGAAGACTATCCCCCTCCCGGAACTCACTTAGAAATAATGGATAAGGATTAGATGACCACTGCAACATTTATAAAATGGTTGCGTAATTTTGCAAAGTAAAAGCCTGCTGGTAAATTGTTATTGATTTTTGATGGAACTTCGTCGCATTAGGATCCAGATATCTGTGAGGCTGGTCATGAACATGACATTAGACTCTATTGCTTGCCCAGAAACACTACTTACATATGGACAAATCAGTGTTCAAACCACTTGAATCACATTGGGATGACGAAATTCATCTCTACTGGTCCAAAAATAGCAAAGCAGATGAAAATAACGCAATCAGCAGGCGAATGTTCGGCAAGATATTCAGTAAAGTGTGGCCGAACCCAATGTCCCCAGCAAATGTTACCTCCGGGTTCCGTGCAACAGGTATTTATCCATTTGACCCAAACACAATTCCTGAAAGTGCCTTCGCTCCATCGCATCCAGTGCAGGAGCGTGTTCCACCAGAAGCCTTGCCAACTGAATCTTAGCCGGAAGAAAACTCGCGAAATCAAGAATTATCAGCTGCATCCAGCAAAAGGAGATGCGATACAGACAAGTGAAACCGATTCCAGTTTAAGCGTGAGTGAGCAGTTTTCAGTTCACGTCAGTTCGAATTATTTATATTCCAATGATGATGATGGTGAACAGGAGGAGGAAGAACTCGAATCTCCTTTCCAAGATATTTTGAAAACGCCTGAATTAAAGAGGAAAACTCACACTTACAAGGCTCAAGTCGTCACAAAGGCGTTGTTTGGTGACAAAATCCCAAAGCACCATGCAAATACCGGTGACAGAACTAGACATAATTGTGATGAAAGAGATCTTGAGATAAATCCTAGGAACATTACTGTAGTTCCAAGAAAATGTTGAACACTTCTAGGAAAAAGGAGGGTCTGAAGAACACTCAGCACGAAGGAAAATTGGTAAGGCTGCACCTAACACCCGTCAAGGAGAGTTTAGTCAGTCCAATTATTAAGCTGGTTTTCCCACATCTATTTTGGAGACACAATATCTGACAGAGTATCCGTAAAACCTGCAAATAAGTGTTCATGAAGAATAGGTGGGAATAGAAGGAAAGTACAGAATTCAAAATTTCATGTGTCACTCGAGTGATGTGTGAATTATTGACTGGTGTTACAATTTGTTTTAAGTCACTCCTACACAGATAGGTGTTATGGCGACGATGAGACAGGAAAGAGCTATGAATGAGAAGGAAGCGGCCGTGGCCTTAAGGTACAGTCCAAGCATTTGCCTGGTGTGAAAATGGGGAAACCACTGAAAACCATATTCAGGGCTGCCGACAGTGGAGTTCGAACCCACTATCTCCTTGATGCAAGCTCACCGCTGCGCACCCTAACCACACGGACAACCCTCCCAGTGACCTGTGTTCGGGAAGTGAAAATGTACTTTAATTTACGGTAATATTCTATCTTCCTTTATATTTTACGGATGCATTGTAAATTTTCTGAACATTCTAAAATAAATAAATCCAGACATTTTTTCACAAAATACACTATATACTTTTTCCCAAGATTGATTGTTTAAATTTATGTCAAAGGCTCAAATTGATTTTGGGACGTTTTTCAATTATTTTAAGGGTAATTTATTTTACCTTGCGTCAATAAGGTGAAGTAAAGAATAATACCTCATAACATTATTTCATTTAAAAAAATACTGGTGGGCCTTATTGGGAGTTAATTATGGGCCTTATTTGGATCAGGTGTTCTTTATAAGGCACATTGGTATTAGTTGTTAATTTCTTTTATTGCGGATATACTACTTAAGTTAGACAATCAATCAATCAATCAATCAATCAATCAATCAATCAATCAATCAATCAATCAATCAATCAATCAATCAATCAATCAATCAATCAATCAATCAATCAATCAATCAATCAATCAATCAATCAATCAATCAATCAATCAATCAATCAATCAATCAATCAATCAATCAATCAATCAATCAATCAATCAATCACTACTGATCTGCATATAGGGCAGTCACCCAGGTAGCAGATTTCCTATCTGTTGTTTTCCTAGCCTTATCTTAAATGATCGCAAAGAAATTGGAAAATTATTGAACATTTCCCTTGGTTATTCCAGTCCCTAACTCCCCTTCCTATAAACGAATATTTGCCCCAATTTGTCCTCTTGAATTCCAACTTTATCTTCATATTATGATATTTCCTACTTTTAAAGACACCACTCAAACTTATTCGTCTACTGATGTCCTCCCACACCATCTTTCCACTGACAGCTCGGAACATACCACTTAATCGAGCAGCTCGTCTCATTTCTAACAAGTTATCCCGGCCCAAACATTGCAACACTTTTGTAACGCTACTCTTTTATCGGAAATCACCCAGAACAATTCGAGCTGCTTTTATTTGGATTTTTTCCAGTTCTTGAATCAAGTAATCTTGGTGAGGGTCCCATGCACTGGAACCATACTCTAGTTGGGGTCTTACCAGAGAATTATATTCCCTCTCCTTTACATCCTTACTACAATCCCTAAACACCCTCATAACCATGTGCAGAGATCTGTACCCTTTATTAACAAACATATTTATGTTATTACCCCAATGAAGGTATTTTCTTATATTAACACCTAGGTACATACAATGATCCCCAAAAGGAACTTTCACCCCATCAATGGAGTAATTATAACTGAGAGGACTTTTCCTATTTGTGAAACTCACAGCCCGACTTTTAACCCCGTTTATCATCATACCATTGCCCACCGTCCATCTCACAACACTATCGAGGTCACACTGCAGCCGCTCACAATCTTGTGAATTATTTATTACTCTGTACAGAATAACATCATCTGCAAACAGCCTTATCTCTGATTCCACTTCTTTACATATATCATTAATATATATAAGAAAACATAAAGGTCCAATGATACTGCCTTGAGGAATTCCCCTCAACTTTTAATGCTTACATTTAATGTCGCAAACACCGCAGTAGGGTATATTTTACTGCTTTTTCAGAAATGTCGTTTTCCTTAGAAGAGGAGTAGGAAACTGCTAAACGTTAGATGGGCCTTATTTGGTATAGGTACACTATTTGCAGTCCCCGGAGCCATTCTGGTTCATTTTGGGATTTTACGCACGTTTGTAAGACCGTGTATTCTTAGGACCACATTATTTTCCAGGTGAAAGATCATCCAAAAAACCATCCTTTCCCTACTCACTGCCAAGTCACTGCGCTAATCATAACCTTTTACGTAAAGGATTTATTTTTTCTTCTTCCTGATTTGTTAAAGTCAACGTTGCATGTGGATTTAGCCAAGATTTTCGGCTGGATGGCTTACCTTGACGTCAACTCTGTGTAGAATGTAGGTATTCACTTTTGTGTTTTTCAGTGGTGGTGTGGTGTGTTGCATGTGAAAGAAGAGGTGAGCATTAAGGCGAGCATGAATACCCAGACACCAGTCCGAAGGAATTAATCAAATGTGGCATAATTCCCCGGCCCGGCCGCGAATAGAACCCGGGGCCCTCTGAACCGAAGACCACTGCGTTATTTTAGGTAAATGATCATGTTTATATTGTGACAAATCAATACTAAAATGAGGTATACCAATTATAAGCAGTACGGTAATTTCTTTCATAGTAATGTTATTGGTTTTACGTCCCGCTAATTACTCCTACTGTGTTCGGAAATACCGAGGTGCGAGAATTTTTTCACGCGGGTGTTCCATTACAAGCCGGTGAATCTACTGTCATGAGGGTAACGTATTTGAACATCATTTAAATACTACCGAACAGAGCGGGGATCGAACTCAGAGCACTCTACCTCTGAGATACTTCGCCCAGTTTTTCTTTAGTGAATCATATGACTCAAGCAGTGCCAGATTCACCGCGCGGTACATAGAAACATCATATTGACATCTAGGATAATATACCCATGGAAAATGAGTACGAGTTTATTTAAAAGAAGCATGAATAGCACTAAACGCTACAGGCCGGCCCCGCAGTGTAGGGAGACACTGTCTCTTACCCGGAGGCCCAGGGTTCGATTCCCGGCCATGTCAGGGATTTTTACCTAGGTCTGAGGGCTGGTTCTACGTCCACTCAGTCTACTGGATTACAATTGATGATCTATTTGGTGGTGGGATGGCAGGCCCGGTCTAGGGAGCCAAGAATAGCCTAACGGCCCAAATGATTCGTCGTGCTGACCACACGGCACCTCATATCCGCAGGCCTTCGGGATGATCAACGGTCGCTTGGTAGGCCATGGCCCTTTGGAGCTCTTGCGCCATGTGGGTTGGTTTACTAAGTGAGACAGAGACGTCATTCACGATGGCTACTTTTGGAAGCCATGGGCTATTATGATTACGGTAATCTGCCAGTAATGTGGCAGCAGCATTTGTTATACGAGCTCCAAGTGAAAGAAACAGGAATCCACGCGCCACTGAGACAGATGTATTCACTTAACAGGACCATAAACGTCGGTACGACCCGACCTTACACCAGTCATCTCTGTGTGGGCCGCTCGACATCCATGTTAGTACAAACTGAGGGGATTAAGCACTGCCAGGAGAAAAGATAAACTGTTCTCCTTGCAGCACAACACTTTCTTACGTAAATAAAACAATGAGTAACATCCTATCAGCTATAAACATACTGCAGTTAGTAGTGTATCATATCATATGGAATAATCTTGATGTTGATCCGTATCGATGAACAATTACAATAGGATGAAAAGGAATGTCCACTTATTCAAGACACATTTTATTGATGTGACTACACAAACGTCACACTGTGGTACTAGTTTCCACTTTGATCTAGGTCATCTTCAGCCACGTATAATTAAAATTGACAAAAGTATTTAACTTACAGTGCCCATGAAACAATTACGCTATATAAGCTAATATTAAAATCTAATGGTAGAATTACGCTATATCAAAACATTATGGTTATTCCGTAAAGAACATGAGTTAAAATTCAATTCTTAAGTAATAAAATTACATCCAAAGGACGTCACATAATATATTAAAATTATAATGAATATTGTGATTCGACTCATCAGGTACCATTTTGGTCGAATAAACGGCGTTAAAATGAAAGACTCCCTCTCCCAAAAAGTTAATACCGTCGAGTTAAGAAGAGAAAAAGAGTTGACCAAGGGAGGTAAGATAAGGAAGATGAAGGTGGGGAACCTGGCACAGGCAATGGCAGACTCAGATAAGGAACCTGTGATCGTCAGCCCCCATTACAAAGTTGAGAGTCCCTTAAGTCACCTCTTACAACTGGCCAGGCTTCTTTTCCTCTCATAGAGGCGGTCGCATGTAATTTCCATACAGGCCAAGAAAGCACCTAGAAGAGTGGAAAGGAAATGCTTCCACTAGTCATAACTTTATTAAGTGGGACAGAGTGGTTAGTCTTACGCCTGGCTGCCTCTGCCTCCAGGAATTAACCGGCTATTCGTTTCAGGAGTAGGCTGAATGAACTCCAGGACCATGTGTCTCTCCAGAAGTAGTCGATTCGTTTCTAAATTCTCCGATTACTGACGAGGAATCGAATACACGTGCTTTAGGTTGAAATCACGAATTTACTGCGAGGATCAGGAAGCCCCATGAGGGACGCAGAGGTCTCAGAAATTTGTTCATCAGGAGTTCCTGTTCCTTAACGTGCCGGAAGCCAACAGCACTGAGTTGTCGCATTAAAGCGTACTCAAATGCCAGCGAGCATAGCTGGGATAGAACCCGTTATGTAGGGAACAGAAGACAAAGCTAAATCGTTGGAGCCGGGAAAAAATGTAATAATAATAATAATAATAATAATAATAATAATAATAATAATAATAATAATAATAATAATAATAATAATAATAATAATAATAATAATAATAATAATAATAATAATAATAATAATAATATCATCATCGTCATCAAACAAGCAAGTTTGTAGTTTTACGTGAACTCTAGTTTTGCCTGAAATCCGAACCACGGAACGTGAATATTAATTTCAAAAGATCCCACATTTATTGGCCGGAATTCGATCCGCGGGCGTCTTAGTGAGCCTGCAGTAACTGCGTCAGTCGTGGCTGACACCTGTGGAAATTTCAGTTGAGAAGTCATGTACTTTTGATTCTATTAACACGTAAAACTGAAGGTCCCATAATTATGATTACTACACCAAACGATACGTAGACTCAAAAGTTTGCTTATATTTGCATCCTTTGAGGAATAGAATATCTTCTATTTTCTCCTTGGATTAATATTAGTAGGGTCCGATGTTCTACTGGATGTGATCCTTACAACATCGAATACCACCAGCTCTGACGTCTTGCACGAACTTCTCAAGCTCATTAGAGAATTTTGTGAAGTCCTAGACTATGCTTTATAGGACTGAGGAATAAAAGTTAAACTATCACTCTAACATAATGCCTGTGTAATGGTTGGTGGAGGAATGTAACTGAGGAAATTATAATCGTCCAGTAATCGAACGGCAAGAAGAATGCTTATGCAGTATGTATGTTAACTTATAATCAAGGTTAATCTTGAAAATATATTCCTTTTCGACACGAATAATGAACCTTGAATTGGTCTTGGTACCCATCACCTTCAATTGTGTCCTGTTTAAACTAATTACAAATGTTAATGGATGTTCGGTTTTTACCTTTAATTTGCTGTATCAGTTCATCTGCATACTGTCTTCATTTTATTACTTCTCCTGGTGTAAGGAAAGTACTTACATATATTGTCTATAAATGTATTACTTCCTAATGACAAAGAAATATGGACCATAATTACCGTGCTTACCTGTCAAATAACTGTAGAAGGTAATACGTGGTTAGACATTTGCTTACGGCGGTAAATTATGAAAACACAATAAAATTGGTACAATAGAAACATTTTCACACCTTCATTTCATTATTCTGTTGGTAATTGTGCAACTGCCTAAGTTTCACATCATCTGCAAATTGCTTGAAAATTACTCTATCTCTCTCTCTCTCTCTCTCTCTCCCACTGTGTGTATGTGTGTGTGTGTGTGTTTGTGTGTGTGTGTGTGAACTTGCAGACACGAAAAGTGAGCGGACTCTTGCTCGAAAGAACCAACGTCACAAACTGTATACCTCATTCCGTGCAATGGTTTTCCATAAAAGTAATTTTCTTGTATTTGTCCATTTGCCAATAAACTTGCTTATTAAAAAAAAATCGGATGTGAAGGGGTTATTATGTTAAGAGCGTGATAAGCAGATTTTCATGAAACTTTTAGAGAATGTTATAATTTCATTTTGTTCCAGACACATGCAGTAGAAATATACCTTTCCAGCGTATCGTAAATTTGTTGTAGCGAATTTTATAATAATAAATATTTCTTCTAAAACATAGAAGTCTACCTGCGTCTCTCCAAGGGTAAAAAATGTTTAAAAATATTCCACAAACATGTGTAATGTTGAAAAATGACCTGCCAGAAATAGATTAACTGGAGCATGTAACTGAGTGTATGTTGTACGTTAGGTATTCATCCCGAAGGCTGGTTTGATCCTCCACAACTCCGTTACGAGCTGTTATAGACAGCCTAGGCGACACTGAAGATGTGTACCAGGTAAATTAGGAGTGAGGTAGTTTCCCGTTGCTTTCCTCACCGAGTCAAACCCACTGAAATGCATGCACCAACCGACCCTATGAGCGATATTCTGATATAATTCATAACAGGGACTGGCTGCATAAGGAATGTTATTACTAGCATCCCTCATACCTCGGTCATTTTCATGTTGTCAAAGTCAAGGATGAGACAGACAGATCAATGAAAGTAACAAATTTATTCTAGCCCATACGAGAAGACATAGATAGTGTAAACACCACATCTATCCAGCAAGGGCATGAACTTCTCTAATTATGTTAAATGTCTAATTATGTTAAATTATGTTAAATTTTCCAGCATAACAGTAAAATGTTTTAAATGACTGCTATAATTCCTTTGTGTCAAATAATAGTAAACTTTGTTCAATAAAAACTTAAACAGTACTATTGTGCTGGTACCCTCCCAGAATATGTATGGCAGAAATATTTTAAAGAGTTTTTTCCTGGTTACCAGACTTGAACCCATCCCAAGTATGTAATTCTGAAGAAGAGTGTGTTTTAGTTGGAAAATTGTAAATACGTTCAGAACGTGACAAGCAGATTTTATTGATAAATTTGTAGTGGTTGTTACCCTTTAAATTCGTTCTGAAGTGTACCTTTATAGTGTATGTAGATAAACCTTTCCTAGAAATGTATATGATAATGCGCTTGTCCTTTTCGGTCGTGCTTGCACCCGCAGCTTAAACATTCTGAAAGATCATTTCTTCGCATCAGTAAGTGGACTGAGTCCGTACGTCGAATGTTGGCTGAATTGTTAACAATCCCACCAATAGCTGTTAAAAGGCCTGGGCTATTAGTACTTACGTTGCAGAGAGTTAAATTGCTCTTATATATCAGTCTGCCAAGACGATCGAAAAAAGACACACACACTAACTGATCCTACAAACTATACTTTCACACAATTCATCGCAGGGACTAACAGCAGGAAGAATGGTGTTATCATCACCATTCATGTCTAGAGATAATTGATTTTACCAAGCGAGTTGAACGCACGGTTTGGATCGTGTAGCTGTGAGCTTGAGTTCGGGAGATGGTAGGTTCTAATCTTACTGTCGGCAACGCTGATGATGGTTTTGCGTGGTTTCCTATTTTCCAATCAGGCAGATGATGGTTCCGTACTCTACCTTCACAATCCTAGCCTTTTCTAATAATCGCGTCGCTAAAAATCGTTGGCTTTCTTTTAAAACCTCCTGTCTCAATGCTCGTCCTGACCATTATATTCCTTAAGGCTTGTCACGCCTCTCAGCCACATATGACATGCTGTCCATAAGAATAATTTTCGTTGTGTTCATTTTTCTATGCTGGTCTGTGAAGGAAAATTAACCTGATCATACCGTATTGTAGGGATGGTGTTTGCATGGCGAATTTATGCACTCCTACAGTATAATGTATTTAAGGTTCGTTTTCCTTTACATAACAGCAGAGGAAAATAAACATAATGAAATTATTCTGATGGACTGCATATAAATATGTGCCTTGCAGGCGTGACCAGTCTTAAGGAATATAATGGGTAGGAAGAGCATTGGGACATACGAGGTTTTAAAAGAAAACCGTCGAAATGCATTATATTTACCACTTCCTTTCTTTTTCAGAGTGGTTTTCTAACACTAGGAAAAAGTAATAAAATATCAGATATCAACGATTTAAAACAAAAACATCATTTTATAGCATTATTGTGTTGGCATTTGGCATTTTTCAGCGTTTCTCTTTGTCATGGAGAATAGTATAACGAACGTATCAACTGCTGGATTTTCTAGATTTTTCAAGAAAATAACTAAAGAGAAGTTCAAGTGAAATTGTGAATATTAAGGAGCAAACTAATATGGACCTGCTTACTCATTTAGTATTGCGCCCATACCCCCACCCATTGTCCAGCGGACCACGCGCATTTCCATTTCATGAAGTTGAATTTCGTTTATTTAGGTCGCGGGCCAGCATGCTGTGCCATATAACACCACTGGACGTACGACGATTCGATAGATATTTGACTTCAGGTGAATTGCATTCTGCGATCACATAAAATGCCTGTGACTTCCCACCATTTCGACTATAATGCTTTGGCTCCCGCTCTAACATCACCGTTGATTCCACTTTTAACCTGCAGGTACAATTCTAGGTATCTGAACAACTTAGCTTTGTGACGATCTACTCCATTAATATAGATGGAACCATCAGGTGGACTTGTTTCCAGATACTCTGGCTTCGCAGTGTTAACACCAATCCCAAACTTCGGCCCCCGTTCGTACGTATCGCTGGAGCTCTTCCCTAGTTGTAGCTGAAAGCTTGACGTCATCTGCATATAAGCAATGTCCATGGAACATCACAGTGAAAATCACGTGTTTTGCTGGGTAGTGTCCACGACGAGGATGAAAGGGAGCGGTGACACCGTAGATCTCTGATGGACGCCAACTCACAAAGAAGTCATCTGAGCATCTAACACGGCCAGTGGTATTTGAGTAGAGGAGTCGATTCCAGTCGATTAGGAGCTCTGGAACTCGATAGTCGCGAGTACCATGTAAGTTGGTGTGAGGAACGGTCTCCAAATCGAGGAAAGCTAGATGTGATGGCTTTCTGTTCTCCTGGTGTGTCTCTTGCAGCATCTGTGCGGCTTAAAGGACATCTGTAGTGCTGCAATATTTGACGAATTCACACTGGTTGATGGTGAGAATGACAATCCTGCGAGGTGCTGGTCAAGAACTCGCTCGTAGATCTTCTGGATGTAACACAAGAGGCGAATTAGTAGATAGTATGAACACAAAAACGGCCCCCCCCCCTTGTTTTAAAAACTAGACACTACTCGATAAACAGATAGTAGGGATTTGGCCCCACTCAATTATTATTATGGTAATAAAGAAGTCTGTGAGCCATGTAATAGTGGTTCCCTGAAGTTCCTTATTTTTAAATGTAAGGTGCTTTACGTCGCACCGACACAGATATGTGTTACGGCGACGATGGGATGGAAAACGGTTAGGAGTGGGAAGAAAGCGGCCGTGGCCTTATTTATGGTACAGCCCCAGCATTTGCCTGGTGTGAAAATTGGAAACCATGGAAAACCATCTTCAGGGCTGCCGACAGTGGGGTTCGAACCCACTATCTCCCGAATACTGGATACTGGCCGCACTTAAGCGACTGCAGCTATCGAGCTTGGTATGAAGTTCCTTGAACTTCCACAAAACAATAAGCAGGTCACCGGGACCAGGTACTTACAGGTTCTTCATGGCATTAATGGCTCTCTCTTGTAGTGATTTGCGGAATGAGATCAGCAGCTTTATGTCCACAATTAAGAATATGTATGTATGCATGTATACATGTATTTAGAAAACAGTATTCAAAATAATACACATAATTGTATTCTGTTATTTGAACCTGCTAATCACGTTCAGAACACAGATAATAACAAACAGGTTAGCATGTAAGAGATATTCTTGTGCTATTTATAGAAGGTAACAAGACTAATGCATGGAGGAGTGACAAACGTACTTGAAAAAAAGTCAATTGAAGGTAGGCCTGTAATCATTTAAGACAAGGCTATGTAAACAGTTGATAGAGAATCTGCCAACTGGCTGAATGATGACCATGGATGATAGAGACAGCACACACACTCGTCACGGCTATTTTCTTCTTATATACAAGGATGTTCCTCATTTGTCGGGAACACATAAATTTCGCATGTCGTACTTCATTCCACATTTTATCGCAAATTAAAAACCGAAGAGCACACTTAATTGTCTTTTAAACATCAAATACATTTACAGCACTGGTCATATTTTGCATGTATTGCGAATGAAAAATCTACTATCTCCGGCTCCGTGACTTAATGGTTAGCGTTCTGGACTTTGGTCCAGAGTGTCCTCGGTCCGATTGCTGGCTGGGTCGGAGATTTTAATCTAATTGTTTAATTCGTCTGACGCGGGGGCTGGGAGTGTGGGCCGCCTTCATCAATAAAAACCATCACAGGTAGGGCCCATTCTGACAGACATGCAGGTTGCCTATAGCCCATCTACTAGAAAAACACGTCCAGGCAAATGCTGGGACTGTTCCTTAATTAAGGCCACGGCCGCTTCCTTCCCACTCCTAGCCCTTTCCTGTCCCATCGTCACCATAAGACCTATCTGTGTCGGTGCGACGTAAAGCAAAAAAAAACACGTCAGAGACTGTTTGAACTGTTGAGGATTGTTTTACCAGTCTTTCAAGTGGTAATATCGTGACAAGAGGAGCCCTTTCAGGAAAAACACTACATTACATTATTATAATCATAAAATCAAGACGAATGAAAACTAAGAAGCATTATCAGCCTCACCCACAATTGATAGCCATGTTCTTCTGTCAAGGACAAGATTATCTTTTCCTCCGAGAACTCGAATTTCTCGTTCTACTATTATTAAATAATGTTATTGCTTTTAGGACTCACTGACTACTTTGGTGGTTTCCGGAGGCGCCGAGGTGCCGGAAGTTTGTCTTCTTTGAGTTCTCTTACGTGCAGGTAAATCTACCGACACCTTCGAATACCTCCGGACTGAGCCAGGATCGAACATGCCAGCTTGGGCTCAGGATGCCAGGGTCTTAACCGTCTGAGACACTCATTCCGTCCTTTATTATTATTATTATTATTATTATTATTATTATTATTATTATTCTTATTATTATTATTATTATTATTATTATTATTATTATTTACACTTCCGTTGCATGACGGTTAGTACTATTATATTCCGTTCTCAGTGGATCGAGTTCGATCCCAGTACTGCCACAGGTTTAAGAATGATAGAGGGTTGGTATGTGGCTTAGCATGCAGCTCGCCTCCAATGGGGATGCACCTGAAAAGAGCTGCACCACATTTGTACGAGGACACGAGTTTAGTTCGGCTCCATGGCTAAATGACTTGTTTTTGGTCTTTGGTACAAGGGGTTCTGGGTTCGATTCCAGGCTTGGCCATTGATTTCCAGTTCAGGTATTTTATCCCTCTGTAGGTGGGGGCGATAGAATAACACACACGGTAGCCCCTGTCTATCGTGAGATGCGACTAAAAGTGGCCCTAAGGGCTCTGAACTCTGGATCTTGGGTTGGCGACCATGGGACCCTTAGCTGAGTCAGGGCATTGCTTCCACTTACTAGTGCCAGACTCCTCAATTTCATCTATCCTATCCGCCCTTCCTTGGTCAACTCTTGATCTTTTCTGACCCCAACGGTATTAGAGCACTCGAGGCATACGGAGTCTTTCATTTACACACCCTTCGCGGCCCTTGACTTTCTTTGCCCGATACCTTCATTTGTTGAAGTGTCGGATCCCTTCTATATTTCATCCCTGATTAGTGTTATATAGAGGATGGTTGCCTAGTTTTACTTCCTCTTAAAACAATCACAAACCCCCGAAATGTATATTAATTCTGGACTGAGGGCTGGAACAGAGTTCACTCAGAATCACGACATGAGATCAACTGAGATGATGTTGATAAGAGATGCAGCAGATCTAGCTGTGCAACCTCAACAGCATAGTTGATGATATCGTCACATTGATCACGTGATACTCCACTATCTGCAGTCCACCTGGTTGGGCAATACTCATCTTTGCAGGCGAACGTACTTAATGTTACGTGTGCGCCCCAAGGTTACATATTTACAGGATCAAAAGTTTATAATGAAATGTTTTTAAAGGGTACATTTGAAAAAGAAAATGTCGTGCTGAAAATCGTCGTAGAGCAGCATAGGAAAGTATAATCTTCTTTCCCAGTTATTTGGTGTTGACTCTGCATGTGGATTTGGGCTGCTTGTACTGCCAGATGCCTTCCTGACACGAACCCTATATGGGAGGAAGTATGTGTCTCTGTGGCTGTTGGTAGTGCGAAGTTCGTTGTGTATAAAATGTTGCGTATATTAAGACGGACATAAACGCTGTGTCCTCGAGCCATAGGAATTAATCAGACGCAGTTAAAATCCCCAGTTTGAACGAGAGTCGAATCCGTGACCGTCTGTACCAAAGTCTGCTATGCTGACCGTTCACCTAAAAAGCTGGACAGCTTAAAATCTGTATTATTATTATTATTATTATTATTATTATTATTATTATTATTATTATTATTATTATTGCTTTGAAGTGTTAATATGACGTGCTAGAGTACACTCAGTATTATAATAATTTCATATCGATGGCTTTCCAATGCTTTCCGACCCATAATAAAGATTGGTCACGCCTCCCAGGCACATATTTATTTCCAGCCCATCAGAATAATTTTCATTGTGTTCATTTTCCTCTGCTGTGCTGTAAAGGAAAATGAACCTTAAATACATTATACTCTAGGAGTGCATAAATTCGCCATGCAAACAACATTCCTACAATACGGTATGATAAGGTCCATTTTCCTTTACGGTGCTGCATAGGAAAATGAACACAACGAAAATTATTCTGATGGACTGCATGTCCATATGTGGCTGAGTGGCGTGACCAGTCTTAAGGAATATAATGGGCAGGAAGAGCATTGAGACATAGGAGGTTTTAAAAGAAAGCCAACGATATACATTAATGTACACATTGCTACAAAATCCTGCTTTAATTATCGGCCACCTTTCAACCACGCCATCCATGAAATTGGTTCCGTCATAAATGACCAACCTTAATCATTTACTGTCCCCTTCCTCGGGTAGAACTGCAGCCTTCAGGGAAGAGGAAATTGTCATCATTTCTTTTATTGCATCACTCTATGCGCCAAATGGAGGAAAGAAAACTTGTCCAGTTATTTTCAAGAACAACAACAATAGAATACCACAAACTTCCCTTCAGTTAAGCGGTGAACTACTACTTGGACAATTGATGATTGTTTGGGGTTGTTTGTTACTAAGATCTGAAGTGCACAGAGGGGTAACGGAGGTGGATTTCGGGAGAAATTTTTAATAATTCAAAAGTTAGCCAGTCCTAACAGGCCCAGGTCCCAGATAGTTCGGATTAAAGGGAGTTCATATTCATGTTTGTCCTCGTGAATCCTTTGATACACGATGGATTAATCCTGCAAGATGAGCCCGGAATAGATATTGTTCACGATGCTCAGACGGTTAAGGCGCTCAAATACCTCAGCCCTATGTCGGTAGATGTACCGGTACGTAAAAGAACATTTGCAGCAAAAAAAACTGGCACCTCGTTGTCTCCGAAAACAGTATAAAGAAGTAGTAGTAGTAGTAGTAGTAGTAGTAGTAGTAGTAGTAGTAGTAGTAGTGAGGAAGTCTTTTTGGTCCGCCAGGTTGAGTGGCTCAGACGGTTGAGGCGCTGGTCTTCTGACCCCAACTTGGCAGGTTCGATCCTGGCTCAGTCCGGTGGACTCTGAAGATGCTCAAATCTGTAGATTTACTTGCACGCAAAAGAACTTCTGAGGGACCTCTGCGTCTCCGAAAACTGTAAAAGTACTTAGTGGTATGTAAATCCATTATTATTATTATTATTATTATTATTATTATTATTATTATTATTATTATTATTATTATTATTATTATTATTATTATTGTTGGCCCCTTAAGAAGTTGTGATACTCAGGGTAGGCATGTCTGTAGAGCAAAGAGCAATTATCTTACCAAAAACTCTGCTAGAACACTCTATTTCTACTCCACTGACCTGGCAATCACAGTGTTAAGGCGACACTCCGGAGATAAAAATATATATTTTACCTAATGCATAGATTTTCACGAACCTTTGTGGGAATGTCACCTTCATAAATGTAGATATGTCACGAACATTTCTTTCATATACAATTAATAGTTTATCCAAAATACATTTTTGTTTTTGAAATTTTTAATTCCAATTTTTTCGTGAAATTTAAATAACATGTTAACGTAAATTCGTAACTAGGTAGATAATACTTCTTTTAAAAGCACTACGTATCGATCTTTCTGTACATAATTTGTATAAGGAGGTATATCGTACTCAAGTTTTGTGTAATTTTGGACTTACAAATCCCTACTACTTGAAAAATTCTGCAATAAAAAATTCCATATGCAGGTTTCTTAATATAGCTGTGATACATATACCATACAAATTTTGTTACATTTGGCGGAATATTATGGGAGAAAAAGGGGATTTAAATGTAAAATTACAATTGGCAAATTACAATTGCAGTGATAAATTGTTTGAATTCAGTGGAATAACTTCGTGACAAAAAAAAAAAAGAAACCCATTCCTTCCAATTTCAGTAATTTAAAAAATTCACCAAAATTACCAAAATAACGATTTTTATCTCCAGAGTGTCACCTTAACCACGACAGTAAATGAAGAAATAACCGTAAGTTTCTAGGGACTATAAGAGTAGTGGGGGGAAATTACCGACTTTATCTCTTCCTCGTTAGTAAATAACGACATGAATCAGTAACTGCGCGATTAAGTACGTATTCAATCAGGAAGAAACCGCATTGCTCTTTGAAGTCAGTAGTTAAAAGAAAAATAGCAACGTACTACGGTATTCGAGCATCTGTGGTATCTACTACCTGACTGACACTATCTTCGCCGGTGGTATGTTGAAATAACCTTCTATATTTCGTCGCTGCCGGAACAAAACCTCCTATGTGAAATATTTTAACTTAGAACTTTGGCCGGTAGTGTTCTGTCATCTAAGGTGCAATATTGTGTGAATACTATAAAGGCATTCTCGCTCTTCATAATGTATGTGCTGCGGGTCAGTATATCTCCAAAAATATTATCACATAGGAGGTTTTGTCCCGGCAACGACGATTTGTTGTTGACACCATTTCTTTTGTGAGGCCTGGAACATCATCTTCAGCTGCCTGTAGTTATGAATGTCTGATCTCTGTTATGCCGAGCAGTAGCTTTACTGTTGTAAGTTGAAACATTGGATTAAAATGGGTGTCCTGTAGGTTAAATTTCCGATGATAATAATAATAGCATTGGCTTGGGACTGAGTGTTTGTGTTTGTCTCAATGTATTCCTTTTCATATTCACGCAACCTACCATGCTGTCAACAGAGAAAAGCACAATAGTTAATACATCTTTCCACACAGGGTTGGCGTTAGGAAGGGCATCCGGATGTAAAACCGGGCCAGCACCACGTATGATTCGTATCCGTGATCCCACTCGTGTGAGAAATGTGGTATAATAATAATAATAATAATAATAATAATAATAATAATAATAATAATAATAATAATAATAATAATAATAATAATAATAATAATAATAGTAATAGTAATAACAGTCGTAATGGCCTCAATACCCTGTTCGGCAACTGATATGAGGCTGCCTGCTTAGCAATTTTAACGTTCCGCTTTACTCTACATCTACTACATGACGGAGAAAGCAAAACTGTAGTGGGTGACCTATTACTCTCACGTTTTAAATATATTCTTCGAGCAAAAAGAAGTGTACCGTAATATATTTGTTCATGCCAATACTGTAAGATATGGAGAAAAAGAAATCTTATCGGCCAGTCAACAATCCGAATATCACTTCTGCATTTGAACCCACGTTCCTACGATGGGGAGGCAGGCACTCTACTGCTGATCCACATAGGAAGCTAAATCTTTGATATTTAGTATAATGCTCCAAACGTTTCGCATATTGTGGTTTACAGCATGTTTTATTTTGCTATGTGTATGTACGTACATGCTATACTGGTATTACAAACAGAAACAAGATGCAGTTAGTTTTGTAAAAGCAACATGAACACAACAAAAATATAAAGTTGGTATTGTGGGATTTTGAACACAAAATTATCGTGTATTATGGGACTGTACAATACCGTGTATAGCCACCTCAGGCCTCAAGGCATATTGAATACGACGCATACTCAGTAAGAAATTATTCAGCTTATTTTGAGGAAGATTATCCCACTGCTGGATAACAGCTTCAGTCAGTTGCTGAATGCTATCAGGAGTATTAGGACGTTCGGCAATGCTCTCTGTATGTCACGTGTCTCCTGGAACTGTCAGACCACGCCAACACTCTGGTTGTTGGGCACGAGCATTATCATCCTCTAGTATCAGTCCCTCTTCCACAGTGGCAGGAAGTTCTGTAACTAGAGGTTGTAAGATGTTGCCTCTGTATACCAGACCAATCATGTTACCCTGGATTTGAACTAGAGACGTACTTCGATCAAACATGACCCCAAACTAAAACATGACGGAACCTTTGCTGACTGCGTTCCAGGATGAAGGGTTCATTCCATCTCTCACCGGATCGTCTTCGACTCTAATGATCATGTTGTATGGGTGCAAGCTTATGGTCACCTCATGAGCAAGAAGCGTACGTTTTCACTGTTTCTGATGTCGTAGGCTATGAGTTGTTGTCCACCTTACACGGGCTTCCCGATTTTGTGGTTTAAGAGGAAGATTTGGCATAGGCCTCCTTCCTATCAGTCCTCTGCTGTACAGCCAATGTCGCTCTATCTGATCTGGTACATTCCCTCCGGTGGCCTTCCGAAGATGCTGGTGGAACAAGGGGACATCAGCAGTTTGTCCACAACGTGCTGAAATCAACAAATACTGATTCTCCCTGTGGGCTGTTTTGCGTGTGAGCCCCGTCCATTGCATATCGGAAAACTACGGAGACATCACCTTGATTCACTTCAATACGAGCGACACATCCACTTATCGACATCATTCTTGAAGAAATATCACAATACGAACGCGGTCAGTAGCAGAAATGGGTACTTTCGCCGTATCTACTTCAGTCCTACACGTGGTGCCTATACAGCATCGCCCTTATGAGTGATGATGTTAAACTGACCGACACGACAGATGCCTTCTATCGCACAAATATAGAATCTGATCTGAGTTTATCATCAATATGCGTCGAAGACATTGGCCTTAGTGGAATTAGGTCTGGGTCACAACTGATGAAGAGATTCAACCATTATCCTGCAGGGAATTGGAATGCTGCATCATTCAGATATCCTTGCTTGAAATCCTCCCTAGGAATTCGCCATGCTCATCTTTGTTTTTTTTACGAGCTGCTTTACATCGCACCGGCACAAGACAGGTCTTATGGCGACGATCTCATAATTTATGTTTCCCTTCTTAAACTCATTGTAACTGCGTGTATCAGTATAGATGCTTCAGGAACATGGACATCCTTTAAAAGTAATGAGTACATAGGGTTGATGATACGTTTCCTTCGTCCCTGAAATAAGCATTGAACTAATATACACTATGGACACTAGTCTCAGGTTAGTTTTTCTGAACTTCCTCGTTTTCATCCACCCGATCAGAATGAAGGAAGAAGTAATTGCATTGAACAGAGGTGGATATACTCTACATGTAGGGGCTTTGAACCTGAATACTGTTATCTCCCATCAGTAATATTGATTACAATATGGAAGTAACAGAGGCTCAGAAGAGCACGTGAGATGATGGCCAAAGTTTTTCGACTTCAGTAATGGTATTTCTTTTGCGTCCCACTAACTACTCTCACAGTTCTCGAAGAAGCCCAGGTCCCAGAATTTTGTGTTACAGGAGTTCTTTTTACGAAACGATAAATCTACTGACACGAGGCTGACGTCTTTGAACCAATTCAAACACTACCAGACTGAGCCAGGATCGACCCTGCCAACTTGGACTCAGGAAGCCAGTGCTCTAACGCCTGAGGGCTGGAAGTTTATGAAGAAATTCGCTCCCCTGCTGAAGATTGAAGAAATCGAAAAGTGACATCATTACAATCCAGTGAACAGAGGCTGAAACAGAAGTCATCGACCCTGTTATACTAAGTTTATTTGAAAATTCGAATGCTCAATCAATGGAATTTGACAAAGGAAAGACGGGCGTTTATTAGTTGAAAATTCCACAGCCAACTTCTTAACTAAATACCACGTTCATAAAACGGGATTCGGTGATGAAGATGATGATGATGATGACGCTTGTTGTTTAAAGCGGCCTAACACCTAGGCCATCGGCCCCTAATGGAACGAAAGGAGACGAAATGTAATGACAATTTAAAAGTCCAAAATCATCCGCTGACCAGAATTCAAAACGTGACGATGAAGAATGAATGGATGAATATAAATTTAGAACAATCAGTGGATTCGACCCGCAATGCCCCACGTTCCCAGACACTATATTAAAACAATCGTATTACTGACAAAGGGACTGCTTCTAAAGCACATTCCTGAGTTATGACGCTTGTGGTCTAAAGGAGTCCTAATTATAGTACTAATAATAGTACTTACCGCTAGTAAAGTAGAGCTATGGTATTTGTCATGTTTCGGTACTAATCAAAAGTAGCGTAGACTCACAGTATTCCACACATTATGGTACTACTCACAAGTATTGTATGTCGCACAGGTAACGCAGACCTATGGTGCTTCTCACATAATGGCGCCATACGTAGGCAAGGCAAAGCCATGGTGTTCCTCGCATAGGTGTACTAATCACGGGCTCCGGTATTCCCGTGGTGATCCTCACGTAGTGGGTACTAATCACGGGCAACGCAGACCCACGGTGCCGCTCATACAGTGGTACATATCACAGGCAACCCCCAGATCCGTGGTGTTACTCACATAATGGTACTAATCACAGGCAACGTAATCCCGTGGTTTTCCGCACATAGTGGTGCTAATCGCGGGTACTGTAAACCCACAGTGATCCCACACTCTGCTGCTACTACTCGCAAGTAAAAGCGACCCATAGTGTTCCCCGCGTGATGATACTAATCACAAGTAGTTTCATGATTCTAATTAAACCAATTCGCTGAAGAAATTGTTGACTTGCAAGATAAAATTCTAAAACACGTTGACTGAGGAAAAACGCCCAAGACAGCAAATACTTTCCGTACAAACCTTGTGACCAGTATTATAAAGAAACTAGTCACTATTTTCTGAAATATCTTGTATGGAATTGGAGATTAATAACGAAGTACTTAAGACAGGTAAGTACAGGTAAGTACCGGGAGGAAACTGACCTTAGTCTTAGTTAAGATACACCGAGGAGCCGGAATTTCGTCTCGCGGGAGTTCTTTCACGTGCCGGTAAATCTACTGACACAAGGCTGACGTCATTGAACCCCTTCAAATACAATCAGACTGAACCAGGATTGAAACTGCCTAATTGGGTTCTGGAAGTCAGCGCTTTAACCACGTGTACCACCCAGCTCGGTTCTCTTCTCTTCGACTTACAGGACTGGAAATGTTTGAAGAAATTCACAATTGAACTAGTCGCCAAAATGACGATGATGGTGATGATACTTGTTGTTTAAAGGGGATTAACATCTAGGTCATCGGCCCCTCGCCAAAATGACATCACTTGTTCTGATAAAGGGAGACCACGGCAAACCATCTTAAGGGCTGCCGACAGTGGAGGTTGAATCCATCTGCTCATAGTTACGTGGACCAAACTACGTAGCCATCTCTCTTGGTTCAGGTAAGATGTTCTAATTCGAAGCTCTTGATGCTTTAGATCTCCAGCATTTAGACCGCATTGAAACACGTGCACGGAGTGACACATGCTTGGAATAAGCAAAGGCAATGCCACCTTAACACAGCAGTGTGGCTAAAACGACTATACATCAGTCGTTGGAAACGAATGTCATAGACGATGCAGTTCCTTGGTCTATTTATATTAAGAGAATCTTAGCCAAAATTATAATAATGTTCTTCAAGGAACCTATTTTTGATATAAAGGCCAAAGGCAGGCATTTTTAGAAGTAGAGGCACATGCTTCCCCTAGTGCACCGTCACTGCATTGTACTACATAACGGCACAACGGTGCACTCGCCGTCAGCGTCTTGGAGAGGTGTAGCAATCCAACTGATGAGCCCACTGCTACACTGGGGCGAAACGCTGGTAATTTCACGATTGAAAACCCTAAAGAGCTTAAAGGTTTTATAATAATGCTATTTTGGCTTTACGTCCCACTAACTACTTCGACGGTTTTTGGAGACGCCGAGGTGCCGGAATTTAGTCCCACAGAAGTTAATTTACATGCCAGTAAATCTACCGACACGAGGTTGGCGTATTTGAGCAACTTCAAACACCACCGGACTGAGCCAAAATCGAACCTGCCAAGCTGGGGTCAGAAGGCCAGCACCACAACCGTCTGAGCCACTCATCCCTGCGCTAAAATTATAAATCGTTTCCATGGAAAAGTGCACAGTCCCCATTTGTCCCCATACACAGTTTTTGATTTAGGAAGCTCTCGGTTGTTTTGTACATAATTAGTACATTCCTTGTTCTTTTTTACTTTGTTCAGTTTTTCTTTATCTTCAGTACACAGTTGATTACAGATACATGTTTAGAAGGGTGGCTACAAGAGGCTTCCGAATGGTTTGAAATTTCCAGTTGACTATCAAAATTCAAAACGTAATTGTTATATCGGATAACACAAGCTGTGTTCAAAGCAAATTGCAAGAACTGGAAACATATTTTAGATCAGCATGCACTACACAAAAATGCAATCATTCTTGTTTCTCTTAAGAACAAAGATTATCACAAAGTACCAATTTTTTCCTTTTCCTGTTTCATGTATATTATTTGAAACACGATGATACGAGTAATATTTATTATTACTTGAGGCGTGTTCAGTTGTATAATGGAGGCTACGAACATTTTGGATTTACTATAAAGGTGAACACAATTTGGTTTCAAGTATCTCAATGACATACGCCACATGTAATATATTTATAAATACTTAAACATTATTCAAATATTTGTAAATATAATTTTCTCTGAATTTTGATAAGATTCTGTTGGTCGAAAATGCAGGTAAGTAAAAAATTATCTCCATGTTCCTTTTTACTAATAGTGTAATAATTCACCGTAGTTGTAATAGACTAAATGAATAGAGAGCTTCAGAATTCATTAAATTAATCTAAATAGTTACATATACTCTCTAGGTTATTACTAAATACTGTTAATTCATAAAAAAAGTACCTAAATTAAAGAAGTCAATGGTACGAACTTCCACTCATTCTCCAGGTGGAGCAGATCGTACCTTGGACATGCCAGGGTTATTCATCTCGGCGTCATATTTTCTATAGTTGCAACCATAATTCACTGCCATGATGTAGTGGTAGTTTTCAGTCGATTGCTGCAGGTTCTGTTCGAGTCGAGGACTGGATAGGTGCATTCAGCAACAGGTAATAAAATTGAGGAAATAATTCTTCTTTCCCCTTTAACCCACTATTGAATGGCAGGATGGGATATAACGAATGAACCGCAGTAGCTTCTCCTCAATTCTTGTCTCAATTAATTACACACCTATGAACATTCGCACTGGTAATAATTTCGTACGGCTCGTTCTACTCTAGCACAGTCATTGTAAGGCCAACCCTCGACCTAGAGTGGGTGGCGTCTGCTAGGTAGGCTATGGAAAGGTGCCTGTTAGCATGCTGGAGGTTAGTGTTGACCGGTAAGCACGGGGACACTAGTTGAGTCTTTGATGTGAGGTGACAGTTGTAGGAGTTTAGAGACCAGCACGAACAGACATCCCCGAGGTTGCGATTGAAATCCAACGAACCTGACTGAAATCGAATAGAGGATTCCAAGGCTCGAAGGCGTAAAATAGTCAGCCACGAAGCCAGATACCTGCGCAGGCCAGTTAACTTTACACACAAAAACAGGGCTGTGGATCATTACCCCACAAGGAGTAACAACGTGACGGACTGAGCGAGCTGGCTACGAGGTAGGTGTCGAGTTGCTGTGAGCTTGCGTTCTGAAAATTGTAAGATCCAGCCTCACCGACAGTTCTATGGTTTCTCATTTTCACATTAGGAAAATGTATAGTAATAAGGATGATAGCGGCTACCTCTCCAATCCTAACACTTCACTAATAATCTTAGAAGTAAAGCTTCCACAGTGTGTAGAGTTTTGTAGTTCTTCAAACCCGGAAGAAGAGCTGAATAACTGTACAAATAACATAACATGGCACCTTGAACTAACATTTATAATCAGTTTCATTTCCTTTGCTAACCATAAATACACGGTAGATGTCTCTTTCTAAAATAAGAGCTACATAACAAGAAAATAAGATGACATTTCTTGGTACCTTGACATATAACCTGTTGTGGACTTCCAGCTACATTCCCCCACCCGTAAGTGAGCAAGGTAAAACAAACTTACGGTATCGCAGGGACCCCCACACTCTGCGACTGGGAGAGCGGATTGGTGACCACGGGGACCCTGGTTGAGTCTTACATTACTTCCATCTGCGTGTTCCATGTCTCTTTGATCTATCTTATCCGGCACTTATTTATACAATGATTACTTTTCGAAAATAAAGAAGCATGTAAAAAGTTATATTTTAAAAAGCATTTTGATCAAATCCTTTTTAGTAAGAGTAAAGCCATCTACGTTCAGGCCATGAAGTCCCTAGGAGGGGAGGAAAGTAAATGCTTTGACTACCCGGCCACCTTTGCCTCCAGTAATAAACCAGGTCCTCATTTTTGATGTAGGGTATCTGATCCTGGGAAGCATGTGCCGCTCCAGTAGTGAATTTCCCGTTCCTTAAACTTTTCGACTTTAAGACAGGGAATCGAATCCATGTCCTTCCGGGTGAACCGAGAAGGCCTTTACCACCCCACTATGCAGCCTCATCCTTTTGTAGTATGACGATATATCTGGAGTAACGTTTTTGATATTTTTCACAGTGAAAATTGCAAATAAATAAATAAATAAATAAATAAATAAATAAATAAATAAATAAATAAATAAATAAATAAATAAATAAATAAATAAATAAATAAATAAATAAATAAATAATTTCCTTTATTATTTCGTATGGCTATTTCTAGCCTGGTGCAGCCTTGTAAGCCAGACCCTCCGACGAAGGGTGGGTGGCATCGGCCGTTTATAGGAGACTGCATGTTACTGTATTGGAGGAATGTTGTGTGTGAGTTGCAGGGTTGTTGGGGACAATACAAACATCCAGTCCCCGAGCGAATGGAATTAACCATTTGAGGTTAAAATCTCCAACCCGGCCGAGAATCGAAATCAGGGCTCTCTGAACCGAAGAACATTATGATGATCATTCAGTCAAGGAGCCGAACATATTATTACTATTATTAGTATATATTGTATTATTAATAATAATGATTAGTTTTTAATGATGTGGTATACTATGTGTATACAACTCGGATATTTTGGTCATATTGCCAGAAGGCAGGAGGCAATGGAAATACTTATCATAGAGGGAAAAGTCGAAGGCCAAAGACCTAGAGGACGTGCGCCGTTACGATGGATGGACCAGATCAAGAACTTAACCGGGATGAGCTTACAGCAAGCAAGTCACCATGCCCAAAGCAGAGACTCCTGGAGGAAGATCACCAAAAGGATTGTCGCGTGATGCCACTACACCCTTACGAAGGGTTGGACTAAGAGAGAGATACTATATGTGGTATTCTCCCAAAATCATTCCACATTCCCTAAGAAAATTCTGATGCTGTATCTAATTTCAAGTACCTGCCTAAATCCTAGCCCTAATAATTACAGTTACACGGTAGTTCACAGAGTACTACAGCCGTTGCGTTGCTACTTATTAGCGTACATACGATTCGACTGTCAGCTGCGCGGGGAAGACTGACTACTATGTCTTAAGCCACTAATTCTAATCTTTTAATTTTTTTTACAAATTAGTTTACGTCGCACCGACATAGATATTTTATGGAGACGATGGAAGAGAAAAGGCCTAGGAGTGGGAATGAAGCGGCCGTGACCTTAATTAAGGTGCAGTCCCAGGATTTCTTGGTGTCAGCGCTGCCGACTGTGAGGTTCAATACTAATCATCTGGACTCCATAGAAGTATTAGGATTGATGACAGGAGCAAGAGGCACCATTACTCACACATTTCACAACTTTTGTAAGAAATTGAATTCGGATAATCAATTTATTAAGGACATTATTTTAGCAGCCCTCAAAGTAAGTAATAATAGTAAGACATGTACACTCTTAGCTATAGCTTTGTCCATAAGGCGTTCCTCATGTGTTTCAAAATTATTGATTGATACGATTTTTATGCCAATGGCCGTAGCCGTGTTGAAACACCGGATCCAGTGAGATCTCCGAAGTTAAGCAACATTGGGCGTGGTCAGTATTTGGATGGGTTGCCACGCGCTGTTGGTGGGGGGTAAGGGAATGGAGGAGCGGAAAGGAACTGGCCACCCTACCGCACGTAAACTCCGTCTCAGGAGCACCTCTGCGGAGGTTCGGACCTGCCTTCGGGCAGAATAACCCTTACGATTTTTATTAAGTAATAGGTAGGCTATAATATGATATGCCAACCATTTATAGGCATATGTTACACGACCCTTATAGCTGTCAATCAAATTTTGTAAGCTTTGTCTGTTTGGCAGCTTCCAAATGGGGAAAACAGAAATAAATGCATTTCTCTCTACTGTACCTGACTATCGTTAATTGACCTGTGCTTTGTCTCTCCTACGACCACACATTTCTGAAAAATAGCATTAGGTCTACTGCTTCAATAACTAACCGTCATCAACAGGTGTAATAGCTGACATAGGAAGAAAGAAAGAACACAGAAACGCACATTGTTTATCACATACGACTCCAAATTGGCTCTAGCTGCTTTCACAATTAAATTTCGATTTAATTTAAGGTGTTGATACTCAATCACTTATGCTGAATTATATAGCTTAGCGCACAGAAGTGAGTCTTGTAAATGATGAGTAAGGATGGACGTAATGTGCCTAGGCTATAGTTTTTTGTGGCTAACTCGTAACAGGTACACACGGAAGTCATAAACAGGCTGACAAAACAACCCTCTCCGTTCATCTAAGGTCAGAGGAACGGTACTTCTGCCCTCAGAGAGAAGAATCCTCCTACAGTCCATCATAGCTGAGAGAAAAAAACACGTGAATAAAACAGGAAACGGGACTTCAGGTCTCCTTAGCTAACAATAGTTTAACAGTTTTGACCACACAAATAACAACAGCGAAAGAAATATTTGTAAGAGGGGGTGTTCCAAACTTACATGAGTTCACCCATCCATGTTGTCAGTGTGTCATGTTGCGCGGTGCCGGGAAGATGGTCTTCAGCTGCAGCCAGTGTCCTGAGAACCAACAACTATGAACGATCTGGTGAACCGCCGTGGGCTATATAAACCAGCGCAACACATAAAGTACTCGGCGAATAATAAGTCATAAAAATTCAATAGGTAACGTTAAAAATGACCACTTTTATGACGTTCATTTAACTGATTGTGTTATGTGAGAGGGAGATTGTCCGTATATGTGTGATTGTTCTGTTGCTTACTTATACTTCTGATAAAAGGAACACAGGACTTCTAAGTATGTTTTCGTTCGTGCTTATGATTAATATAATTTTCTTTCGGTTTATTGCCATCTAGGGCATGAGAAACATAAAACCAGGTTCAAACTTCAGACGAATGTTACAGTTTTGATAGGAAATACGTGCAGCCACAATGTATTTGTTGGAGTGGCGCAATACTGACTTATCGTTGTATCCGTGAGCTTTCCTTCAACATTCTTGTTATCAGAAACTGTAATGAATAGTGTTTTAATCTGGAAAAGCGTACGTATTGTTTATAGAACCGTAACTAATACGTTATTATACATGCTGATAAGCTTTATTGCTTAACGGATAAAGCTGTGTAATGACTTTTCTATGTTTGTGCAACCTCAGCAAAATTTTAATGACTCAGTACGATTTTTAACCCTCTCATTTCACTTATGAAGACATATTCAGAGCGCTCGTACCGAGCGAATGTAGTATTACCTATATTAATACAGTCATTGGTTATCTATGGCAGAAACAGCATTTGTACAAAAAATAAGCCTTTCCAATTAATAGGCTTTGCGTTTCAAATCTGAAGAAACAAAGCACTCGTAGGAGGAGAGATACTTGGCAGCATTTTAAAATGTGGTTTTAAACGAAAGTCTTCAATATTTTAATCTACCGTTCTTTATAATTTATTTTTGTTAGTATATATACTTGCAAATAATTTTGTGTAACACGCGCAGTTACACCGCTCAGTGTAAATTCATCTGTATCTACTACTTGCTGTATAGTATTTTTCCAATACTTTTTTCGAATTTATGACTATACGAACCTGTAATTCTGTTACTTTTGAATGTCCTATATTTAATTTTCCATGTCTCATATTCCTCTTTTCATTATCAATTGTGTTCGACGGACTGAAATGTCAAATCACAAATTTTAAAAGAAATCGGAGAAATACTTGCATACGACTGCTATAAACACAAATCCGTTTATGAATATTCAATTTTTGATGTGCTGAAAAACAAAAGGGGTCAGTGATTGCTTATTATAACTGCTGTGTCATCTCTTTTGTTTTCCTCGTAAGAGTATTTTGCGTTACTCTTTTATTTATTTATTTTGTAAGAAAATCAGAAATTTTAGTCTCCTTTCTAAATTTCTCTTTATTTTATTTAGGCCTACGTAGATGCTTGAAAATTAACCTAAAATAATTTACGCATGATAGTGATGAGTCTACTGAAATGTAGGATTCCGTATGCAAATAATGTAGTCTATATGTGTACGGAATTTTAATTTTAACTTCAAAACTTCGGGAATAATCTAAGAATCTGATATTTTCTGACATCCATGTGTGTAATTATGAAGTCCATTTAATATCTTGTATAGAAGTCTGGAAATGGTTATCAGCGGAATAACATTTCCAAGCTGATCGTTAATGGCAATTTAATTCACTTCTCTAGCCAAGGCGGTAAAGAAGAATTTAGTTCACTTGGAAGGATTTGGGTTGGATTCTCCGTATGGAAATCGAGATGCTTAAAATTTCACTTCTGTAGAGGAATATGGCCCTCGAGTTTACTCAAACGCTGAAATGAGTGTAAAGAGAATTGAACCTTACCGTACCGCACTCTAGAAATGTACGTTTGCATGACTTATTTACGCACTCCTACAGTATAATGAACTTAAGGTTCATATTCCTATAACATCACCATAACCAAATGAACACAAGAACAATTGTTCGGATGGACTGCATATCCATACGTGGCTGAGAGGCGTGACAAGTCTTAAGGAAAATAATGGTTAGGAAGTGCATTGTCACTTAGCCGGTTTTACACGATCGTTACAGAATTGCATTGCACACAGGCTGCTAGATGTCCACATGTACTGCTTTTAATCTAATATTTTAAATCCTGAAGTCCGAATACACTAGTTAAGATTTGACTTGGCATAGTTGATCTTCCGGAACAATTCTTGGATACTTCCGATACACACAGTAGTACAGATACCTCAAAAGGATGATCATACCCACAAATAGTGAGAACACAGCTACAAACTGTAAATAGATGTATAGTTCAGACTCCATCGAGCAGTTAGACGTTCCCATATTTGCTGTTATGCCCGATAATTTGCTTATCTCTCTCGTATGCCCCATTAGCTCAAGTGATAAGCTTACTTCCGGAATCTCCAGTCCTAGTTCGTTGCCCTCGCAGCTGTAGTACCGTACCTTTACTTGTTGTCAATAACAATGGTATTCAAGACACCATACACAACACCAGCTCTGTTTACCTGTGCACATTTTACGACACACACTAAGAGAATATAACCTGTAGATGATTTACAAGTCATCTCGTATCACATAACTCAAGTAGCAGCTATGTTGAACGGTATACTTTGTCATTCATCCACATTTAATGTTCCCGCTGTGACATAAACGCTTAGCTGTATAGACATAAAGTCTGGTACGGTATAAATCAATATATGGTGCGCAATGGTTGTTCATACTACATGGCTACAATAAAAAATATGAGTATGGCAGTGCCCACGAGGTTAGTAGGACATAACAAGAGGCCCAAATGTAAAGAATGGGTTATAAAATATGGATATATTAGATACATCCTATAAACATTATTATTTTGACTCAAAGTTGCATTCTGAGCCATTTTAATAGATTTTTTTTTTTTTGCTATTTGCTTTACGTCGCACCGACACAGATAGGTCTTATGGCGACGATGGGATGGGATAGGATAGGCGTGGGAATCGGAAGGAAGCGGCCGTGGCCTTAATTATGGTATAGCCCCGGCATTTGCCTGGTGTGAAAATTGGAAACCACGGAAAACCATCTTCAGGGCTGCCGAGAGTGGGGCTCGAATCCACTATCTCCCGATTACTGGATACTGGCCGCACTTAAGCGACTGCAGCTATCGAGTTCGGTGTTTCATATAATTACACTAGCATGAAATGATTTCCAAGTTTTGGTGAAAATAGGTGGCTCATACGTAAACGATGTTAAGATTTCGAAATCACCAACCGTTTTACCGTAACACGTACGGATTTTATGTTATTAGATATTTTATAAATATCGATGTTCGAGATTTAATGAAAATAAAAGGAAATTTGAATTCATTTCATGATGTTTCGATTTTTTTTAACAGGCATCAAAAGACACGAACAACGCTAACATCAGTGTGTAGAATTGAGTGAAAAAAGCAGGAATGCGTATCGTGTACCGATAAAAAGTATATCCTAAACTTCTTATATTATGGAAATTTAAGGAAACATGAACATAATTTAATCACATAAAAAATGTGCGGTTAGGCGCGCGCATCTGTCAGCTTGCATCCGGGAAATAGTGGGTTCAAACCTCACTGTCGCCAGCCCTGAAGATGGTTTCCTGTGGTTTCCCATTTCATATCAGACAATACTGGGGCTGTAGGCCTACCGTAAGGCCACGGCCACTTCCTTCCTACTGCCAGGCCTCTCCTTTTCTATCGTCGCGATAAGACGGTATGTCGGTGTGACTTAAGGTCAATCGTAAAGAAAAAAATTGCCAGTCGTAACAATTTGTGGAATACATAATATTGTGACTTACTATCTTGAAAAAAATTACTACGGGGGTGGGGGGTGGCGTAAGACATCCCTGGAATAAAATAAAATACCCTCAATGTTATACTGTATTGGATGCTTTCTATAGGCCTACTGTAAGAAAATAATATTAGTTTGTAGACTAGTGTTATCTAGACTTATACTTAACATTATAAAGAGGAAAAAATGTTTGTTTGTAACGAATAGGCTCAAAAACTACTGAACCGATTTTAAAAATTACTGCACCTATAGAAAGCTGCATTGTCAGTGAGTAACATGGGCTGTATTTTATTTTCAAAACAATTCGAGGTGGGGGGCACGGGGAGGGGGAGATATAAAAATAATGGGCTAATATAGGCAAAATATCGAATTTGTCGTATAAGGACGAGACAAAGCTCAATTGAATCCTCTTGACGCAAAGAACAACACTCGGTAAGCCCTACGGGCCCGAAAACCATGTTTTAAGGCCCTAAAGCCAACCGTTATGGAGATATTGGCACCACACTACCCCTGCTCTAGGAATCGGATAATGTAATGAACTGCCGTAACCATGGCAACGTCAGCTTCAGGATTCTACAGCAGCGAAATTATCTACAATAAACCAAAAACCTAACATGTTACAGACATGAAAATTGTTATTTGGAATCCCTTTCCAAAATAAAAGAACACAAATATTCATTTTCAGAAAATCCACTTAAAGGGGGGAGGGGGTAAAAGAAGTGAGGAAGGAGTTGAATTATATGAGGATGAATATATCTCAAAAAATGAATATGTTACAGACTTTAAAATTAGTACTTGGAATCTCCTTTAAAAATGAACACACCCTTTTGGAAAATCCACTTAAGGGGGTGAAAAGAATAAAAAGCGGGTGAATTTTTAAAATGAGTATCTTCTTCTTCTATCGCTTTACGCACACCTGTGACGTTGCAGGTGCGAACTGTGTCGCACATGTGGATTTGACCATGTATTACGGCTGGATGCCCTTCCTGACGGCAACCGTATGCGTAGAGTGTAATCTATACTTCTGTACTAATATTACAAAGAGGAAAATTTTGTATATTTTTTTGTAATGGATAGACTCAAAAACTACTGAACCATTTTAAAAATTACTTCACCTATAAAAAGCTACATTGCCAGTGAGTAACATGGACTGTATTTTATTTTCAAAACAATTCTAGGGGGGGGGGGGAACGACGGAGCAAGATATAAAAATATTAAAATAATGGGCTAATATAGGCGAAACCGAATTTGTCGTACAAGGACGAGACAAAGCTCCTTTTAAGCCTCTTGACGCAAAGAACAAAACTCGGTAAACCCTACGGGTCCGTAAACAATATTTTAAGGCCCTAAAACCACCCGTTATGGAGGTGTTGGAACCACACTACCCCTGCCCTAGGAATCGGATAAAGAAACGAAATACCGTAACCGTGGCAACGTCAGCTCCAGGATTCTACAGCAGCTAGATTATGCATGTACGTTTGGGCATAGCTGCCAACCAAAATTGATACACATATGACTTACTATCTGGGAAAAATAAACTGATGTGTAAGACGCTCATAGCAACCCTTTGGGCGGGGATGTAAAGGGAGTGAAGTATAAAATAATAGCCCCGGAGAACTCCGTAGTACAGCGACCAGCGGTTGCAGACGGGCTTCCTTTTTTACGTACTGGCTTAGGTTTCAGCATGTTGCGGTGTCTGTTACATATAGTTTAAATAATTTTCTATCAAATCATGGAGTAGTAGGATCACTGAAGTTATTAGTGCCTACATTTTTGTCCACCTTTACGATCATTGTAACCATAAAAACAACATATACACTGTGCACAATTGTCAAGATGGTGCGCCCATGACTTGAAAAAAATTCTCAACATTTATACTCAGATTCATTATATGAAGTGCGACATGAGTGACAAGCCCTGAGAATTATAATTCTCGATAATTATAGTTTATTTTATGAATCGCGTATATCCTTGATCGTTTGTAATAGTTACGAAATGTCGGACCAAACAAATACATTCAATATTATTTATATTTTTGATACTATCTAGCGGAAGTATACTTACACCAAACCTGTAGATTTGTGAAGGGAGCAGATATATCTAGGTTGGAATGAAGGAAAAACATGGTAGCAAAAGATCTTAGAGGTTAACGCTAATTATGAACTAATATTTAGAGGCCCCATGAAGAAAAGAAGATACACTATAATTCCAAACATAACAAATAATATCTACGTACTTAAGTAAATACACCAGTGATATAAATATCTAATGAAGTCGCTCACACCGATAGTATGAGTGACTTAAGCCAGTTTCTGATAACCCGTACGAAGAACGGGTACTTCTGCTAGTCATTTATTAATTTGGATGCTACTCTATATAAAGAGTAGTCGGAAACAACGAGAATCGTGTATATGAGCAACAGAGGGTTGGTCATGATGATAAATAACCTTTTCAAAATAATTCTATACCTTGTGCCGTTGTTATTTTATCTGCTACTGATGCTAACCAATCAGATCGCTTCGCGGTCGAATTCAAATAGGCTTTCGGAGGCGATGTTGTTGAATCTGCACGTGTATTAAGACCGGTTTGAGAGCGATGCCTCAGCATAAAACACAAACACACCCTGGGTTTCAACCAGTGTCACCACAGTGTACTTACTAGCGCGCGATCCTGTCTGCTCAGAGGTGCTTATTAAAACCGCAACCCTGGCAAAGCTTTTTTTTGTTGTTTCGATTACGGCTATCAAGCCAGTCTTGACTTAAGTTACGTGTAGTCTATACTTAGCAACACCGGCTCGCAAAGCTCATTTGATTTCGCCGCGAAGCTAAACAGCTAATAAGATGACAACGGCACGAGATATCGAATTCTTTTTTTCAAATTATTTTTCAGTATTACCAACCCTCAAACGCTCATATACCCCGTTTATGTTGTTTCCGACCATCCTGTGTATCTTATCAGTATCTGAATGTAAAGTGACGGAATTTTGATCAGCAGGACTTTGTTAAGATATCAGAAGGAAGCGCCAGGGATTTATCACATTAAAATACTGTCAATGCCATTGTCATTAGTCAGGATTGAACTCAGGATCGAGCCCGTTATTCACATAACAGAAAGATGACTGACTACGCTACTGAAGTCGAAAACAAAAATCGTGTATTTCACCAGGCATTCTTCGTTTTGAATATTCTTTTGACATTCAAAAATTTCGAAAATAGTATTGGTTTCTTGTTAATTTAAATCATAGTTCTCTTAATGTGAAAATATGATATATTTTGAATTATTTTATTACCAAATTAAACAAGGCTTAATTGGGGAATAGCCCCTAAATGTGGAGTAAAATTGAGTAAGGCTTAAAATGAAAGCAAGGAACAAACAGTTACAGAAAAAATTCATGTCATGTGGCACTTTACACAATACTGAACCAAGACAAGTATTGTTAAGAAATCGAAATTTAAGTTAATATTTTCCTCAAATTAGATTATTGTTAATTCTCTTTCTAAGGAGTAGACCAATGGAATTTTCAACTCCATTATTTGTTCACAAAAACTTCGATGTACGTCTGAAGTCTTTTGACACTACTACTACTATTATTATTAATAATAATAATAATAATAATAATAATAATAATAATAATAATAATAATAATAATAATAATAATGCAGTCTAAGCCACCGTGTGCCGGAATTTAAAATGTGTTGCCATTGGACTACCTGCGCGTCACCTTCAATGTTCCGCTTTGCTTCCCCTGATGGCATTGAAATCTGATCTCCGGTGGGCTACATATGGCATAATTTTCATTCATATTGCCAGGTAAACTCTATCACGAGAGATCCTCATATGAGTAGCCTACACCTTACGGAATGATGTGTCATAATTAAAGCCACGCCGGGCTGAGTGGCTCAGACGGTTAAGGCGCTAGCCTTCTAACCCCAACTTGGTAGGTTCGATGCTGGCTCAGTCCGGTGGTATATCAAGGTGTTCATATACGGCAGCCTCGTGTCGGTAGATATACTGGCACGGAAAATAACTCCCGTTGGATTAAATTCCGGCACCTCGGCGCCTCGGAAAACCATAAAAGTTGTCAGTGGGACGTAAAGCAAATACCATTATAATTAAAGCCATGGCCGCTTACTTCCCATTCCCAGGCGTATCCTGTCACATTGTCGGTACATCTCTGTCGGAGCGACGTAAACAAATTGTAAAAAATCTTTGATAAATGATAATAATGTATTATTATCTATATATTTAAAATACTAAGCTGATTTTTGTTACAGCAAGTTTGAGAAAACGGCTGGGCCGATTGACATCGAAAAGCATTCTGACGGAAGTTCTTGGACTGTAGATTTGCAGAGTATCTTTACAAGCACAAACTTTTCTTGCCATATATTTTTAAATTATTAAAGAAAATGTAGCATTCCGATTGGCCAGTATTTCAACGCCACCTGTTGGTCACCTGCCAGCCATGTGCATGACGAGAATTCTAAATATTTCTTTTTACAAACTGATTTACGTCGCACCGACACAGATAGGTCTTATGGCGACGATGGGACAGGGAAGGGCTAGGAGTGGAAAGGAATCGGCCGTGGCCTTAAATAAGGTACAGCTCATGCATTTGCCTGGTGTGAAAATAGGAAAGCACGGAAAATCATTTTCGGGGCTTGCCGAGAGTAGGGTTCAAACCCAATATCTCCGGAATTGTAAAGAGAGCACCCACATGCGCCGTATGGTATGACGTTTCCTCGCTGTGGACTACATAACTGAGCGGTCAGTCGTGAACTCGTGGTTTGTCGAGAATATTTCACGTAGCCTACAGTTTTCCGGTTCGCTTTGCTGATTGGTGACAGTCGCAGTGGTTACATATCATATCTACGTCTGAATACATACAATTATCACTGTCATTATTTGAAAGGAGCAACTACTTCCAGACAATTTGGACTGCCAAAAGGACAACGTTCCATGCGAAACAAAATAATCTAAAAGTAATACACTAAAGTCCGCCTCTGTGGTGTAGTGGTTGGTATGATTAGCTGCCACCCTCGGAGGCCCCGTGTTCGATTTCCGGCTCTGCCACGAAATTTGAAAAGTAGTACGTGGGCTGGAACGGGGTCCACTCAGCCTCGCGAGGTCAACTGAGTAGAGGTGGGTTCGTTTCCCACCTCAGCCGTCCTGGAAGTGGTTTTCCGTGGTTTCCCACTTCTCCTCCAGGCAAATGTCGGGATGGTACCTAACTTAAGGCCACGGCCGCTTCCTTCCATCTTCCTTGTCTATCCCTTCCACTCTTCCCAACCCCCAGCAAGGCCCCTGTTCAGCATAGCAGGTGAGGAAGCCTGGGCGAGGTACTGGTTATTCTACCCAGTTGTATCCCCCGACCCAATGTCTCAGCCTCCAGGACACTGCCCTTGTGGCAGTAGAGGTGGGATCACTCGCTGAGTCCGAGGGAAAAACCAACCCTGGAGGGTAAGCAGATTAAGAAAGAAAATAATACACTAAATTAAACACGGTTTGGGTCACGCAGCTGTCAGCTTGCACTCGGGATAGAGTGGGTTCGAGTCCCACTGTCGGCAACTCAGGAGGTGGTTTTCCGTGGTCCTATATTCACACCAGGCAAATGCTGGGGGCTGTACGGTAAATAAAGGCCACGGTCGCTTCCCACCCCATCGTCGCCATCGACCTACCCTTGTCGGTGCGATTTAAATCAAATTGTAAATTAAAACAAAAGTTCGTAAAATGTAATTCATTCTCACAACAAAGACATCTACAAAATTCACTTCACACAAAATTAGCAGGCAATACAAATCCTAAAAATAAATGTTCAAAAAGTAATGGAGCAACTTTGTACCAAGACACGTTATCTGACCTGTTTACAACGAATGCTGAGGAGCAGCACGCGTTCTCTGGTTCATTTTTAATTTTCCACAAGATAAAACTACAGTATATATTAGTGTGAATCCTCCCGCTACGAGGCACATGCAATCCATCGACGAGTTTAGTGGTCACTGGCCTACCAAGAAAACTCCTGTCTGGCCTGATGGCATGTAGATGTTCGAATATAACGCGGTCAGAACGGCGACTTCCTCAGCCTTGTGCCTTGGTTTTCTTATCAGGTGTGCTGCCTTTCATATTAGACAGCTCCATAGTGGACCTCACGAGACTGTACGATTCCCATTCCAGCCCTCAGTCAAAAAACAGAATTCTGGGATGGGCCGGAGGTCGAATTCGAGTCCTCAGTGTAGAAGACAGACACACTGCCTCTAAATAAATGGTCTGTTTGTTAGTAGGTGTCCAACGCTTTCTTCCTGGATCCTTAACAAGAGGCCCTAATGTATTAAAAATATATGAGAGTGGGACTTACGTCCATGACGGATCTTGACTGTAAGAGACAGTTGCCAAAACTCATGGCCAGCACATGGCCGACGTGACGATATTCTCTACCGTATTGCTTTAGTTTCGGGACAGAATTCACTACCACTCGTATCACATAGCTCCTCAAATCGTCTAACGAGGCTGAGTAGAACCCCTTTTCAACATTTAGTGTAAGAAATAATTTTTTGATCTGGCCGTGAATTGAAATGAGGAGTCACCGCGTATGAGACACAAACATCGTGGGCTGGCATAAAAAAAAAAAAAAAAAAAAAAAATTGGAAGCCAAGAACGTGTCTTTTTCAGTTCGTCATCACTAATTACGTAGCTGAGATGCTTACGCGGTAGTACAAATAAACGCATGAATGCAAACGTGAAGGAAGAACAAAATATGGGATAAATGCGGTCCATAGTGCGATTTAATGCGGCTCGCACGGACTTGCCTACACACTGATGATACAGCATACTGAAAATGAAAACCTACAACCTGTTTTTCAGTCTTCGAACGGGTCAGGGATATAATGAATGAACGATGTGTTGTGTTTGAGTCATCAGTCCATAGACTGGTTTGATGCAGCTCTCCATGCCACCCTATCCTGTGCTAACCTTTTCATTTCTACGTAACTATTGCATCCTACATCTGCTCTAATCTGTTTGTCATATTCATACCTTCGTCTACCCCTACCGTTCTTGCCACCTACACTTCCTTCAAAAACCAACTGAACAAGTCCTGGGTGTCTTAAGATGTGTCCTATCATTCTATCTCTTCTTCTCGTCAAATTTAGCCAAATCGATCTCCTCTCACCAATTCGATTCAGTATCTCTTCATTCGTGATTCGATCTATCCATCTCACCTTCAGCATTCTTCTATAACACCACATTTCAAAAGCTTCTATTCTCTTTCTTTCTGAGCTAGTTATCGTCCATGTTTCACTTCCATACAATGCCACGCTCCACACAAAAGTCTTCAAAAACATCTTTCTAATTCCGATATCAATGTTTGAAGTGAGCAAATTTCTTTTCTTAAGAAAGCTCTTCCTTGCTTGTGCTAGTCTGCATTTTATGTCCTCCTTACTTCTGCCATCGTTGGTTATTTTACTACCCAAGTAACAAGATTCATCTACTTCCTTTAAGACTTCGTTTCCTAATCTAATATTTCCTATATCACCTGCCTTCGTTCGACTGCACTCCATTACTTTTGTTTTGGACTTATTTATTTTCATCTTGTACTCCTTACCTAAGACTTCATCCATACCATTCAGCAACTTCTCGAGATCTTCTACAGGCTATTATTACAATGGGGTCGCCACTCCCAAGGCGATGTTTACGAATGACTGATAAATGCTATGAAATGATAATGGAGAGTGTTGCTGGAATGAAAGATAACAGGGACAGCCGGAGTACCCGGAGAAAAACCTGTCCCACCTCGCTTTGTCCAGCACAAATCTCACGTGCAGTGACCGGGATTTGAAGCACGGTATCCAGCGGTGAGAGGCCGACGCGCTGCCGTCTGAGCCACGGAGGCTTTCGATACAACATACTAACAATTCAAATGCACATTGTCTAGACGCTTGTCTCCTGGATTGGGGGTAGACCTATTGTTCCTTTTCTATCTTTGACCCACTTCGATGTTCAAATAACCTACTCACATGGGTACTGTAAGTTCTTTCTTTATCTACTTCTTAATCTGTTTACCATCCCGTGTTGTTTTCTCCCTCCGACTCAGCGAGGGATCCCACGTCTACCACCTCAAGGGTAGTGTCCTGGAGCGTGAGACTGGGTCAGGTGATACAACTGGATAGAAGGACCAGTGCCCAGGCGGCCTCAACTACTATGTTGAACAGCGGTTTTGTGGGAGGGACAGACAAGGAAGAGGGAAGGAAGCGGCCGTGGCCTTAAGTTGGGTACCATCCTGATATTTGCCTGGAGGAGAAGTGGGAAACCACGGAAAACAACTTCGAGGATGGTTGAGGTGGGGATCGAAGCTCCCTCTACTCAGTTGACCTTCCAATGCTGAGTGGACCCCGTTCCAGGCCTCGTACCACTTTTTCAAATTTCATGGCAAAGCCGCGAATCGAACCCGGGCCTCCGTGGGTGGCAGCTAATTACTCTAACCATTACACCACAGAGGGCGGACGGACTGTAAGTGCCGTCAAATATATTTTCTATTTATTCAGTAGCTGTAGTTACCGAGCAGAATGACGTGTTAAGACTATGGAACCAGCTCAGCATTCCGGAGACGCGTAGGTTCGAAACCAACCGTCTGCAAACCTAGGAAAGATTTTCTGTGGTTTCCCACTTTCACTTCCAGACAAGTTCCGGGCTGGTTCCTATTTAAAGGCAACTATGATTCCTTCCATCCCCTTACCCGATTTCATTTCCCATCATTTAATCGTCATTACCTCCTCACCTGACGTTTGCTTCAAGAAGGGCATCCGTCCGCAAAGCATGTCATATCAGTTCATCTCACCTCATCCCCGACCCCGTATGATGAACTGGGACTAAGGAGTAGAGAAAAAACATTAGTGTAGTTGTATATTCTACTGGGCAGACCAAATTTGTCTGGATATAGTAGAAATCACATGGCAACAAATGCTTAAATTATTAAAATATGTTCGGTCTATATTTTATCATATACAGATGCCGTCATAATGCAGATTATGTACCTGATTCCTTGCGTGGTCTCGCCTTAAGGAAATTTTCTCCACACTTCTACAAAAAGACAAGCCGAGAAGAGCAGCTGAAAGGAACAGAAGGTTGTCAACCGACTACAAAATATTTTGAAATAGGCTTTCTCTTTGTTTTCTGTTTCTGATAATTGCCTTAACAAGTGCTTTAACCTACTTTATTGTCTTTTCCTCGACGTATTTATATTTAATTACAGTACCTGATGAAGTACCTAGGTTTTGTTAATTAAATGTTCTTATCTCTTGAATAGCATAAGTTGTTCGTAACGAAAGTAAACATTTGAAATAGCAACAATATATTGTAGATCTAATGAGCTGCCCGTTGATTTGAGATGGTGACGTATTTGTTGTTTACGCACAACTCATACGGAAGAAAGGAATTACGAAACCCTGCTTGTGAGAATCTCAATCCATGACTAGAAACTGGCCCATCATTTGGGGTTTTTATTTGATGCCTAGAACTATTCTACTCCTGAGATAATGTTACAATGCGAGGGTTGGAATGTTAGTATCATTAGACGAGTGCCGTTCACTTTTATCAAGATACAGAAGTTTTAAGTTAAGATTAACTACATAAATTTTGTATCTCTGGTCGTCACACAACTCAATTCATTTGTATTTTGTAATATTCTTTAACCATATGCGCATATCAATTTACTTATGACGTATAATTAGGGGCTGCCTGGCCGAGGAGTGCTCGGTTCGCCCGGAAGGACGTGGGTTCGAATCCCCGTCAGGAAGTCGTAAAATTTAAGAAAGGAGATTTCCGCTTCCGGAGGTGCATATGGCCCTGAGGTTCACTCATCCTACACCAAAAATGAGTACCAGGTTAATCCCTGGGGGCAAAGGGTGCCGGGCGTAGAGATAACCACTCTACCTCATCACGTACCGAGGTTAACAATGGAAGCCTTTACCTTCCACTCCTCCAAGGGCCTTCATGGACTCTACGGAGGTGACTTTCCTTTGCTTTTATGATATATAATTGTCACTGTTAAACTCTTTGGTTTTTCTATCATTACGAATATCACTGCACTGCCTGAGGACGGATCGATAACCATCTTAATTAACTTTACGCCCCAGTAACTACTTTTACGGCTTTCAAAGACCGAGTTGTGGGTGAAAAATCCTCCGGCAGAATTTGTTCTGCGTGTAGACAAATCTACCGCCATTAGCTGGCGTGTATGAGTACCTTCAATTATCAAGGAAATGAGCTGAGATCAATCCCGTTATCTTGGGTTCAGAAAGCCACACAGCCCAGGAAAGAAGGATCAAATATATCTAAACATTATGAGAAGGCCTATATGCTGAGAGATGATGAGATCCTTACACAATCTTCTCTCATCAATCGTTACCAAATAACAACACAACTTATAAAGGAAGTGTTAGATACATTTTAACATTTGAAATAATTCAGATCCTCTTGTCATTTTCCCAATTACTTACTACATATGAACTCAACCCAGTATTACTGCCTTTCGTGACGTAAATCCTATGTGATATTTCACTACTTCGTTCTTCAGCCAAGGAGCAGAACTTAGAAGTTGTTGTACATTCACTATAAAAAATGCAAAATATTCCTCATTCAAGCTACTGAACATTTTTAAAATGGTACACTGTAATATTTCAGAAATATAGGTTACACTACCTAAAGCTATGTCATGCTATCTCCTTTCAGGACATGAAGATTCCTACTGGAGACAACTTCCACGTCATTACTCAAAGAAAAACTGATTAGCTCTATGCCTCACCACCTTTGCTTCAAGGAATTAACTTAGTAATCTCTTTTGACTTACACTGATTGTGAGTAAAACTCGGGATCAGAAGCGGTAGTAACGTTTCTCTCTCCAGTTCCAGTGAGGAATGCTTCGAAATACAAAATTATACCAAAAAATGAAATGTAGTACGGAATTTAAGAGATGTATTAAAACGTACAACCAGCCAATTCTCGACCTAGAAGAATTAACCATATGCGGCTAAATTCACCATCCGGCCAGGAATCAAATCCAAGGCCCTGTACTGCGCTGACCATTCAGCCAAGGAGCCGGGTCGATATGTATACGCATGATATTAGAAAAATGGCATCTACTTTAACCAATTTATACAAACATAATTTCCTTTTATTGGTTTTCCCTCATGGCTGGGGCGTCATGACTATCGTAATTCAGCCATCTACAGTAGCTAATAAACCCTACTCCACTATTCTTCTCTGTCCGAAGGCTTCATTCAGTGTGATTACTTGGAGAGAACTCTGTAAAGGGCCGTTCACCATGTTGACCCATCATGCTGATACTTGTCCTCGTGGTCTGGTTTCTTGGACTTTGGCCTCAACAATCAATTTTTGAAGGCTACCTTCTCTAGGCATTATACTACATGACCAAAGTAGTGCATCATATCCGCTGAGAGACCTTGATGACAGACGAACATTTATCTGACTTTGGTTCGTGTGATGATCTGTCAAAATAATTCTTATCATTTTCCTCCGGCGTAACATTTGGAAACTTTCTGCCCGTGCACGATCGCGTTGTAGATTGGTTCACGCCTCCGCGCCATACAACATCTTCAAGAATGGAGATTCAATGAGATTCTTTTTTGTGTTGATAGTGATGTTATCTTTCCAAATCTTCCGCAGACGGATCATTTCTGCGTTTGCTATTTCGGTCCTTCATTTTATTGAATCTTTGGAATAACCAGCAAAACGATCAACAATCATGACCTTGTTTTTCTGTCGATTTAGACGTAATCACATTTCTAGGCTTGTTTCCTTCACTGTATTGATTAGCTCTGTCAGTCCCTCTTTATATGGTTAGTTTGGATCTGCTGCGACTGTTTCTTTTCAACCTTCATCATCGTCGTCATCATCATCATCATCATCATCATCATCATCATCATCATCATCATCGGTTTGCCCTTTCAGCGAGCCAGGTAGAGTGTTTGAAAACGAGCGTCTTCCAAACTTGCCTGTCCATGACAGATTCCCAGTTCCATCGTCTTCTCTCCACGTCTTCCCTCAGTTGGTTCATCCATCTTCTTCTGGGTCTTCCAGCCGGTCATCTACCTGTTATTCTCTTTTCCAAATAAGCACATCAAAATGTTCCTGTGCTTCATGGACTACAAGAAAGCCTTCGAAAACGTGAAATGGTAAAAGCTCTGGGCTACAGTCATTTAGTGTTCCTGATTCAACAACTGAACTCTTCGAACACTGCAATAGTGCGAGTTAATAGCAACTTCTCAGACATCTTTCCCACTACTGCTGGAGTGCGACAAGTTTGCCTTCTCCCCTCCTATTTAATGTATACAGCGAGTAAGTACATTATGAGGCAGGTTCTCGACGATTGGAGTGACGGTATCACAGTTGGTGGCAGGAAAATTAGCAATCTCAGATATGCGGATGACACTGTGATAACTGCAACAGTTGATCATGAACTAGAAACCATCATGCAGAGGTTAGATGAGCGAAGCAGAGAATATGGTATTGAAATCAACAATAAGAAGAACAAAGTGATGATTGTTGATCGTTTTAATAACAACAGACATGCCATAATAAGAATTGCTGATTATGAGGTTGCCAGTCGCTTCGAATATCTGGGATCTATTGTCACAAATACCGGAAACTATGAACCTGAGATTCGTAAGCGTATTGCGATTGCGAGAAACTCAACAGTGAAATTTACTCGCATCTGGGGGGGACACCTCCATCACTTCCAAGACAAAGATCACCCTCTTTAGAACTCTGATCTTCCCTATCGCGACCTATGTAGCAGAAACTTAGAAGATAAAGATGGCGGATCGCCGCAAGATTGATGCTCCATAAATGTGGTGAAATTACTGCGAATACTATGGACACCATACCGCACTAATGAATCCATCATGCAACAGCTCGGGATCAGAACAAGACTTTCGACCCTTATCAACCCAAAAATAATCAGTTATTTTGGTCATATTGTCAGAGGACAGGTGGCAATGGAAATACTTATTATAGATGAGAAAGTTGACGGCTAAAGGCATAGAGGATGAGCACCATTACGATGGATGGACCAGATCAGGAGCTTGACCAGGATGAGCTTACAGCAAGCAAATCACCATGCCCAAAGCAGAGATTCCTGGAGGCAGATCACCAAAACGCTTGTCGCGTGATGCCACTACACCCTTACGAAGGGTCGGACTCAGAGAACATTGTGCTATTCATTCGTTTAACATGCCCAAACCATTTACGACTAGATGACTTAAGCCTTTCCACCATCGATTCATTTAGACCTACTGTAGGTTAGATCGGATCTAATCATTTTTCACGTGATCAAGTCCTGTATTTTAGAGGGCAGTTCTACGAAATTTCGTTTCACAGTCTTGAATCCTACTGCAATTTTTTTGACGTTTGTGCGCAGGTTTCCAGATAATATGCAGGGATGGGAATGATATATGACTTGTACAGGTTCATTTTTGTTCTTTGTTGGACCTTCATACTGGCTGTATTTTCATTATACATAGACTTGAGAAGATCAATCAGATGTAGTGGCAAACCCATGCCATCTAAAATTGTCCAGAGATTGTTCCATTTTACGGTATTAAAGGCTTTTTACTAGTCAGTAATACACATGTACACCGGAACATCGAATTCCCTAGGGTTTTCTATGATTTGTCTTAGAGTTAAGATTTGTTTTCGGGTGCCTGTTCCCTTTATGAATTCCGACTGGACTTCAGGAATTTGGTACTCTAAGAATGCTCGGAGTCTATTAATTGCAACTTCCTTAACTGGCGGACTTATTTCAACCAAATCGACTCACTCCGGATTGTGTTATGAGGTGCATATCGTCGCTTCACCGGTAAAAGGTTGTAATCCACAAAGCTCTTCCTGTCGATTATTCTCCTTAAGACTGGTCACGCCTCCCAGCCACATATGGATATGCAGCCCATCAGAACAATGTCCGTTGTGTTCGTTTTCCTATGCCGACACGTAACCGAAAATGAACCTAACATGCATTATACAATAGGAGTGCGTAAATACGTAATGCAAGCATACATTCGTATAGTACGGTACAGTAAGGTTAATTTTCCTTTACACATGGGCATAGGAAAATGAACACAACAAAATTTGTTCTGATGGACTGCATAACAATATGTGGCTGGGAGGCGTGACCAGTCTTAAGGAGAGTAATCGATAGGAAGAGCTTTGTGGATTACAACCTTTTACCGGTGAAGCGACGATATGATGTCATGGTAATCACATGGAGTTGGTTTTTGTAGGAAGATAACACTCAAATGTTTTCATTGACATCATATCTATCAAGAGACTGTGTATAACGAACGTATCCGTATTTGTTATATCCGTTCCTTTATGACATATACAGTACGTATTTATCATGGGACGGATAATAACGCAGATGATTACGAAAAATTTTATTCTTTGCCCAACGCCCGTCGTGCATGTCACTTCAAAGTAGGTAACGGGAAAAACTAAAGGGCCATTTTACTCCTGTCGGTAGGGCAGGTAGACGAATGTACCGCATAATAAATTCGGAAATCTTTCTCATTCTCTCTCGAATTTGTTCATCTTCATTATATTTTCGTTACAGCCCCGCACCGTCGTAGGAAAATAAAATTTTAAAATATCACATTAAGCATATGAATACAGTCATGCTACTTCGGATACATTTCTGAAGGAAACATGTAATCCATTACAAATTCCCGTGCGAAGAATGGACACAAATGCTAGTAATAATAATAATAATAATAATAATAATAATAATAATAATAATAATAAAAAGGAAAAAAGATTTCAACAGCACGAGAAAGCAGATGATACAAGATACAGAAGGAGTGGCCGAAATCAAGAAGAGAAAGAAGCACACGTGGTGGAACAATAACTGCCAGAAGATCTTAGGGGATCGCCTGAATTCCTGGAAAAAGTACTACACCTCGAAAAAGGAAGAAGATTGGAAAATGTACGAAACACAACAAGCACAAACAGCAAAAATAATACGCAGTGAGAAACGTAAGTATGAAATGGAACTAACAGACAAGATTGAACGAGACATTCATGGAAGTGAGACCTGTAAATACTTTAGGAATTTTAAATAAGGTACAAGGATAAAAGGCGCTTTCCATTTGCTTTCTAAGGAAAGAGAGAACTCTTGCGACCTCAAATGAAGAAAACTGCGAAAAGTTGGCTAAGTATTTTAACGACCTTCTTAGCTGTGAAAAACCAGCCAACCCCATCAAAACAAACAAAACAATGAGCCAAAACCTGCTATTTTCTTCACCAAACCGCGATGAAATCAAACGCCACATAAAGAAACTGAAAAATAACAAGGCTCATGGTGAAGACTCCATGATTGCGGAACTGTGAAAACATCCCCCGGAAGAAGCAATTAGCATCCTACACCAAACCATGGTAGATATATGGGAAAAAGTACAGCTACCAGAGGACTGGAAGCTAGCTTTGATCCATCCTTTACACAAGAAAGGAATCCCTGCCGGGTCAGGGTTTAAGAAAAATGTAATTGATTAATATCCCTGGCCATGGGACTGGATGTTTGTGTCGTCCTTAACGTTCCATGCCTGACATTCAACACTCTACACTTCCGCAATTCCATTTACACGCAGGTTCCTCTCAAATGGTGAAGGTAGTGGTAAAAGATCTTCATAGGTCGACGCCACGAACAAACATCATTAAAAAAATTAATTAAACCGAGCTCGATAGCTGCAGTCGCTTAAGTGCGACCAATATCCAGTATTCGGGAGATAGTGAGTTCGAACCCCACTGTCGGCAGCCCTGAAGATGGTTTTCCGTGGTTTCCCATTTTCACACAAAACAAATGCTGGTGCTGGTGCCACGGCCGCTTCCTTTCTGTTCCTAGCCCTTTCCTGTCCTATCGTCGCTATAAGACCTATCTGTGTAGGTGCGACGTAAAGCAAATTGCAAATTGCAAAAAAAAAAATAAAAAAAAAATTGAGAAACCACACGCTTCTTCTGCTATCTTAGTTGCGAGTAAGGGGACGAGGCAAGATGGGTTTACATTATAAAGCATTATTCGCAGCACTCGGTTCTAAGCAACCGCCCAGGAAATACTAGGTACTTTAGGGTGAAAACTGGTATTTGTATCCAATAGTGGTGCAAGTCAACTACCGCTGTTCTTTGTCACTCCGTGAGAGAATAAAACCTCCTTCAACGATTTCAAAGGAAAAGAGAGTACGAAACATGCAGAAAAGATGAAGGTAAGCGAAGTTGTCAGTTTTAGTTCGCGAAATTAATCATATCTTACATCTTATTTCTTATTCTGTCGAATGTCTATAGTTTCCTTATCATTTTAACGTTCAACTGTCAGTGGTCGAATTCGATTTATGATCAGAGCCCTGTTTCCTCGCGTTTGGATATTAAAACGCAGAGGAAAGTAAAATAAAATCTTTCTCAGAGCTCCCATGGTGCTCGAGCAAAGAAGAAAACTCGCAAGACAGAAGCATCGGAACAAATGGACTTGCATATCGTCGCTGCCGGGACAAAATCTTCTATTTGAAATATTTTTTAGCTTAGAATTTTGGCCGGTAAGGTTCTGTCATCTAAGGTGCAATATTGTGTGAATAACGTCAAGGCATTCTCGTTCTTCATAATGTGCTGCGGGTCAGTATATCTCCAAAAATATTATCACATGGGAGGTTTTGTCCCGGCAACGAGGATATACAAGAAGATGCAGATTGTACAGCTGTACAGAGAGGGATTTAGAATCCAAGCAATATCAGTTACGCTATGAATTGGATACCTAATGTCATGCTGCCCTAAGACTGGAATAGACCAAATTACTGTGTGTCTGCATGAACAGGCCGAAACGTGGAAATATCATTGAGATCAAGTGAGACGCTTAATCAATTTCAGATACGCAGAAGTCAGGACGCACACGTCACACAGCGTCAAGAGTCGAAGAAACATCCCACGCACTGTATGCGTAAACAGCTCAGATGCCAATGAGGTTTGAGATAACTCAGGACACCTCAGCAATCTCCGCTGATGTGAAGACCCTGAACAACATATGGCATTAAGAAACTGAATGACTAACGATGAGGCCAAGCGAGTTGGCTATGCGATTTATGTCACTTATCTGTGAACAAGTATTCGGAAGATAGTGGATTCGAGCCCCACAATCGGCAACCCTGAAGAGGGTTTTGCCTCGTTTCACATTTTCACAGCAGGAAAATCCTTCCTGTTATCTTGCTTTTAGATACAGTAGATGGGATTACTCATTTCGTCCAATCAGAAGGTAACTTACCTTATCAACATTCCACGCTAACCTTGTTACTCTGTGAAGCCATTTTATCCCTGCCTTCCCACTATATTTTTCCACTTCAGATCTAATTTCACGTATCTGTTCGAATCGGCCCACTAAGGACCACGTTATTTCAGCTGTCTGAGCTTTGATATTTGCCCAGTGCTCTTTCATTCCTTGTCGATGTTCCCCTTTCCTTCCTTCCGTCCACGTCATTCCCGTCTTCAAGTTCGGCCTTTCTTGAAAACTCTGGTGGTCTTTTAGTTTCCTTCTGAGTGGGTTGCGTCCTTGTATATCTTCATAACTCATCCCTATGTCCTGTAAGTCCCTTTACACCTCCTTGAACCCAGTTGGCTGCTGGACCTTCCTATCTTTAAAATAGGTAAAGATCTGGTTCGATAATCGTGTTGGTTTAATTCTTAGCAAGTGGCCACAAGATGAAATTCTCCTTCTAAGCATGACGTCACAGATCTTATGGAAAAAATTATTATTATTATTATTATTATTATTATTATTATTATTATTATTATTATTATTATTATTATTATTATTATTACCGTGGTTTGGCGGACCAGTAGAGGTGAAAGAAGGTGCCGGGAAGAATGGGTCTAACTACAAGGTCAAAGTTAATTTAAAATTTTAACAAAGGTTTATATTTTCCAAAAAAAAAAGCGACAAAATTTTAACAACTTTTTACTTAGAGAAATTACAATGATATATCAATTAGAAACAACACTTAAAAAGAACCAAGATTTCAGAATTTTAACCCTCTTGGCCTACAAGCCCTAGTATTATAATTTTGAGCTCCTAGCTCAACTTTTACAGGCGAGCACAAATTGTTCAAAGGGTAGAAAGCCCCTAATGCCTGGAGCACTTACTCCCAACTTCAAATATCAAGCCTCCCAGAGGTACCTACTGGGCCTTAGCAGAAAAGAACAGTTTAAGTAAATGGCCCGAAACACCAAATTGAATGGAGGTGTGTACTTGCACTCCTAAATATGCATTCTTAAAACCTAAAATGCACTAGGCCGATGAAACAGGGGCTATTCCCAAATTATGGGGGTGACTCGAATAATTTAATACATTACGGAAAGGAAGAAAACCAGTTACAAAACGTTGTCACCTCAAACCAATATGAAGGGGAGCTCGAGAAGGTAAATCACTCTCTATCCCCGAATTAGAGTTACAGGATTTTATGAAATTTTCACATTAGCCGGCAGAATTTACATTTTAGAGAAGTTGGTTACATATTAAAGTTTCCGACCTATCCCTCGGGTTAAACTGCGGAGCTAGCAAGAAATAAAGATGTTAAACGGCCATTACTTTGCGGAATAACTGCTGCCTGCTGAAGGAGGCACCTCCCGCCTCCTGCTTCACATACACACACTTATTTAGATGTTGATCAAATGGCCAAGAGACGTGAAAATCCGCAATTTATAAACCCTTGGGGAAGGTTCGAGACCTTTCATGAACAATCAAGCCACACCCTCTCAATTTTATTGGACCATACTAAATTTACACTCAAAGTCGAAGAAGAAATCTAGGATTGGTCGTAAATTAATTACAAAAATTAGCGATTGGCTGGATTCAAAACTGGAGGAAAGAATAGATAAATATTGCTAACCCACAAATGAATGAACGAAATTTAGTAAAGAAAAAACGTATGAATAAAAAATTTCTGCAAAATAGTTCTTTCACTTCGCACCAGGGTGCATGATCATAGTTTTTGTAGTGACATCTGTTGTAGAAAGTCCAAACTTCTTGATAAATGGTAACCAAAACACGTTGAAATTCACACAGTCCTGGAGACTTCACAATCACAAAATTAAGGTAGTGACATCTTCTGAGTAAACGTTTAAGGAGGTCTAGTTCCAAGTTCACTGTTCCTCCAGTAGAGGATGTTTTATTGGCGCAAGATTTAAATGTGCGGTGTAGAGGTGTACGTACCGGTACAATTATTATTATTATTATTATTATTATTATTATTATTATTATTATTATTATTATTATTATTATTATTATTATTATTATTATTATTATTACTATTATTATTATTATTATTATTATTATTATTATTATTATTATTATTATTATTATTATTATTATTATTATTATTATTATTATTATTATTATTATTATTTTGCTAGTTGCTTTACGTCGCACCGACACAGATAGGTCTTATGGCGACGTTGGGATAGGAGTGGGAAGGAAGCGGCCGTGGCCTTAATTAAGGTACAGCCCCAGCATTTGCCCAGTGTGAAAATGGGAAACTACGTAAAACCATTTTCAGGGCTGCCGACAGTGGGGTTCGAACCTACTATCTCCCGAATACTGGATACTGCCCGCACTTAAGCGACTGCAGCTATCGAGCTCGGTTTTATTATTATTATTATTATTATTATTATTATTATTATTATTATTATTATTAATGACTACTGTTGTGGCAGACGTACAATGTTTTATGGACTAATCTTACTATATTTTGTTATGTTATTCGTAGTGTTTACATGATACTCCCCATACTGTACACATACATAATATAAGTAGCCTGAATGTACTTGTGTAAAAATCAAGTGAGAAATTCATAAACGTCTTCTTCGTAATTACTCTGTCTGACTCCACAAACTTAGTCTTTTACAAGTTTGTGACTATTATGTATACTGGTTTTTATCCCTCTAACTATGTACTCGTTTAAATTGTAATTTAAACATCTTCAGAAGCAAATGTTAACGTCCTCTGTTACTGCATTCAATAAATTACATTATAATATCTTATGTGTAAAACCGGTTTTACTGCAGTGGGTCTGTTAGGTGGTAGAACGGTCTTCAACTACTCTTCAAAATATAAAAGTATCTAATCCTTGTAAAATACCGAATTACACATACTAAATTTTAATTGTAAGGTACTATGTTTTTAAGAGCCGGTCCCGTGGTGTAGGGGTAGCGTGCCTGTCCCTTGCTTGGAGGCCCCGGGTTCGATTCCAGACCAGGTCAGCGATTTTTACCTGGATCTGAGGGCTGGTTCGAGGTCCATTCAGCCCACGTGATTAGAATTGAGGAGCTATTTGACGGTGAGATAGCGGTCCCGGTCTAGAAAGCCAAGAATAACAACAAAGAGCATACCTCGTGCTGACCACCCGACACCTAGTAATCTGCAGGCTTTCGGGCTTAGCAGCGGTCGCTTGGTAGGCCAAGGCCCTTCAGGGCTGTAGTGTCATGGGGTTAGGTTAGTTTTTATGTTTGTATGCAGTGTTATCAGTTTAACATTCCTTCAAATGTTACAATTGGAGTGGTCAGCCTTTAGTCTAGCAGGCCTTCTTCAACGTTCCAGAAGCCAGAGACACTGAACGGTTGAATTTAGTCCACCTCAAATGATACAGATTACACTCCGCTCTCATAGGAGCAGAAAGATGACAAATACCCGACTCTGCTTGAGAGGTTTGCACTTAGGCCTACACGTTATCCATAACAGATTTCACACGGACTCATCGATATCTGAATCTCGAAAGCCGCGGTGACATGTAGTCATGCAAACTTCCACTCTAGTAGAGCCGTTAATAAACTTAGTCATCATTCAAAATATAACCTAGAAAGCAGTGATGAAAAGCCGACGTTCTAGCACCCGCTCCAGAAGGTCTGTTCATAAGCTGAACCATCAAACTAAATTGGTCTATGGCAGGACAGTCTGAAACAGGGAACTTCACTTGGCTGCTCCATGAGTCCGTTGCATCTCAGAGACAATCAATATTCAATGGTCGTGCAACGTCTTGGATAGATCTGAAGACAGCGGCCGCGAATGAGAATTTTCAGATCCTTCTGAGGCAAAGAGGGGAAGGGGGAACAATGAATGGAGTATGAGAGAGGAGAGTGTGCGGCGAATCTTTGTGAGCTAAATGTATCGGCCGGGACGAGGTTCGCATACACAGTACTCAATTTACAATGTTCGTTCGACCGCGAAATATGTCCCTCCCACACAGTGACGTAATATCACAGGCGTCCTTGGGACGCCGACAAAGAGTAGTAGTTCTCTACTAAGCAGAGGAAGTCAGACTCTTATACGTCACTGTAATTAATACTAACACATAAATTGACGTAGAAAATCTTAATTCCTTTCCTCTTAATCATCTCCAGTTTAATATAGCCTATAGGGTTAATTCCATACAGGCCCTACCATATTTTTAATCTGAAATGCAACCTGTAACAAGAAAGTTCGGTGAATAGTCCTGTACTATCAACATAGATGAACAATGCACGGCAGTGACCTTACTGTCCTTCGAAATAGTCCCCTCTCATAACTATGCACTGCTGAAATCGGCGATACATGTCCTGGAAACTTTGTAAGAAGGCTTCCTTTGGGATGGTGTTCAAATGCCTCGTCACGTTTCGTTGGATGTCAGGAATATCGTCAAATCTCTTTCCTATCAAAGCGAGTTTGAGTCGTGGGAATAGGAAGAAGCCTAGAGGATTAAGATCTGGCGAGTATGGGGTATGTTCAAGTTGCACCACCTCCATTTTTACCATGAATTGTTTGACGATATTGGCTGTGTGTGGGCGAGCGTTGCCATAGACAAAGAAACATGAACCTTGTTGTGCGTACTGGGGTCGTACCCTGCGTGGACATAATATAATGGACTTAACACCATATTACGTCCACAAAGGGGCCTAGTTCTCTCGTGCAGAGACAGTTATACACCCATACTCCCTTATCTGGTGCGGTCTGATTACAGAAGGTTGGCGACCATCATGGAGTAATTTTTTACTCTTTTGTGTTCTCCGTGTTGGAGTTGCAAATCGTGGATTTCGAACCACTGTCGGAGGTTCCACGTTCAGGATAATTTTCTCTGGCCACGTCAAACGTTTCCCTTCTAGTCTGCCTTCTAGAAGGCTATAGCCTATTTATCCTTCCGGAAGGTATGGCTGATATAGACAGTTTTCGTGCGTCATTTGGCTTCGTTTGATTACCCAGCAAGACAGATACTTCCCCGCTAATGACGTGGAAGTGTGATGCATTCACATTTCAAAAGTCTTCGACAGCGTAATATAGCACCCATAAAACGTAACACTAAAACACACCAACGAGTTTCGAATCGGATGACGCGACTGCATACAAGATGTTTTAATTTCAGAAAAGGCAGATGTTTTGATTTTTAAATTCAGATCACATTGTTTTCTAATGTTTGTTTTAAGGTTAAACTCCTTGCCTACTTTTCTGATGCTGTTCAAAGGGTTTTGAAGATCAGATTGTTCCCAGCAACTTTTCACAATGTCATCTGCATAATGGATTGTGTTTATTTGCCTTCTGTTGATTTTCGTACCTTCATGTAAGTCCGTATCCAGGGGGAGGTTAGTGGGGTTTAAACCCCCTCCGAAATAAAAGTGAACTTGAAAAATTTAAACAGCATATGCGGGTTTTGAAATAGCCTACAATAAGTTAGGAATAGTAAGTAGATAAACAAGCATTTGCAGAATAGACAAATTACTTTAACCTATAAAACCTGTGCCAGATATAAATCTTTATTTATGAAAACATAAATTGAAATGTTTGTTTTTACGTTAACATACTTTATACGATAAAAATCCATTTCCGTACACATATCGAGGCGCTAGAAGGTTTCTTAAAACATTAATTAAACCCCTAAATATTTTTAATACTTACAGTGAATACTTACATATTGTTACTTCCATTTTTAAACACATGAAAGAAATATTTGCGTGTTAAGGCGTGTTTTGCCCATCAGAACGCTACGAGTTTACCTTTATAAACCTATTTCCAACTTATCTGTCTGTAAAATCTATTTGAAAGTAAAACATATTTATTACTAGTTTTCGGACCTCCACCCCCCTTCCTCAATCATAAACCCCTCCGAAAAAATCCTGGATACGGCCTTGCCTTCATTATCCTCATTCAGGACAATTCATAAAATAGTTTTCCGTAGATTTTGGTACCTTTATTATTTTATGAAGAGAAAACCCATGCAATAATCCAGAGTGCAAGTTAACAAGTGTTGGAGACAGGATACAAATATGTCTTACACTTTACTGATGATGTTGGATAATATTTAATTTCAAGCCCAATATATTTCAGGTTCATATTTAAGGTTGTCAAAAGATTTTCATAATCATGGGACACTTTTAACACCGCCAGATGACATTTGTGAAGCAAAGCAGAATTCTTTCCTTCTTAATCACTTTCGCATTAATACACGCGGTTATTTCCATATAAGAATACTTCGTAGGCCTATCTGAAATATTTCTAAGCACAGTAGAGTTTTCGTTAAGTTATTATCTTCTAGACGAATAACACTTATATTTTGTTAATGATGTTCGCGTAATTCATTTTGCCGTGGTGTTATCATTCACTGAGGTAACAACACTTTGTTTATTTTATCTGAAACTATGCTGATTCCTATCACCAAAAATACAGTAGTTCTCAATTATCATAATTTAATTAGGATATATTTTTCCGAATTAGACAACGGCATCTACAGATAAGGACATCCATCACGCTATTTGATGTCGTCGCCCAGGACAGGAAAAAGTGATGTATCACACAGTTACATGATTTGTCCTGTAGGACACAATCAAATAGAAGCGTTTCCATACACGCCATGAAAACACTTACAGAAGTGGAAGATAAAGTCTTCTTATATTGGTAATCCCAGCACTAAGTGGTACTCATTTCTGATGAAGGGTGAGTGAACCTGAGAGACATATAGCCTACATCTCCGGAAATCTCGTTTCTAATTTCCTTTTACGCCCTGATGAGAAATAGAATCCGCGTACTTTTATTTTATTTTTTTGCTATTTATTTTACGCACCGACACAGATAGGTGTTTTTGGCAACGATGGGATAGGAAAGGCCTAGGAAGTGGAAGGAAGTGGCCGTGGCCTTAATTAAGGTACAGCCCCGGCATTTGCCTGGTGTGAAAATGGGACCACGGAAAAACATCTTCAGGGCTGCCGACAGTGGGACTCGAACCCACTATCTCCCGATTACTGGATACTGGCCGCACTTAAGCGACTGCAGCTATCGAGCTCGGTAATCCGTGTAATTAAGGGCGCCTCGGCTAGGCAGTCCTCTTCTTGTAATGAAAAAAGAAATGTCGTATGGCTTTTAGTGCCGGGATATCCCAGAACGGGTTCGCCTCGCCAGGTGCAGGTCTTTCTATTTGACTCCTGTAGGTGACCTGCGTGTCGTGATGAGGATGAAATGATGATGTAGACAACACATACACCCAGCCCCCGGGCCATTGGAATCAACCAATTAAGGTTAAAATCCCCGACCCGGCCGGGAATCGAACCCGGGACCGTCTGAACCGAAGGCCAGTACGCTGACCGTTCAGCCATCGAGTCGGACTCTTCTTGTAATATTATATTATGTATGTACATAAAAAGTAAATGTTGTGTTTTCCTTAAATTAAACTAAAGTAGATGTACCTGTTCGCACTCTATTTTCGCTTACTTTGATTACCTCGCAAAATGAGCACTTTGAGTGTAACGGTTAGCACTATTAGCTGCTATCCTAGGAGGCCCGGGTTCTATTTCCGACTGGTAAGAGGATTCGCGTGTGTCTAAATAGGAAGGCCTACGTGCAGCTCACCTGATAAGTGCCTGACGGGAATCACACTTCCTAGGGACGAGAACACGAATTTTTCGCATGCATATTACAAAAATATGAATTTCTAATTGAGTCCATTCTTTAAAGGACACAAATGTCATTTGGCAGATATATACCGTAGAATGTTGAATTTAAATTTAAACTGTGGTTTATTTGTTTCCATGATAATGTTCAACAACTCACGCTAAACTTAATAAAATATGCGAGAAAATGTGTAACAAATTGTCGGGTAATTTCTCTTCTACCGAACGGTGCAGGTTATAACGCGGAGGATACTGACAGTATAGTTACATATCTTATGTTCTTAATTGTAGAGGATAATGTCCTCTCCATAAATTATATTACAATGTCGCGTACGTTTGAATGAGCTCCAGCCTTTAGCAACAGTTGTTGATGTCCAATATAGGTCAATTTATGGCAAGTTAAAATGTACATTTGGTATGCTGCCAGTTATGTGTGGAAGGGCGGCGCCATGTTGGGTCGACCGCAAGTGGAGGGGGAACGAATGGCTTCTCGCCAAGACGACATGTTTTTACACATGTATATTCTCACTTTTATACATAGCAAAACATAGTATCCTCTGCGCGTATACAACGCACGGTAGTATGCGAAGTGAATCGTAAAGCAGAAGACAGAACTACGTAAATCTCACACACAATAACTTAGGGCAACTTTCATTCACTCTTCATCTCAAAATTACACTTCGTTACATGAGAAGTCCAGAAGAATAAGATTTCACCATTTTAAATATCATTAGGATCATTACGATCATTAAATATCATTAGGGACTTTGATCCCACTACAAAGCGTAAAACGTTCCAATAATTACTATTTTTTGGAACCGATGCAAGTGCATTATAATAAGCTTTTGGATTCTTCAAAACATGAACATCATTGATATCATGAGCTACGTTTTCTCTCGTCAAACATCCATTGCATTGGCAGGGATCGAAGCCTAGATTCTGGACGAAGGAAGTGAGAAGTAAGCATGACTGTTGATATCACTATTATGGCCACAGGACTTCTATCTTAATTATGGAATCTCAAGCATAGGGTCGCACTATTATATTTCAAAATTCCTAGGTGATCGTTCGGGATTCGAATTATGGTCATCTTATTGATAGGATACTGACTAATGTCACCAGTGTATCATGACCCGGACAGAAGTAGTAACTACAAAACTGCTCGAATGTGACAATACGTTTCCTATCCATTACTCCCATTAAGAATGACCACACTTCCCAGCCAGATGTTGATATGCAGCCCATCAGAATATTTTCGTTGTGTTCATTTTCTAAGACTGGGTAAATATGCCATGCAAATATACATTCCTACAGTACGGAAAAATAAGGTTCGCCTTGTTTGTACACACGCGCATAGGAAAATGAACTCAACGAAAATTGTCCTGATGGTCTGCATATCCATACGTGGCTGGGAGGCGCGACCAGTTTTATGGAAAATAATGGATAGGAAGAGCATTGTCACATTCGCGGTTTTATGATCAAGTATTGTAGGTATTGTAGGTATTGTAGGTAGGTATTGTAAGTATTGTAGAAAAAAATGGCGTACGGCTTTTAGTGCCGCGAGTGTCCGTGGACAAGTTCAGCTCGCAAGATGCAGGTCTTTTGATCTGACGCTCATAGGCGAACCGCGCGTCGTGATGAGGATAAAATGATGATGAAGACGACACATACACCCAGCCCAATGCCAGCGGAATTAACCAATTTTTGCTTTGACAACTCGGGTGCTGATCTTTTGACTTGAGGAATGAAAAGGTTAAATCCCTGACCAGACCTGCCATTGAGCCCGGAGCGTTTTCCGTTGGACAGCAGACTGCCACGCTAACTAAGTGATTCGCATTAAATGCTTGCGTTTATTTCAAGCACTCGGCCTTCTAGCTACAGGTATTAAAAAAATACCCGATCTGATCGGAAATCGAAGCCGCGGATCTATCGCTTGGACTGCAGACAGCAATCTAACTAAATGATCGTGGTTTACCAGCTTGCATTTAATTCAAACTCTCGAACATTGTGCTACAGGAATTAAAAGTTAAAATCCCCGACCTGATCGGGAACCGAAGCCGGGATTGTTTCCCTTGGACTGAGGACTGTAGGGGTTAAATGAAATTCAAACCCGGCCTTCGATCTACAGGAATTAAAAGTTAAAATTCCCGACCCGACTTCAAATCGAGCCCGGGGCTCCTCCCCTTGGAGCGCAGACAAGCATGCTAACTAAATGATTACGCATTAAAAGCTTGCGTTTAATTCCAACACCCGGCCTCCGAGCTACAGGAATCAAAAGTTAAAATCCTCGACCCGACCGAGAATTGTACCCGGGACTGAAAAACTTAAACGCAATTCAAACATCTAACCCTGATCCAAGAGGGAATAAAAGTTAAAACCCAGACACGACTGGGAATCAATTACTGGACTTTCCGTTTGACTCGTTGGCTGAATGGTCAGCGTACTGGCCTTCGGTTCAGAGGGTCCCGGGTTCGATTCCCGGCCGGGTCGGGGATTTTAACCTTCATTGGTTAATTCCAATGGCCCGGGGGCTGGGTGTTTGTGCTGTCCTCAACATCCCTGCAACTCACACATCACACATAACACTATCCTCCACCACAATAACACGCAGTTACCTACACATGGCAGATGCCACCTACCCTCATCGGAGGGTCTGCCTTACAAGGGCTGCACTCGGCTAGAAATAGCCACACAAAATTATTATACTGGATTTTCTTGGGCCAAAGACTTATGAACCTTACAACTCAAACCTCTACGGAGAGGAAATAACCTAGCAAGAATTAGCTGACACGAAGGTGGCTTTTTGCATTCAGCCAGATGCTCGCAAATGTCATCGTCCGGTCTGCGTGTGAAAAAAGTCTAGGCCTATACGTTTGAACTTTCGATCGTCATTTAAAGACGGGCAAAATATAGTGTTTGTCTGTTATTACTCATCAGGAATATCGTCGTAAAAACTGTACTTGCTACGTTCTCCTTGTTCTTCTTCCTCTTCGTATTATTATTATTATTATTATTATTATTATTATTATTATTATTATTATTATTGAATCATACTGCACGTAGCCTATGTTACGTGATTGTGTTCTTTTTATTATAGATTATCTAAGGCCTAGTTTACTACAGAGCTGTTCCCTAGCAGAGTAAGTGGTTCGAATTTCCGGTGTAATGACTACGATACACATAAGTAGCGCGGATAGCAGTTCGATTGCTGAAACGTAAAAACTACAGCTAACGCAAGGTAAGTTTACATGACTGTGTAACCTTCCAATCTTAACACTGCAACGATGCCTGATCCTTAAATCTTAGGTCTAATCTCTGTTAATCAACTCTTGTTCCCTTCTAAGTTCAAACTTGCAATCGGGTCTGAACTTTATTGATCGACTCTTGATTTCTTCCAATCTTAGCAATGTAACTATGTCTGATCTTTTTTGATCACCTTTTGTTGTTTTCCAATCTTAACATTGCAACTATGCCTGACTCTTTACTCATGTAAAGATTAGCCTGGGGTTGAATCCAGGGCCTGTAAAATTAAAGCCCGAACACGTAGCCGGTGTTACATTATAACGTCATGTGAGGTTAAGCATGCACTCTTAGACAGCAGTCCGCATTGCAAATCGCCCACGCTGTGAGGTCACAGGCTTGAGGAGTGAGGAGGTGGCTGAACTCTCCAAAATCTGCTACTGTCGAGGTGTCTCACAAGAGATCTTTCACGTGCCAGTAAATCTTTCGACACGGGGCTGAAGTATTTGAGCACCTTCAAATGTTACCGGAGTGATCCAGGATCGAACCTGCCGACTTCAATAAGCCAGCGCCTTAATCGTCTAAGCCACTCATCTTGAAAAGAAAAAAAGGACGAAAACATACTTACTGTAGGTCTACATCGATCTGTTTTCAGATCGATATGTCTGTACGGGAGTGAAAGCTGAATCGACTCAGGATGCCGTAGCTGGATGTAAGAGACATGAAAGTAACGGGAGTGATTTCAGGTACGAACAGGCTTGAGAGGTGGCAGGAGCGTACGCGAACATAACATAACGTCGCTTCACCGGTAAAGCGTTGTATCCCACAATACTCTTCCTATCCATTATTCTCCTTAAGACTGGTCACGCCTCCCAGCCACATATGGATACGCAGTCCGTCAGAACAATGTCCGTTGTGTTCGTTTTCCTATGTCGACGATTAAACGAAAATGAACCTTACATGCATTGTACACTAGCAGTGCGTAAATACGTAATGCAAACGTACATTCCTACAGTACGGTACTGTAAGGTTCATTTTCCTTTACACATCGGCATAGGAAAATGAACACAACAAAATTTGTTCTGATGGACTGCATATCCGTACGTGGCTGGGAGGCGTGACCAGTCTTAAAGAGAATAATTGATAGGAAGAGCTTTGTGGAATACAACCTTTTACCTTTCCAGCGACGATAAATTGCTCTGTTGAACTGCATATCCATATACTATGTGGCTGTGAGGCGTGGCCAGACTTAAGGAAAACAATGGATAGAAAGAGCACTGCGGGGTACGAGATTTTGCTCGCACAGCGACGAATTGCTAAGTTAGGAATGAACTCGATGTGAGGTGAGTGGAGAGGGATGGGTTACCTAGGAGTATTTTGGATTTGGCCATGGATGATAAGAGTACCAAAGAGTACCAAGGCGGCCATTGTTACACTTGATTGTTAATGATATAAAGATATGAGGTCTGGAACTAAAGGAGACTACATAGTCAGCTACAAATACAGGATTGTAGAGGCGTTTAAGACATTCAGAGATGTTTGCAGATTGAACGCTGATGGTTGAAAACAAACAAGTCATTCATGAAAGTGATATTTGTTTGGTTTGGAAGCTTCATATTGTATCCTTCATGCACATAAAGATACAAATTATGCTACATTCTTTCTTTTTGTTGTAGGAAATATCTTACTCTGCTTGATATCTGTAATCTGAATATACATTTTGGATGATGTTTGTATAAGCTCCCTCTGTGAATAAGTGTTCGAGTGTCGGCCAAGATTGCGAGTTGAAACCCACAAAATTAGAATATCTGAAAGGCAGGAAGAATCACCATTCGTCACCGCTTATATTGAGGTATTCAACATCCACTTGAAAACTGTATTTAAAAGTCAGCAGTACGGCATCCAATGTTTAAACTGCCATATGGTAAAAAAAAAAAAGTAAATGTGGAAAGCGATTCGTAGGTGGCCCAAATGATGACAGTTCAAATTCCAATCACAACAGCATCACAATCATCATCATTATCTTCATCATCATCATCATCATCATCATCATCATCATCATCCACCCTATCTCTCTACGTGCGAAAATTTATTTACCGTTCATCGAGGGGTATTCGTTGCAATTATGGAGGTTACTTTTATTTGAATATGTTACTGGAAAATGTCACTTTCGTGGGAAGAAGATGCTTCTCTCTGCTATTTATTGTAGGTTAGGGAGGAAAAGACAAACGATGCCTCTCATAAATGTTAAGCTGTGGTAGCTAAGTGCATCGACCTGTGATCTTGACCTTTCGCAATAAACGTTTAATATGCTGCATGCTTATACGACGAGAACCGTCTTCAACAGCATACACAATAATTGATCCATGCCTCTTGATAACTCGGACAATTGTCTGCACGTGTTGCACATTTATCGTCTAAAAATAAGTCACAGATTCATAGCAGTGAATACATTCTAGCGTCTAGTAGGCTATTATTATTTAAGATTTCTCTGTTATTAAGTAGTACCTAAATATTCAGTGAGTCAAATTTGTCCTTGCAGATCAATTTAGGCTCCCAAAGTGAAAAATTAAAATTCCAATATTACCCATACATCGCCACTTTAAAATTGTTCTGCTCCGTCGATAACTGGTTAGCATGCTTATGTTTGATTCAAAGGGTCGCGGGTTTGATTTTTGGTCATGTTGAGAACTTTAAATTTAATTGGTTAATTCCTCTGGGTTGGAGACTGAGTACATGTGCCGCCTTCAACATTAAAATTCATCGTAGGTAGGGCCTCATCCTCGCAGACGCGCAAGGTCACCCAGACCTGCACCAGACCTGTTCGGAGGTCATACACGTTATCAGGATTCAGGTAGTTATTCATTTGAAAATGCCCAAATATGCACTAAAATGTCGAAACATGCAATGAAATAATAAACATCTGTTATCAATTAGCAGTAAATTGATAACATAAAAGTAAATATTACACTCTAAACATCTCCAAAATAAAATTTAAAAACATTACATTAAAGCCAGTTTCTCAATGAATTCACAATTCTTGATTACACTTAATCACTGCATGATGTCCGACACGTTGGTTGAACGGTCAGTGTACTGGCCTTCGGTTCAGAGGGTCCCGGGTTAGATTCCCGGCCGGGTCGGGGATTTTAACCTTAATTGGTTAATTCCAATGGCACGGGGGCTGGGTGTATTTGTTATCTTCATCATTATTTCATCCTCATCATGACGCGCAGGTCGCCTACGGGAGTCAACTAGAAAGACCTGCATCTGGCAAGCCGAACCCGTCCTGGGATATCCCGGCATACGACATTTCATTTTTACTGCATGATACAACAGGTGCTAACTCAAACTTGTGCTTAACTTCACTTAAAATGATTTTGTACTCAGGAAGCGCTCTCTACATCACATGCCACAATTGGAGCAAACTCCAAATTAACGAAATCAGAGACTTTCAGTATTGAGGAACCGCCAATTTTCCTTTGCGCTGAAGAACACCTGATGTTGCCATTGATGCTTTCACGCCCCGTACTTATGGCCATGATATAGGCTTTTGGGATTATCCCGTGTCAAGGAAATAAGGTAAAATTCTTTACGCTTCGCAGAGAACTTTTCTCTGCGTCTTCAGAAGAAAATCTCGATTGTTTACGAGGAAGACTTCTCCAGAAATGAGGTTTGAATCAAGACGTTAATAACAGAAGTGGAAGGGGTACGGTCATTCGTCACCAGTTGGCTCACAGGACGAGGTACAACGCTAGCATTCGAAGCGGAAGCTGATGGAACCATCAGAATCAGTCTGAGAGGGAGTCAATAACATAACACGTGTACACACAGACGAAAGTATGACATTGTTACAAGCCTGGAATGAAATATCTCGTGGTGAGGAACAAACGAATTTGGAAAACACCCAAACAAAATCACAATAACCTGATGTGTTTTAAAGCTTGAAGATACAGGAGTTTATTAACACTACACACTGCATTTTTCGGAGAAAACTAGATTTCTTAGGTTCATTAGGAATCGTTCAGTTTCTCCAACAATTCCAGTACTAAAGTGAAGGGAAAGTCCATTTTTGTTGCAATTTCTTGTTGGCTAAATGTATGTACATCAGATAGGAACGAATGAATGTAAGCCCTCTTGTGCTTCTTTAGTAGAATAGCTTCATCATAATTGAGATCTTCAACTACCTCTTTCACTAATTCAAAATAATCGGCATAATAAGCAGCCGCTTCGAGCAATGTCTCCTATCTTACATGAATTGGTGAAAGTGGGAGTGGCATATATCCAACTGCATCCAAATCATATTCTTGCGACGTAGAGCCTTCAATGTAGATATCAAAAAGTGTATTTCAGGAAAGGAAGCCTGGACTGTTTCAACGACTCGATGAAGTCCATGTGCTTCACGTGACGTGTATCATCTTGGAAAATAATATCCCAAGACCTCCTATGGCTATGCACATGTAAGGTAGAGCACCAGAACAGGCCACGGGAGCATGATCATAAAGAATGTGTGATGGCCACAAGAAACTAAGTGCATCATAGAAAAATGCAGCCTTAATTAAGGTACAGCCCCAGAATTTGCCCGGTGTGAAAATGGGAAACCACGGAAAACCATCTTCAGGGCTGCCGACAGTGGGACACGAACCCACTATCACCCGATTACTGGATACTGGCCGCACTTAAGCGACTGCATTTATCGAGCTCGGTACACTTGAGTGATATACCTTATTATTTGGTAGCACATCCATAGTTAGTAGATATGATTTCCCTCTCTCTCTGTCTCTCTTCTGCCACTCCTAAAATTCCAAACACGAAATTAATTACGGATCTTTGATCCACGTCCTTTGTTTCATCTAGCGATACCCAAATATATTTTTCACCAGTATTTTCCCTTAGTTTACTTAAAGCCATTTATACAGCTCAGGAACGTAATACTTCCTAACTGATTCATCCGGGTGTGATTGTTTTGTATACTCCTCCAGAAACTGAACTAAATTCTTATTGTTTAGCATAACCAATGGTAGACCTACGTTTATCCAAACAAACGCTTTACACAAGTCTTCACTCGTCAAGATTTAATTAAAGCTGTGGTTACAAGAGTCTGGTGTTTTACAAGTATTTTCAAGTTTACCATTTTTAATTTATTGTGTTTCGTCGTTTGAAGATGATGTTGAATTTGATACTTTTTAGTTGCCGTTACGGCTGTACTACAATATTTACAAACAAAATACTTCCGTCAGTTGAAAAGTCTTCAAATTCCAGTGCACATACTTTCAATACATCCACTAACTTCTCTCTTCTTAGGCATTATAAATTAAATTGACACAACATAGTCCTCTAATGCAGTATGAAACACAACTAAAGCAGCACTGATAAGAGCTGTCCATGAAGGGACACATTATTTAACTATTTACGAAGTGGGGAAAATACAGCCCTGTCGTAAATGAATAGAGTTGGTGTTGCTAATTTTAATAGTGAGTTCTCTGTAGGTTACCCGGTTCACTGTTTTTTTTGTATTCTGTGCATTATCTACGAAGAAATAAAGGTCAAATTTTCCATGACCAGGTACGGCACTCCAAATTGTAACCCTCGCACTGAGTAGTGGTTTCTGTATAACGAACCCTAAAAAACGGAGTTGTTTATCGGTTGATGTAGGCATCATGGTGAATGGCTTTCATATGAAAAGCATATGTTGCAAAATAAATCTGTATCCTCATACGTTATGGACAACACTTGGCTGCAATACCGTAATCGGGCTAACTCATCACTTTCTGCTAGACCTTGTGCAACTTGAATGCAGTACCTACACTGACCTATCGATCAAACCACATTTCATCGAAGTTCGTCGTAGACTACGCTTTGGGACTGCAACAACATTTGGGGAAGTCGCCCAAATTCTCGTTTACGGTGACGTTCTTAGGCACCGTGTTTACCTTTTCGTTTATGTAAGACTGATCCAGTATACCAGAACGTATCAACGACTGCTAACACTGACCTGTTATTTGATGCCTCCTTATTAAATCGCTCCTTGCACTGTTTTTTAACGTGAAGCAAACGCGCCTCATTCTGACGCCTCGCTCTGTATGACCGGAAATACTGTTCTTCTATAAAAATCTTCTGTCTGTTTTAAGGACTATAATAGTAGAAATCAACACACGATATTGAATTCACAATAGGCTTTGTCAATGGATAGAATTGCATTGTCAGATATGCGGTATTGCTACCGCAGCGACGATATAACTTACACCAAATAAATAGTTGCTAGTGAAACGTAGACTGCAGATAAGCGATAATGTCATTGCCGCATACAATATTATTTGTAAGTGTACACTACTGCCAGTGAAGAAACAGCCTTCAATCTAGGAAATGAGCAGCGAAATAGCCTAAATCTGGTCGGAAAGAAATTGTAGGCAAATCACATTACGGACATAATACGTGATTTTGTTATGAAGTGAAATTCTGTTATATGGTGGCCATGATATAAAACAAGACCCCATGGCACAACAGCCCCTAAGGGCAAGGCCTACAAAGCGACCACTGTTCAGCCCGAAGACCTACAGATTGCGAGGTGTCGTGTGGTCGGTACGACGGATCCTCTCGGCCGTTATGCTTGGCTTTTTAGACCGGGGCCGCTATCTCACCGTCAGATAGCTCCTCAATTGTAATCACATAGGGTGAGTGGACCTCGAACCAGCCCTCAGATGCACCGCGAAGTCGGCCCAATATATAAATATGGCATATGGAATGCACTCTGTGACTCTATCTGTCACCTTTTGTTGATGGATGGAGAAATTTCTTATTTTTTATGTCGATTGGTGCAGCCACGACGAAATGAAGCTTTCACAGATGCGCTTCTTCTGGAACGTACTTATAGCTGTGTCAGGATTATGGTAAACCAGCTCCAGGATGTAAAGGGAGCGTGTTTACCTCTTTTCCCAGATGACTGGCTCGATCACTGGTTTTCCAATTATTTGAACTCTCCAATGAGTGCTGTAATAATATGAGAGACAGCAGATCGAGTGAAGAAAGTAAAACAAAACGACTAAGGAGATCGTCACACTTACTGCGTGACAGCCACAGCAATCACCTTGGCAGGCTGAGCTCTTAATGAGATGAAGGATATTAACTAAGGTCGTTCACTGCACGGTCAGTGGATACTGATGTGAATGACGGAGGTTTAAATGTGCAACAATGACACTTTCTGGTTCAGTATGGAAAAAAAACTGAGCTACTTCAGTTCTCACCACTAGGTTTGCTATACCCGCATTGTCTATGACGGTGTGTTTTTGAGGATCCAACGAGTCATCGAGAAGGTGAATTAATAAATTATTTATTTTACATAAAAATATTTGTTTCACGTCTCATTCACCGATTTTATCCAGCAGGAGTTCATTTACGTGCCATTAATCTACAGATATGGGGCTGAAGTAACTGAGCACCCTCAAATTCCACGTGGCTGAGCCGGAATCGAACCCACCAACTTGAGCTCAGATGGGCACCGGTCTACTGTCTACTGTCCGACTTACACAGTGCAGCTTTTTACGTAATTTTATGTATTTTTAATTTTATAATTTAACTAACAAATGCACCTGTGCATCACTACAGTATTCTGCATTGTATACGGAAAACGTAGTAAATTTCTGTAGGCCCTACACGCAGTGAATAAGATTTTTTTAAATTACATGTCTCTTAGCGCTACCTGAGAAACAGTATGGGGAGGTTCCCGTACGTTGTTTCCAATGTAATGTGCGAGATGCGGAGTTGTAATGATGACGGCAGGCTCACTTGCCTATTGATATTCGCAATCGAGTTGGTAAGTTTTCGTTATAATAGCAGGCCCCACTGCCCATCTCCAGTCACAATCGATTTGGGGATATTTCGTTACAATGGTAGCCCACTTACCTACTTGTAGACACATTTGAGGAGTTTTCATTATAATAGCAGGCACTTTCCCTACTGCCAGTGAGAATTGAGATGTGCTGTTATTATAATGAAAGGCCAAAACCAAACCAAACCCCATGGTGCAACAGCCCCGAAGGGCCTTGGCCTACCAAGCGACCGCTGATCAGCCTAGGACCTGCAGATTTATAGGTGTCGTGTGGGCAGCACGACGAATGAAAGGTCCCATTTCCTAATGCCAGTCAGCTTACTGCCAGTCACACTTGAGTTGGTGAGTTTCGATTATAACAGCAGGCCATTTTGCCAAATGCCATTCAATTTGTTTATAACGGAGGGCACACTTGCCTACTGCCAGATACAACCGGGTGGAGGAGTATTGATCAAAATTGCATGCTACGTTGCCTTCTGCCAGTCAAATCGAGAAGGGAATTATTCATTACAATGGTAGGCCCTCCTTACTAATGCCAGATACACTGGAGTTGGAGAAGGTCCCCATTCCTACTGCCAGTCAAAATCGATGTGGGAAGAATTGATTGCAATTGCAGACGCCCATTCTACTGAAGATCACTACCGATTTGTAAAGGATTATTTATAATGGCAGACCCCTCTTTCTAAATCACTAAAAATCGACTTCAACGAATATATATACATTGATACATGAAACTTATGCACGGCTACCGTACTCCAGAACTTCATTTACATATTAGGTGCTGTTTAACGATGCGCCTATCGACAAACGGATTGCACCGCAAGACGCCACTTTTAGCGAGCTACATGGTTAATCCTATGACATTTTCTTGTATCTGATCTATTTATGGATTAGATTGAGTTAGAAATGTTAAATAGGGCGTAGTTTGGGTACAGGTTTCATACACTGCATTACTTTTCGGATACTTATGGGAACAGCTAGAAACATAGTATTTGGCACACATTGCCAAAAGAGCTGTCCAAAGTTCGTGCCGAATTTGATGATTCTATCTTTATTATATACACAGGAAATATATATATAGTCTATATACGTGAAGCATACGTGTAAAAAGTACCAAATTTACAAACAATCGAGAAATATAGGCAAATCTAACGTATGAGGAATAGAGATACGATAAAAAGCCATAGGACCAAAGTTGAAGATCTCTCAAAATTGAACAGAGAGTGTGCCATCCGTTTTGTGATACGGCTTACCGTTTTGCTACCAAATATCTCGAAATAAAGGTCTGCTGCGTCAATAAAATTACCTCCATATTCCGATATTTTTGTGGCGTAAAAAGTGAGAAACTTGAACAAATTGAAACTTTTCCGTCTGTTAAAGGCTATAAGCGATAATTTTTTCAAATTTCAATTTTCTATCTCGCCTGGCGGATTGTGCCGCCATTTTGATTTGGGAGAGGGGTGTGAATATGAGGAAACTTTTAAGGCCTCGAAATCTATATCGCTTTGGATAAATGTATACAACCGCGTTCTCATGCTGAACCCAAAATTTGAAACCCCCAGCGTACTCCACTCAGGGAATTTTGAGAATTTTATATTTTTCGAGGGATCCCGAGGTCATCAGCTTCTCTGGTACAATGTTTCAAGTTTCTAGGATGCCTGGAAGTGCCTCATTAATTCACGTCTATTTTCATTTTTTTACCTTTATATAGGCCTATGAGTGTGTATAATCGCTCCAGATAGAATTGCATTTATTAATATTGATTTATTAAATGTATTTTTATGTAATTTTAGGTATTGACATGTATTTGTACTTGTGCTAGTTTCTTCTGGACGCTTGTGGTCATCCAGAATGCCGGACGGACGTTCTTTTTGTATATATATGCTGTACTAGCTGTAGTACGGGACAATCACTTTAAATGTGCATGATTACCCCTCATACTGTTCCCCCAGATTTTAAGACACGTTAGTGAGCATGCCTTCACCTGTCAGCGGCTTGTTGTGGTGTACTCGCTTCCTTGCTCCCTGTGACCCTTTGCACTTTCATTTTCTTTTGGATAATTGCTAATCTTCCCGTATAAAAGAAGTAATAACAATGTTATTGTTTTTTACGTCCCGCTAATTAATTTTTGACGGTTATCGGTGACGCCGATTTGCCGGAATTTCGTCCCACAGAAGTTCTTTTTAAGTTCCAGTAAATCTACCGACACGAGGCTGACGTACTTGAGCACCTTCAAATACCACCGGACTGAGCCAGGATCGAACCAGCCAAGTTGGGTTCAGAAGGCCAGCACCTTAACCGCCTGAACGATCCAGCCCTGCTATAAAAGAAAGCCATGTATCAGGTTAATATTAAAAAGCTACTGACAAATGTACAAAGTCTTTAAATCATTGTTGCAACGATCTCCATAACACCTCTCTTTTCAGTCTATAGAGTTAGTTACCTGATCTTGTACTTAAACATTCACACTACTGCCACTGACACTTCCGCTATTTTTGGCTGCATCGGAAAAGGGTGTAGAACTAAAAATCGTCATGAGTTATTTTCGTGTACAACCAACCGTAAGTGATATATCGAGTTTTATACTTTAGGCCCCTTCTGCTGAGATGTTTTACACAAATTATAGTTAAGATCATACACACTCAACTTTATTCTAAACCGAATACCAAGTTTCATTTTAATCCACACATACTTTTTTTCCCGTGATGCTGTAACAGACACAGACAAATTTAAAACAGAATTGGACATAGGGCAATCAATCAATACTGATCAGGATCTAGGGCAGTCGCCCAGGGGGCAGATTCCCTATCTTTTGTTTTCCTAGACTTTTCTTAAATGATTTCAAAGAAATCGGAAATTTATTGAAAATCTCCCTTGGTAAATTATTCCAGCCCCGAACTCCCCTTCCGATACATGAATATTTGCCACAATTTGTCCTCTTGCATTCCAACTTTAACTTCACATTGTGATCTTTCCTACTTTTAAAGAAACCACTCAAACTTACTCGTCTACTAATGTCATTCCACGCCATCTCCCCGTTGACAGCTCGGAACATACCACTCAGTCGAGCAGATCGTCTTCTTCTTCCAATTCTTCCCACCCCAACACTACAACATTTTTGTAACGCTACTCTTTTGTCGGAAATCACCCAGAACACATCGAGCTGCTTTTCCTTGGATTTTTTCCAGTTATTGAATCAAGTAATCCTGGTGAGGTTCCCATACACTGGAACCATACCCTAGTAGGGGTCTTACCAGAGTCTTTTATTCCCTCTCCTTTACATCCTTACTACAACCCCTAAACACCATCATAACCATGTGCAGAGTTCTGTACCCTCTATTTACAATCCCATTTATGTCATTACCCCCAATGAAGATCTTTTCTTATATTAACACCTATATATTTACAAAGTACAATGGTCCTCAAAAGGAACTTTGACCCCATCAACGCAGTAATTAAGACTCAGAGGAATTTTCCTATTTGTGAAACTCACAACCTGACTTTTAACCCCGTTTATCGTCATACCATTGCCTGCTGTCCATCTCACAACATTATCGACGTCACGTTGCTGTTGCTCACAATCTTGTAACTTATTTATTACTCTATAAAGAATAACATCATCCGCAGAAAGCCTTACCTCTGACTCCACTTCTTTATTCATATCATTTATATGTAAGGAAACATAAAGGTCCAATAATACTGAATTGAGGAATTCCCCTCTTAATTATTACAGGGTTAGATAAAGCTTTGCCTACTCTAATTCTCTGAGATCTTTCTAGAAATATAGCAAACCATTCAGTTACTCTTTTGTCTAGTCCAATTGCACTCATTTTTGCCAGTAGTATCCCGTGATCCACCCTATCAAATGCTTTAGGCAGGTCAATCGCGATGCAGTCCATTTGACATTCTGAATCCAAGATATCTGCTATTCTTGCTGGAAACCTACAAGTTGAGTAACTTTTCATAAAACCGTACTTCCTTCTATAAAACTAGTTATTAATTTCGCAAGCATGTCTGATATAATCATAAAGAATGCCTTCCCACAGCTTACATCCAAGCATGTCAAACTGACTGGCCTGTAATTTTTTAGTTTTATGTTTATCACCCTTTCCTTTATACACAGGGGCTACTATAGCAACTCTCCATTCATTTGGTATACCTCCTTCCACCAAACACTAATCAAATAAGTACTTTAGATATGGTATTATATACGAACCCATTATCTTTAGTATATCCCCGGAAATCTTATCAATTCCAGCCGCTTGTCTAGTTTTCAACTTTTGTATATTATTGTAAATGTCATTTTTATCATATGCAAATTTTAATACTTTTTAGCATTAGTCACCTCTTCCAGCTGCACACTATCTTTGTAACCAACAATCTTTACATACTGTTGACTGAATACTTCTGCCGCTTGAAGGTCATTACAATCACGTCGGTATTGTCGTCAGAGAACAATATGAACTTCCTGGAACGTCACGTTTGAAGTCAATGTTATCTTATCAGATGAAATACTCGATAAATTGAAGAACGCCACAGTATCTCCATTTTCACGAACAGCACTACGCTGGCGTTCTAACAGCCACAGACAGCGGTTTCCGAAGTGTATATGTATATATGTGTGTGTGTTTCAGCATAGCTGTCAACTACACATGGTGCAAATCGATGGCTTTCTTTAAAAACCTCGTAAGTCCGAATACTCTTCCTATCCATTATATTCCTTAAGACTGGTCACGCCTCCCAGCCCCATATTTACATGCAGTCCAAAAGAATAATTTTCGTTATGGTCATTTTCCTCTGCCACTTTGTAAAGGAAAATGAACCTTAAATACATTATACTGTAGGAATGTGTAAATTTGCCATGCAATCAACATCCCTACAATACGGTACCTTAAGGTCCATTTTCCTTTAGACTTTAGCAAAGGAAAATGAACACAGCGAAAATTATTCTGATGGACTGCATACAAATATATGACCGGGAGGCGTGGCCAGTCTTAAGGGATATAATAGGTAGGAAGAACATTTGGACATACGAGGTTTTAAAAGAAAGACATCGAAATATTACTTACTCTGGAAAAAAATACTGTGGGGGCAAGACACACTGGAACCCTTACAGGAAGGGGTGATATATAAAAATAAAAAACAACCTATACTAGCGTCGAATCCATAGTTTTGGGGGTCGCTGAGATGAACTGTGACACCCTGGATGCTGTTTAAGTCAATATTAAGCCCCAATCGGAATGAGGTTAGTAGGGATTAAAAAGAATGTCCAAAATGACCGAGAATAAGAATGTATGTATGTTCTAGCATACTTCTCAACTAAACTTGGAAGACGTATGACTTACCACCTTTAAAAAAAAAAACACCATGGGCTAGGACACCCCTAGCACCCCTGGGGGTGGAGTTGAGTTTGGGGTGGCATGTAAACATAATCCTAAGGGACAAATATTAATGTCGAATCCATAGATTTCAGCGTCGCTGAGGTGAATATTGATATTCCGGTTGTCATTCATCCCCCATCGGCATGTGGGTAGGAGGAGGGTGACAAGAGACGAAAATAATACGCAAAATGACCGAGAATTTGGATGTATCTGTGTAGCCCTCAACCAAACTTACTACACATACGAATAACTTACTATTTGATATCTGGAAAATATACTGTGGGGTGTGTGACTCATTTCTAGCACCCCTAGGATAAGGGCGACATATCAGAATAGTTGAAAACGACTAATATCAGTGTTGAATTCATAGTTTTTGGGGTCACTCAGGTGATTAGTATTACTCCGGATTCCGTTTCAGTCAAATTTCATCCCCCAGTGGCATGGGGGTGAGAAGAGGTGAAAAGGATATGCCAAATATTACCGAGATTATGGGTGTATACTCCAGCATAACTATCAACCAGACTTGGTAGACATATGACTTACTATCTGGATAAAGATACTGTGGGTTAAGGCATCCCTGGAGGGGATAACACATAAAAATATTCGAAAGCGACAAATATTCGTGTCGAATCCACAGTTTTCACTGGAAGAAATACTATAGAGGTAACAACACTCGGGATGCTGACATGTAGACATAATGGAAAACGGCCTATATTTAAATCGAATCCATAGATTTCGGGATCGCTGGCATGAATTGTGACACTCTGGATGCTGTTTAGTTATAACTCCAGCCCCAATCGGCATGGGGCTGAGGAGTGAAAGATAAAATGTCGAAAGTGGCCGGGATTAATGTTGAAGCCACAGGTCCTTAGGCTGACTGGTGATAGTTCATTCTATGGCGCTATGCGTAATACATATCGTTATCACATATCATATTTTATTGTTTATTTGAAAGGATCAACTCCTTCCCAAATAATAACCGCTACTACAAGGCCTAGCTTTAATTAAAGCGAAACAAAATTATCCAAAACTAAGATATAGAAAACACATGAGAGTAACTCTTAATCTAGAAAATTGTTCGTAGAAGGTCAACCAACGTAACAATAAAGAAATCTACATAAATTCGTTTCACACATATTTAATTAATAAAAATCCTACAAGTACACTTTCAATAAAATACCTTGGCAGCACCGGGTAATACAGCTAGTGTTTATATAAATTGTGAAAATAATTATATTGCAAGGAAACTTCAAAAAATGCATGGTCAATTGCTTAAAAATTACAAAGCATGAAAAGCTTATCTACTGGTTCTTTTGAATACTGCGCATTGTCATAGCAAATAATCGTTAATCTAATTTTCTGGTGTAGAAAAGATTCCACAGACAAATACAGCCTACAATTCTTGTCGAAAACGCTACATAGTTTTCGATTGAAAATGCCTTTACTTTAAAATGTATATATCAGTAGATACGTCATTTGGTGAGAATTATACCACATTCGCTGTCGATAATGTCCGGATCTATCAGTGGTCTGCGTCTTGGTATTCGATACCCGGGGACCAGGTTCAATTCCTGGCCGATTCGAGGGATGTAAACGGTTAATTCCCTTGGTTCGGGGACTGATAGTTCGTTCCTACCCCAACATTCATAAAACTCACTCATCACTACCCTGTACTCGATTAGCACTCGGTTTCGTATTTTTGGCAGACGTCTAGTTAGAAGGTCTGCACCAGGCTATCCACAATAAATTATTATTAGTAGTTTTGAAAATAATGCAGCTGCCAGTGTAGGCCTATGATAATAAGCCTAAAAATGTACACTTCGTGCCAGAGGTGGTTCTGACTGCATTATATAATGGCAGCAGCAGCAGCAGCACGCAGCTTTGGTTCACCTGGCTCTCGAAATAAACACGCTCTTTCTTTCCATGACCTCACCTTTTCTTGTTCAAAGTTTTCAATCGCTTTAACTAACCAGTTCATCTACGTGGCGTTTAATTAAGGATTTGAGACGTAAGGCCAGAAGTCTAGAAGAAACTGATCTGCATGTTAAATACTAAATTCGCATGCGCGTTATGTCAACATCTGTTCATTTCACTGAACATGTTACGGGCGTCACGATGTATATTCAACTATGGAAAAACTGGGCGGCAAAGAAATATTTAATTTTATAGATTCTCGAAGCGCGAGGATATTCGTTAACTGTGGATGGCTGGTGGCCGAAAAGATGTTACTTGGAATCCTACTACTTGTACATGTTAATACTATTTCAAACAAGAGGATTTTAAAAGAAAGCCATCTTCTGCAGCGGACAATTTTTGTGCGATTAGGAAAAATGCTTGTCTGCAAAAACTTGATCTGGAGATCTGAACGCTGCCAACGTCAGCATAATAAACTTTAGTGTGTGTGAATTAACATAAGATACTGCACCAAGCGAGTTTGCAGTGCGGTTAGGGTCTCGTAGCTCTGATTTTGGATTCGGGAGATGGTGGGTTCGAATCCCACCGTCGGCAGCCCTGAAGACAGTTTCCATGGTTTTTCCATTTTCACATCAGGCAAATGTTGGTGGTGTACCTTAATTAAGGACACGGCTGCTACTTTCGCAATCCTATCCATTTTCCAACCTCGCGTCGCCGAAGAACTTCGATGAGTTAAGGCGACGTGAAACCACTAGTAAATTAAAAAAAAAAAAGATTTAAAAAGGTACCGCACACCAATTCTTGGAATGATCTGATAAATTTCCGACTCGTCAGCAACGAAATGAGCAAAGTAGGTAATAATAATAATAATAATAATAATAATAATAATAATAATAATAATAATAATAATAATAATAATAATAATAATAATAATAATAATAATAATTGACAGCGCCTCAGGCCTTCTGAGCCCAAGTAGGCAGGTTCGATCTCAGCTCAGTGCGATGGCCTTTTGAAGGTGTCAAGTAAGCCAGCCTCGTATCGATAAATTTACCGACAGGTAGGCTAAAGCTTTAAGTGTATATAAAACTATTATTCATTCATTTATTCGTATAGGCCACTAATGGACCATGTAAAGCGTCGGCTTGATGTGAGATTTCCTAAGGCGCCACACTTCCTTTACCTTCTCATTGTGTGCTTCTTTCCTTTCTTGAGACCAAGCTGTTCCAGTCTGCAATTCCTTGACCTCCCGGCCCACTTTCCACCTATGTACTTTTTGTCTGAATATTCGTCTTTCGTGTATGTCCGAGTCTGTGTTGCCATCATCCTTCAAGTCTTCTCTCACTTCGGCGACCCACTTCATGTTCTTTATGCTTTCGGTGTATTCCAAGATCTGTTTAGTCAGTCTGCTGTCCGGCATTCTCTTGATGTGACCATAGAATTTCAGTCGATGTTTAATCATATCGTGTATTGTGTTGGATATCTGATCTGTCTCCTGTCTACTTCGCAACTGGCATCCTTCTTGTGTCATATTATTATTATTATTATTATTATTATTATTATTATTATTATTATTATTATTATTATTATTATTATTATTATTATTATTATGTGCGTATGGACCCAATCGATCACGCAAAGCTCTAACGATTCTGTTTTCTGAGTTGCCAAACAGCTCTCATCCTTTCTCCGTGGATCCTTTTTCGTTCTTCTGTCCACTTTGCTCCAGTCTTCTTTTTCACTTCGTTCTCTGGTTGCACTTTCCATCCATTAATTTTTTTCCTATAAAGGTTTCTGTCCGCGGTGTCATTTGGGTTTATCTGGGCTTTTTCCAGATCCTTCTTCACTTCTAGTACCCATGGAATATTTTTTAGATGTTCTATGTAAGTGAGAATCTTGTGTGTCAGTCTACTTGCCGGCAATCTGTGGACGTGCCTATAGAATTTCAGACGTCTTTTGCGGATGTCTGCTGCAATGTTGGAATGCTCTTCTGTCTCTTTGCGTGACCTCAGTCTATATCCATCTTCTGTTTTTCGGGGGCCGAGAATTTTCCTCAGGATTCTTCTTTCTTCTTTTAAAATGTTTTCTAGGTCACCTTTCCCGTTTAGTGTAAGGGTCTCGCTGGCATATAAGACTTCGGGCTTTATTACTGTATTATAGTGTCTGATCTTTGCATGGCGGGACAAGCACTTTTTATTGTATATGTTGTGAACCCTACCGTAGGCTTTCCGAAATTTTTGTAGGCGAATTTTCTGGGCAGCCTCCCGTTGGTTCAAGTATTTCTCCCAAGTACTTGAAGTGTGGTACTCGGTTGATTTGCCCATGTGTCGTGTTCAAATTTTGGATGTCAAATTTTGAGCAGAAGAACTTGGTCTTTTCAAAGGAAATTTGTAGGCCAACCTTTCCAGCACATTCGCTAAGGGTTTCAATTTGTTTAACGGCTGTGAATACATCATCTGTAAGTATGGCCAGGTCATCTGCAAAAGCGAGGCATGATATCTCAATACCGTCTTTGGGTCGTCCTAGTCGTATGGGGCGCCAGTATCCCATGTCTTTCAATACCTTTTCCCACTCGCGGATGACTTTGTCTAGGACGAGGTTGAAAAGAAGCGGAGATAAGCCGTCACCTTGTCGGACGCCAGTTTTAATCGGGAATGGTTCAGAGATCTCCCCCATGAATTTAACTTTGGAGATAGTGTCAGTGAGTGTTGCCTTGATGAGGTTGAGGGTCTTGGAATCAAGTCCCAGTTCCTCAAGAACAACGAAGAGAGACTGTCGATCAACCGAGTCGTACCCTTTCCTGAAGTCAACAAAAATGCAGATGACCGGTTTGTTCCTCAATGTTTTGTATTTAAGTGTTGTCTTCAAGCTGAATATTTGTTCTGCAATTATTATTATTATTATTATTATTATTATTATTATTATTATTATTATTACTTTATGTCAATGAATCTACACTACCGGATTGAGCCGGGCTTGAACTTGCCACTTGACTGTCAAAAAGTCATCGTTCTACCATGCGAGATACTCTGCGAGATGTTACGTGCAGAGAAGTTTTACGAAATGCTGTATATCCAGATAATAATGCAAGAAGGAAGGAAGGAAGGAAGGAAGGAAGGAAGGAAGGAAGGAAGGAAGGAAGGAAGGAAGGAAGGAAGAGGTTTTTATCCGCATTATTGTGAAAGAGCAGGAGGGGAAATTCATAGTGCATATATTTTGGGGTTAAAAAAGGACGAAAATTGTTCGGTATATAATTTGTTTCTACTACTGTGCCTTCGTATCAAAGGAGGACCACAATGCAGCAAAACAAAACCTGATATTATTCTTTGCTGCCCCAGTAGGATTGGGCACAGTGTACGTTAAAACACCCATGACACATATTCAGCTCATTTTAGGGCTTTGGCATACCACGTCGTGTACGTGACGACATCTTCAGCCGTATTACTTGTCTTCCGTGACCGGGCCCGCTGCCTTTCGTACCAGCTAGCTCATCAGCTGGTCTCACGAGGCTGATCGAACTTCGTCCAGCCCTCAGTCCAGAATTAATATACTTGGACTGGTCGAGAATCGAACTCAGGTAAAGCTATCCCTTCACTACGTGGCTGTATCAATATATTTTTAACGGTATTATGTTTATCTATTCACAACGGAAATCTGTGCACAACGGAATAGAAATCACGCACTGTGAAATTCCACTGTGTACAACTTTCACTGTGATGCTCCCAGTAGTGGCAATTGGCAATTAGGAGGGGGGGGGGGGGGGGGCAAGACATGTTTGCAGACAACAAAACGTAATCGGGTTTGTTGGTAATTTTAAAAAATAAAGGGACAAATTACCTGAAAAGACAACAGGGCTTGTACAAATGGCTTTTTTCAATAATACCTATAATGCATAGTTTCGAGCGGCTAAAATAGAATACAGTAAATGTTTTTTTCTTACAAATGGCTTTACGTCGCACCGACACAGATGGCGACGATGGGATAGGAGAGGCCTGGAGGTGGGAAGGAAGCGGTCGTGGCCTCAGTTAAGGTACAGCCCCAGCATTTGCCTAGTGTGAAAATGGGAAACCACGGAAAACCATTTTCAGGGCTGCCGACAGTGGGGTTCGAACCAACCATCTCTCCGAATAAAAGTTTAATGTATTCTCCGAAAAGTGGAGGGGGTAGGACGTGACTGAATGCTCTGATATCACGCGTAGATTCTTGAATTACTGTAAGTTACATTTTTTCATGTTTTATTTAAGGAACATCATTAGACATAGGCTACTAACATATCTAAAGAAAATCCTCGATATTGTATATACAAGTATCATTTTACCAGAAATGAAATGGCGTATGGCTTTTAGTGCCGGGAGTGTCCGAGGACAAGTTCGGCTCGCCAGGTGCAGGTCCTTTGATTTGACTCCCGTAGGCGACCTGCGCGTCATGATGAGGATGAAATAATGATGAAGACCACACATACAACCAGCCCCCGTGCCGGCGAAATTAACCAATTAAGGTTAAAATTCCCGACCCTGCCGGGAATCGAACCCGGGACCCCTGTGGACAAAGGCCAGCACGCTAACCATTTAGCCATGGAATTTTACCAGAATGTATGAGCCATGTCTGATATGCGCACGCACTACATTATGAATCGAATAAAGATCATTTCTTTCATAAAAGTTGCTCAACTTCGGATTTATCATCACTTAGGTGGCCAAAGAGAATGCGACAGTTATGAGAAGATGAAACGGTTTCGTAAGTGAGTGCTGAAATGAGATGGCAAAATTCGTAACCATGACATTCACAAGATTACCAATATTTAATAATACACACAGAGCAATACGGTCGAGTTCTGTGAAAGACTGAGTGCTTATACCACATTTTGGGAGAAAAAGAAGAGACGGTAAGATTTACATCTCCACGAACAACAGAGTTTTATATTGAAGTAGATGTTTTCATGAGAAGATCTCCTACCAACTCTGTAGCACAATACCTAAAATGTTGTTAGTCTACCGCTAATTTCCATGAACCTTCGGTAGAAGCCATCAACTTCCTACACAGAAATGCATTTATGTTAATTACCAGCTGTCGTTCCCGTCGTTGGCGAGGTAGATTTGGTATAACTGCAGCAGTAATGCCATCTAGTTGAGATGCAGAAGGAAAAAAAAAAACATTTTGTTTCCTCCTGGCTCAGTGATATTACGAAGCACGCGAGGCCAAGGCTTCCAGTCCACTCTTTTAAAAGTCTTTTTCTCTCATCTACAGTACGAGTGATTGTTCCTACGTATTTTTTTCTCATTTCGATTGTATTTTTATTTATCTTTCTGATCAATAGGAGAAATGACTACGTTTTTTTTTTCAGTTTATTAAAATGTCACAACCACCACCGTCCCCAGCCAATTCGTTACTATTATGTTATGGTTATATTACAGAATATTTCATTTTACATGCCAATAACTACTTTTACGATTTTCTACTTCCAGATCTCGGAATTTCGTCCCACAGGAAGGTTAACAAATGTACTGACACGAGGGTCGCGTACTTGATCATCTTAAAATACCACTGGATTGATGAGGGATTGAACCCGCCAACTTGGGTTCAGAAACACAGTGCTCTACCATCTTAGCCCTCAGCATGCTGAACAGAGATTATGAAAAAAATGATAATAATAATAATAATAATAATAATAATAATAAGAATAAGAATAAGAAGAAGAAGAAGAAGAATACACATACTAGTGACATTTATAGATTTTTTAAAAGATTCTGACTGTTGATAGGGAAGCTCTAAATAAAATAATACGAGAATTCTGAGTTAAAACCAAATTGGCAAACCTAATCCGTGAAACCCTCACAGACACCATATCAAAAGTAAAATGAATGGGTGAAATATATATATTTGCTAGTGGCTTTATGTCGCACCGACACAGATAGGTCTTATGGCGGCGATGGGGTAGGAAAGGTCTAGGAGTTGGAAGGAAGCGGCTGTGGTCTTTATTAAGGTACAACCCTAGCTTGCCTGGTGTGAAAATGGAAAACCACGGGAAACCGTCTTCAGGGCTGCCGACAGTGGGATTCGAAACCACTACCTCCGTGATGCAAGCTCAGAGCCGCGCGCCCCTAACCGCACGGCCACCTCTCCCGGTGGTGAAATATCTAAACCACTCAAAATAAATACAGGTGTAAGTGAGGGTGATGGTTTACCTCCACTCCTATTCAACTGCATCCTGGAGAAAATAGTAAGAATTTGGAATTAAAAACTGAAAGAGCACAGGATATCAGCAATAACACGGGAAAGAAAGAACAGAGTTCTTTAGTATTTGCAGGTGATTTCACCATACTTTCAGAAAACTTGATCAATGCAACAATACAATTCAATCTCTTGGAAGAAATAGCCCACAGAACAGCTTTAAGAATTTCTGTAGAAAAAAAAAAAGATTTATGACAAATATAACAAATGCTCCAGAATTTCTAATAACAGAAATTGGTCGAATAAAGAAGGTAGAGAAATTCGGATATTTGGGAGAAACAATTGAAGAAAATGGTTTAGAAAAGTCCGCCGTGGAAGAAAGGATACGCAGGATGGAAAGACCATAGAGGGCCTATGGTGTAACTAGGAATATCGACAACAAAATGTCTTTATATAAAAACCTACAACACGGCAGTTAAACCAGAATGCCTATCGCGAGTGGATGACTGGTACCGAATTATAGTCCGACTTGTTGGCTGAATGGTCAGCATACTAGCCTTCTGTTCAGAGGGCCCCGGGTTCGATTCCCGGCCGGGTCAGGGATTTTAACCTTCATTGATTTATTCCGATGGCTCGGGGGCTGGGGTCTGTGCTGTCCCCAGCTTCCCTGCAACTCACACACCACACATAACACTATCCTCCACCATAATAACACGCAGTTACTTACACCTGGCAGATGCCGCCCACCCTCATCGGAGGGTCTGCCTTACAAGGGCTGCACTCGGCTAGAAATAGACACACGAAATTATTATTATTATTATACTGATTTATAAGTACTGGAAAGTACCGTAAATACTCAGTTCGCTGAGAGCTACAGAACTCTGGAAATCAAGAAGTAATGACATATATCGGAACATAGAAAACATAACAGAAACAATTCGCAAGAGGCGATTAATATTTTTAGACATTTATACAGGGTGGATGACATCATATTAACCAAACATATCTTCAAATATCTTTGGAACAAGAAGTCAACAACATCCTTGATTCATGAAGTCAAGAAATATTCGGAAAGAAACAACGTAAGAGAAGAAGCAATAGAGAGATAAAGGGAGAATGTTTTTAGAAATAAAGTGTTTCGAAATGGAAGGATTCCAAGGTCGAAAGGGAAAGAAAAGAGGCTTAAAATAGTCCGGGGAGAGGAAAAGAAGACATAGTGAGCAGATGAAAAAGTATTGGAGGAAGAAGAAGGAACGACAAAGAGTGAAGCATTAACATAGTAACGTGGTCCTAGAAGACCCTAACGGAGGAAGAAAATAATAATAATAATAATAATAATAATAATAATAATAATAATAATAATAATAATAATAATAATAATAATAATAATAATAATAATAATAATAATAATAATAAGGAAATGAAATGGCGTATAGCTTTTAGTGCCGGGAGATCCCAGGAGGGGTTCGGCTCGCCAGGTGCAGGTCTTTTGATTTGACGCCCCTAAGCACCCTGCGCGTCGTGATGAGGATGAAATGATGACGAAGACAACACATACACCCAGCCCCCGTGCAGGGGAAATTAACCGATGATTTTTAAAATTTCCGACCCTGCCGGGAATCGAATCCGGGACCCCTGTGGTCAAAGGCCAGCATGCTAACAGTTTAGCCATGGAGCCGGACATAATAATGATAATATGGTCTGAGCTATACAGTTGCAGACCTCCCGAAGTGGTGTTATCTAGGTGGCCTGCCAACCAATTTCGATATTCCGATTTTGTTGCTGTTTGGAACGAAAGAGAAATTCTGCGGGAGGTTTATATGGCGGAGTTATTTTTGTCGGTTGACACTAACATGCCGAAGACAGTGGCATGGTGTGCCGAGAGTTTTTACTTTAAAAATCGACTAGGGCCTACCTCGCCTGGTATCGAACTCCGATAACTCAAACAGATTCACCGAAGTGGCTACAACGTATGTACTATGATAATGTAAGTAATATGAGAGATCAATCCAGAGAGAAGACATTAGAGAACGCACACAAACCATAACGGTAAGTAATGAAGTCACTGAGCCATTACCGTCACCTGAGTACGATGGACGTCATTGGATTAAGCGGAAAGTCTTTCTGTTCATATTTCCATTTTAATCTGTAAGTTAGATCGTAACTCTAAGGCTCTTCAGAGCGAGAAAATTACTCTCCTGCAGCACACAGACGAACAGAATGTCAGTTTCGTTGAGTGCATATGCTATGCTTCATGTCGTTTCTCAGCTAAAGTGCAGTGTTTCGACTTACTAATTAGAAATGTGCACTTCTTACTAAGTATCCAGTTGACAGACATTCTCCCTATCCCTTATTTCCATATAATTACCTCTCATAAATCTTTCTCTAGCACTTATATTGTTATCAAAGTTGTTCCCAACAGTCAGGATGTTGCTCTTGTTCGGTAGTCACAAGTTTTATCTAACAGTAGTTATTCATTTTCATGTACTGGAAATAATATATGTTTTCGTTTCACATAATTATAAATGTCTTTCATAAAACGCACTCTGACCGAGATAAATACTAATAATAATCCGAGAGAGAAACACTAGGAATGTTCATTTGTTTCTTCTCTTTAAAACAACAATCGCTGTCAACAGAAAGATAACAGTAGTAGTGATTAGAGTGTTATATTCACGGAGAAGAAAAGAACAGTCGTACTCGACCATGCTTCATTTCTGTGAAACGTGAATTTCTCTGCACTTTATCCCCATTCAGACGGCATAAAAATTATCTAGAATATCTAGGCTTATATAAGGAGTCTTAAATTGTAATTTTGTCGGTACATTTCAAATTATTATCACGGATATAAAGGTCTAAAGCAGGGTATTTCAATGTGTGTCCGCCTGTGTCTTTGGACATCACAAAAGATAAAAAAAATAATGTTTCGAAACTTGTTTACGTTTGGTGGTAGACGGAATGCGCAGTGTACTATATACACAGTATTATTTGATAAGTATACAGTAGTATGGCAATATTAAGAGGAAAGAAAATATCAAATTTCTCAGTTAACATTCACTGTATTAAAATCTGTATACAATAAGAGTTCTCCTTCGGCGTAGTGGTATTTGAAGGTGCTCAAATACGTCGACCAGCCTCGTATTGATGCATTGAAATGAAATGTCGTATGGCTTTTAGTGCCGGGATATCCCAGGACGGGTTCGGCTGGCCAGGTGCAGGTCTTTCTATTTGACTCCCGTAGGCGACCTGCGCGTCGAACGTTGATGCATTTACCAATGCTTATTAGTACTCGTGCGGCAGGCCTGTAACATTTCCGGCCTCAGTGTTCCCGGAAAAATATAAAAGTTGTCAGTGGGTCATAAAACCATATTAACTTATCATTATTATGTTATTCCATCCTAGAATCGCTTTAAAAGTGATAGGATTCAAACCTGGGACCCTTTGAAACAAAGGGCGCCAAAGAGCCGGAGCTTGATCTATACTTAAAGTAGATCATTTAATGTGTTATTCTATACATGATGAAGGAAGTGCTCTGGACTTGGCTTTTCTGGATTGACGGCCCTACATATTTTAACATGGGCATCGGATGGCATTGTTTCTGCCTGACAGTATATTTGAATCTGTCTCTTGGTTTAGGCCAGAGAAAAAATGTAGCTTGCACCGTCTACAATGTGGAAGCTGCTGAGGTATCGGTGCTACTGAGTAAAGAATACGATTAGTGCGTCTGAATGTCATACAGGATATTACTCATAAAATTTGATTTACGTCGCACCAACACAGATAGGTCTTACGGCGACGATGGGATAGGAATGTGCTGGGAGTGGGAAGGAAGCGGCACAGACACATCTCCAGTATTTTTTCTGGTGTAGAAATGGGAAACCACGGGAAAGCATCTTCCCGGCTGCTGACAGTGGGGTTTGAACCCACTATCTCCCTAATGCAAGCTCACACCACACGGCCAACTCGCTCGGTGGTATTACTCATAGGGTCAGTCATGCTGAAATAACACTCCCTGGTCCAGTGAGGAAAGCAATGACAAACTACCTGACACCTCATGTTGCCGAGAATGCTCCATTTTGCCGCCGCCATCGCTTTTTGCTCCTTCCCTACAACAGCACAACGTAATGTTGTTCTGTGTGTAGATCCAACTAGCCGCCGGGCTGACAAATTAGCAGACAGGAGTACTGTCGATATTAGTTATAGTAAGAAAATTATACATTCTCTCCAGCTGTATGTAAGTAGGAGTGAATTACATTTATCCCGATCCGTGAACGTAGTACAGATAAAGTTGAGATTCTAAGTATTTAGACTTTCTGACAAATTAAGGAAACCCTTTCCAGAAAAAGATATCTTAGCTTTTGTCTTATAATGCCTATAGGCTACTCTTAGAAGTAACGCTGAACACATACCTTTATTTTGACTTATGCGATTATCCCGTTCTTTCCCTCTGACACCTTAAACTTTTCTTAATCCAATAGTTCACCATAATTTAAGAAATTACATAGTGAAATACAGTGAAATGTATTCCCCTAATGTTGGCAATAATTTTCGGTCAAATAACTCATCTAAAAATTGAGTCTTGTCTCCAAATGAGGTCTTAAATATGACACATACTCTCATAAAAGTACACAAAGCTTACCCTCCGACACGTTCAGTATTCTGTTTACACAAGACTCGTAAAAAGGGATCCATTTCCGGTAATTGTATGTGTGTACAGATCGGCCACCCACTACCAGCTCGTCTCCAATCACTCATCCCCTCGCCCACCAAGAAGACATCGCTGTGTTCAAGAGGTTCTGGGAACTGAGTGCCATACTTCGTCATGTCTCCAAACTTGTTATCACTATGGCTGGTCACGTCCATCACCAACCGTCTAGCACCCACTAGCTCTTAGCGGTACACGAGTTTCTGGCATATAAGCAGAGGGCGCCCTCGAGTTCAGCCTAGGAGGTGGGAACGGGGAGAAATTCACAAGGGAAAAAAATACCTTGTTAGCAGATAGTCCACGGTCAGACGAAGCGATCTTGATTTTAATCCTGAAAACATTTTGTTAGCAGACAAAGCAGGGGTCACCATACCAAGAAAAACGTAAAAAAAGCGATTTCCTCAATTGAAGGGCTAAATGGTTAGGAAAGGTTTCAACTTGTGAGTCATGAATAGCTCTATCAAACTAAAAAAATAATAAAAAAAAGAAATCGAAAATCACTTCCGGCCTAAGTGTAGTTCCGAAAAAACAGCCTAAAACACTTGTTTCTTTACTTGTTTTTTATTCAAATATTATCCAAATTAATTTATTTACATAATTATTTCTATGTAATCTATGTAATGTATCCTATGTTATCAAATCGTTGTGTATAATTGTGTGTATGTCCATTGGCTACAATAAATTATATATAATTATTTCTGTAATATATTCCTTGGTTCAATACCCTTAGGCGTCTTTATCGAATTTTAGAAAAATGTCCACACAGAATTTATAAGGGCTTAAGTGAAACTCTGCATTGATTCACATTAGCGCTCGTAGTGGTAGAAGAATGCAAACTACCAATCTAATCGACCGGATAACGATGATTAAAAAAAATATTATAATTTTAGGAATAAAAGAATATCGTCGTTGATGGGACAAAACCTCATATGTAATAATATTTTTGGAGATATACTGACCCGCAGCACATACATTATGAAGAGCGAGAATGCCTTGACAATGGTCACACAATATTGCACCTTGGATGACAGAACCTTACCGGCCAACGTTCTAAGCTAAAATATTTCACATAGGAGGTTTTGTCCCGGCAGCGACGATATGTTATCATACTTTATTATATTTTACAGACCTAAAATTCGTAGCTCATATCCGTAGGGTTTTCAACATTGACTTACTTGTCTGAAGGGATGTTTTAATAACTTTTGAACGCATATATCAGTGACCATCCAGTATAAGAACATCAGAAATTTATACCAATCACAGCTACCTAACTACAATTTTTTTTAGTTTTAGTTCTTATTATCGCACCTACGGGCACTTCTTTGTGTGTAAATTCATCAGAACTATGCAGTGAAACATATTTATAGCTTCTTTGCTTCCTCTGTCTTCAATAATGAATTTAAACGCAGATCGCGCAATCAGCAGGACGGAACTTGCATGTATGTATGCCCAACCCTTGTCCCGTTATTATTATTATTATTATTATTATTATTATTATTATTATTATTATTATTATTATTATTATTATTATCATTTAATGGTTCCTTGGGTAAAATTTAGCCTTCATTGTACAAAGAAAATGCAACCTTACAGCTCTGCCTGACGGTTGATATCTTGATCAGAGCAACGGGCTTTCATCTTATCATTTTATATTGTCCACGTTTATTTCCTGAACCTCGATTGCCGGGCTGAGTGGCTCAGACGATTAAGGCGCTGGCCTTCTAACCCCAACTTGGCAGGTTCGGTCCTGGCTCAGTCCGGTGGTATTTGAATGTGCTCAAATACGAAAGCCCCGTGTCGGTAGATTTACTGGCACGTTAAAGAACTCCTGCGGGACTAAATTCCGGCACCTCGGCGTCTCCGAAGACCTTAAAAAGTAGTTAGTGGGTCGTAAAGCAAATAACATTATTATTATTATTATTATTATGAACCTCGATTGCAAATTGAATGCAGTATTGATAGACCTATACAAAATTTAATTGTGCAATCAACTCGTTACTCCTTACGGGATTTACTTTTATTTTCCTTTTTTGTCTGACATCAGAGGCATTACACTTCCACGATACATTACTCCAGTACATCGACAGCGTGTGCCTGGAGTGATCGAATGCATCCGAATGTATACTACAATCAACAAGGTCGCGTGTTCAGGTGTGCATTCAGGCTCATGGTGGAATATTTTGAGAGATTCTTGTATGCAGTGTTCCTGCTGGCACACACCAACATGGCGACACGCTAATAGACGTGAAATGTGTCATACGTGTCGCATGGAGGATATAGTACTGACGAATACCAGATAAGATCAGGAGTAATTCAAGTGTCAAATATCGGTCCGTAAGTATTTCTCGCATTTATCAATGACCTACCTGATCGAGTGAATTTTTCTTATTGAAGTCCGTTTACCTGCACAAGTTTCACGAACTCCTCTTTTTACAACAAAAGTTCGAAATGGCGTCCCCATGAGTCAATGCAAGCAAGGTATCGTCGCATAAAGTCCTGTCGCACTAGTCTCGCCAGGTGTCTCATTCACAAGGCTTTCCACATGGCCCCACAATAAGAAATCGAGTGGGGTGAGATCAGGTGAACGAGCAGGCCACGAAACAGGACCTTATCTTTCTATCCCATTTGTAGGGAATGTCTGACCCAGGTGTTCATGAACCATTAGTCCAAAGTGAGGTGGTGTTCCATGATGTTGGAACCACATCCGTTGGCCATGGGCAGGTAGGATGTTCTCCAGGAACGTGGATAGTGCATCTCTGAGCACCATTGCATACACTTCTGCATTTAGGCGGGGAGGAAGAAGAAACGGGTCTACGACGTAATCATTGACTTTGCCTGCCCACACGTTGATTGAATGTTTGCGCTGATGGCTCTTCACAACTGTAAAGTGGGGATTCTCATCGGCACGAACATGACTATTGTGACCTTTTAGCATTCCGTCTCTAGTGAAACAGGCTTCGTGTGTGAAAATCACATACGCAGGAAAGTGAGAATCGACTGTAAGGCGCTGCAAGACCCATTGGCTGAATACGACTTGAGGTGCGAAGTCAGCAGGACTCAAAGCCTGTACTTTCTGTGCATGGTAGGGGTGCAGCTGCTCGAGTGTCGGTTGAAGGCGCCTCACCATCGCAAACAAGCACTGCATTTTCTAACTCGGGAGTCCGTGTAATTCGTCGTCCTCCTCGGTCATTGCCCTGTTTAACCTAATCGATGGAACTGTCGTGGAAACATGGTGTGAGCCGGATGACTCCTACATTGGTCTTTGGTCCTGTGCGACCGCTCGTCTTGTCTGCTGCTTCCTTTAGCTTGCCCATACACGAATACCATATCTGCAAGTACTTTAACCGGGTACAACTCCATTTGGATCGGGCTGATCAACGTACCACTTCAACCCATAAAAACGAACTGAAGCCTACAGTACAGACATCGCACACCGATCACGTCAGTACATAGTACGCTCCTGCAGTGGAGTCGTAGAGTTATCATCCTAGACTCTTCTTGTCTCCCCTATTGTATTCTTAGCACATGCAGTATAATCGGAGGTATCAGACCGATTTTTGCTTTAACTTTTGACTACCCGCTGCAGTGGTGTAGTTGATATGGTGCTGGCCTACTTATCCCAAGTTAACGGGCTCAAACCCAACTGAGGTCGATGGCTTTTAAGGGTGTTTAAATGTGATAGCTCTATGGCGTTGGCATCCGGCACGTTAAAGAACTACTGCGGGATGAAATTCCGACATCCTGGCGTCTGTTAAGAATGAAGAGACGTTCAACAACTTGGATTATTAATAAATTTTGGCTCGAACGTCTCCGGAATGTGGTTCCTTTCCTCAAATTGATCCATTTACCGTCCTCCATTACCTCTGAAAATTTGTATCATCAGCCGGATACACCCTGCATGCTAAATACTTCATAGTATTTAAAGCCATTTCAACCAGCAGTGACTATGAACATCTTCAGCTATAGTGGAAGATAGAAAAGATACTTGTAGAAAATAGGTTACATCGAAACTTTCCAGAATGTGCGTTCATGAAATATTGCTAGTGGCCACCATCTTGTCGTACGTGAAACAGTGTACGTGCCACACAACCGGTCTATAGTGTGCACCCCTCCCTTGGTCATATTGTAGTCCAGCATAATTCGTCGCTGCTCGGGCAATAGGTCATTTTTACAATGCTCTTCCTATCCATTATTTGCCTTAAGACTGGTCATGCCTTCCAGCCACATATCGTAGCTCGACCGGTAAAAGGTTGTAATACTCCGCAAAGCTCTTCCTACCAATTATTCTCCTTAAGACTGGTCACGCCTCCCAGCCACGTATGGATATGCAGTCCATCAGAACAAATTTTGTTATGTTCATTTTCCTATGCCCATGTGTAAAGGAAAATGAACCTTAAAGTACCGTACTGTAGGAATGCACGTTTGCATTACGTATTTACGCACTCCTAGTGTACAATGCATGTAAGGTTCATTTTCGTTTAATCATCGAGATAGGAAAACGAACACAACGGACATTGTTCTGATGGACTGCGTATCCATATGTGGCTGGGAGGCGTGACCAGTCTTAAGGAGAATAATGGACAGGAAGAGTATTGTGGGATACAACGTTTTACCGGTGAAGCGACGATATGGATATACCGTCCATCAGAACAACTTTCCTTGTGTTCATTTTCGTATGCTAATATGTAAAGGAAAATAAACCTTAAGTACATTATACAGTAGGAGTGCGTAAATAAGTCATGCAAACATACATTCCTAGAGTGCGGAATGGTAAGGTGCATTTGCCTTTACACGCAGGCGTACGGAAATGAACACAACTAAAATTGTTCTGATGGAATAAATATCCATATGTAGCCGGGAGGTGTGACCAGTCTTAAGGAAAATGAATGGATACGAAGAGCATTGCGGGATATGATCTTTTGCCCAAATAGCGACGAATTTTTGGCGTGTTTTCATTCTCATCAACATTCCCTCATTGTGCATGGTCGACAATAGAAACACTGATTTATTCCTTTTAGGAACGTATGACACTAAAGTTGTCTGAATGATCTGAGCAGTGGCCTTCGGTTCAGTAGACCCCGGGATCGTTTCCTGGCCGGGTAGGGATTTTAACTGCATCTGGATAATTTATGTAGCTTGGGGACTAGGTGTTGGTGTCCATCTTAATATATGTATATCGTCGCTGGAAAGGTAAAAGGTTGTATTCCACAAAGCTCTTCATATCAATTATTCTCCTTAAGACTGGTCACGCCTCCCAGCCACATATGGATACGCAGTCCATCAGAACAATGTCCGTTGTGTTCGTTTTCCTATGTCGATGATTAAACGAAAATGAACCTTACATGCATTGTACATTAGCAGTGCGTAAATACGTAATGCAAACGTACATTCCTACAGTACGGCACTGTAAGGTTCATTTTCCTTTACACATGGGCATAGGAAAATGAACACAACAAAATTTGTTCTGATGGACTGCATATCCATACGTGGCTGGGAGGCGTGACCAGTCTTAAGGAGAATAATTGATAGGAAGAGCTTTGTGGAATACAACCTTTTACCTTTCCAGCGACGATATATATATATATATATACATACATAAAACACATCGCGTTGCAATGTCTGTAATGGCATGTCTGATTCCAAACTTAATCCTAAATACGAAGTACCCCCTAATTCTAGCCAATACCTAAAACAGGCCATCGACCGTAGGGCATTTGTTCACAGGGAATTCTTGTTCTGTTTTGGGGTGTAGTATCTATCCCATGATTACTTCCCACATGTTTGGGAACACCGTAATGTGTATGTATGTATGTATGTATGTATGTATGTATGTATGTATGTATGTATGTATGTATGTATGTATGTATGTATGTATGTATGTATGTATGTATGTATGTATGTATGTATGTATAGCCGGCCCCGTGGTGTGGGGGTAGCGTGCCTGCCTCTTACCCGGAGGCCTCGGGTTAGATTCCCGGCCAGGTCAGGAATTTTTATCTGGATCTGAGGGCTGGTTCGAGGTCCACTCAGCCTACGTGATTAGAATTGAGGAGCTATATGACGGTGAGATGGCGGCCCCGGTCTAGAAAGCCAAGAATAACGGCCGAGAGGATTCGTTGTGCTGACCACACACCACCTCGTAATCTGCAGGCCTTCGGGCTGAGCAGCGGTCGCTGTACCTTAACAAGGCACAGTCGTCACCTTCCTCGTCCTAGCTCTTTTGTTGCCCCAGCAACGCGGAAAACGTATACTTGCTAGTGCGACGTTGAAGAAATAACAAAATGAAAATGATCAGGCTTGAAATACAGTTCATTTATGTCAAACCAAATCTTACTCTAAATGCAACCATTTCTTTTTATTCACAAAGGACATTTCAAGCCAATTAGTTTCCACGTCCTACTTTTTTTACCTATTACAGAGGAAGTGGCATTGATGAGGCACGTTCTACCGCATTTAATATATCATAGATCATTCACCGTCAAAGATAGTACACTGACGAACACAGTGATAACCCTTCGGTGTAAATTAAAGAAAAGATATCGTCATAACACTAATTGGCAGAGGTGAATTATGGAAAGTTTTATCTACATACTGCACACAACAGACTCGTAAATAATATAAGTTATGGAGGCTGATGTTCAGTACAATAGCATAGACCTTCCACTGGGAAGCCTCGAACTCTGATTCAATAATGATTTGATTATTATTTAAAAATTTGACTCAATTACTTTGAGACCGCGTAGAGCAGTGATATTCTCCCGATGAGTTACAGTTCCCTGGCAGACGGCGGCGAGTGTCGATAGAATACTTGAGATTTTGAACTTTCCGTAGTGAGCGAGTTGGTCGTACAGTTAGTGGCGCGCAGCTGTGAGCTTGCATTGGGGAGATAGTGGTTCGAACCTACCCCACTGTCGGCTGTTTTGAAGGTGGTTTTCCGCGGTTTCCAATCTTCACACCAGGCTGTACCATTATTAAGGCCATCGCCGCCTCCTTCTCACTCCTAGCCATTTCCAATTTAATCGTCGCCATAAGACGTATCTGTGTCGGTGCGACTTAAAGCAACTTGTAAACATAAAAACACGTAATTGTTTGTTGAATTTAGGCTACTGACATTTCCCTTCCAGTCTTGAGCGTTACGTAAATGCTGGATGCCTGTGCGACGTGCTGACCCTATTGCAAATCCCTCCCGTAATCATCGATATTCAGGCGAATGGCTAGAATACCAATCCTATTTTGCCCTCCTAATCAAACAATATTAAAAAAATTAACACAATAATGAAAGGTAGGAAAATTAGGGTGACACATTGCCATTAAATATCCTACCTCGACGAACCTCTTGTGAAAACATGGCTTAGTTTATGAGACGCGCGTAAAATCATAACAGAGATTAATGAAATTGGTTCTACATTCTACTATTCGGAGACACCGAGGTGCTGGAATTTTTTCCCACAGAATTTGTTTACTGAGAAGGCCAATACTCTACCATCTGAGTTACACATCTCGGCTCGTAACATCATAATTTCCAAGATATTTTTAGGCTGATAGCGGCTTTAGCTTGGTAAGTAGATGGGATTGTTCTTCACATGTGTATACGTTATCTGTTTTAAAATATCAACCCAATATTTAGCTACACATGGCTTTGAAAAATAAACAAATCACATAATGGACAATGTCAAGGGAACAACTAATATGACTGAAGTATGTTCCAAAATGCCGTCACACATTAATTTAATGTGTCGCTATTTCATAGTTAACAAAAAAATAATATCTTTATTTTCATTGGTATAATCATTTAATGGCTATATTACAGGGTCGTTTTCAACAACTGAAAACAATTTCAGAGTTATCTTTCCTACCGCTCTCTTCACGTACCAAGAACTGAGACCAGCCTGCCACGATCGAAGACAAAGAATATAATATATTCATCGTAAATGAAGGCCTACACGTTAAGCTACAGGGCCAGTCGAACCTATTGATTGTGCCACAACTTTTCTATGATATTTCCTGTCCAACTTCCATTGGTCAAACGATGTTCCTTCCAAACCATCTTCTCGGTCCATTATTAAATTCTCCTCCAGTTTCCTCATAGGCAATGATCCCACCATTAAAGCCGACTTATGCTCGCACATTTACGCAAGAAGTCCAATCGAATCTTTACTTTTTGTGAATACCCTCGTGTCACTATTGTTTCAGTTACCATTCCCACTATTTTCATTTCTGCTACCTAAGCATACGAATTTCTCAAGTCTGTCAGTTTTCATTCCCCCCCACAACAAAGAAGATTGGAAATTATATTGATGTAAGGATAATGTCATTTACGAATTCGCTTTTCCTATCAACGTTACGTCCATTAGAATTGCCAACTCACTTCATTAGATTTGACAAATTTTCATTAATTTCTATTTCTGTAAAATCATCCTGGAACAAGCTATATCGAAAAGCAAAGCCATCTTCACACAGGTCATGATGGCTATTAAAGGAGTGGAACGTAACTTCTTCCACTATCCTTAACCTCGGCATTAAATGTGATAGAGCGTTTAGATGTTTGCCCGACCGCATTTGCCCCCAGGTTTTTAAAAATAAATAATGGTACTCATTTTCCGTGTAATTAGAATGAACCTCAGAGCCATGTGCCTCTCCAGAAGTGAAAATTTTGTTCCTAAAATTTTCAACTTCCTGACGGGGAATTGAATCCGTGGAGAATACATTTTCATAAATATTTTATACAGTTCACTTCCCAAAATATCATAGTCTTGACCTGACGTTCGTTTTTCTTACTGACAGCACTTTATTCTCGAAAGTATCAATTTTTACATCACATTAAACCTTTTAATCAAAGATCTACTAAATTCATTTCGATACCCAGGTACATTGCCTGAATCAGGAGCCTTTTATTTCCATGATGCGGACAGAAAAATTTAGAGCTAAAAAAGAATTTTACTTCCTTTAATACATAAGATAAATAAATAAATAAATAAATAAATAGATAAATGAATAAATAAATAAATGTTAACATCCAAACAGAAGTTGACTTACCTGATAAGGAATCAACTGATTTCCTATGGATTACAAGAAATTCTGATGAGAAGTGGACAGACGTTCCTCACGATTCACTTACCTGTAACGAGAAAGTTACGTGCAAGTGAAGGTAGACTATTTTGTAACAGAGTTATAAATCATTTTATGAATGGCATCAGGTAAGCTCATGTAAAACGTTTCACTTTTACACTTACCCAAACATCATTAATTGGACGCTCAAGAGCAAGTGCTAATTCAGTCAAAATTAAAGCTATACTTTCTATAATATATCTATGTTCACATCACTCTATGGGCTTAGTAGTACTAGTTTCTATTTCCATGCTAGGATTCAAACCAATCATCTCCTAAATGTAAGTTTATAGGTACACGGCCAATACCCGCGGATTACCGTCGATCCTCGAAGGGTCGGGCAAATGTAACAAAGAGAAAATATGTTACCTCGCGTCACAATAAGCACACGTTAACAGTTATGGCAGTTTTTGAGTGATCTTTCAAATAAATATGTTTTTTCTTAAAATGCTAATTGTTCGGGGCGTCGACCCATGTGGATCGTTTTCCCCTACTGGCACCATATTGTATGGACCTGCGTGTAATTGGAATGGCGGTAGTGTGGAATCTTGTGTGTGAGGAAAGGAAAACTAAGGACGTCACAAACATCTAGTCTCCAGGCCAGGGATATTAATAATCACAATTATAAACCCCTGACCCGGCCGGGAATCGAACCCGGGGCCGCCGGGTGACAGGCGGACGCGTTGCCCCCTACACCGCGGAAATAAAGATGTTACACTTGCTGCACATCAAGTGAGCATAAAATTGTATTTTGCTCTGCAAGAAATCGTTCATCTACTTCTTCTCTGTCTCGAAATATTTCTTCTACTTGCCTGTATTGTTGCAGAAATAACTTTATGTCTCTTGGTAGGAAACCCATCAACGCTCGTTCAATTAGGAGAGGCTTCATCAATTAAACAAAACCAAACCATATTCCATGGCACAACATCCCCGAAGGCCTGCAGATTACAAGGTGGCGTGTGGTCAGCACGGCGAATCCTCACAGTCGCTATTCTTGACCCTCTAGACGGGGCCGCCATTTCACTGTCAGATTGTCTCAATTGTAATCACGTAGGCTGAGTGAACCTCGAATCAGCCCTCAGATCCAGGTAAAAATCCCTGACTTTGCCACGAATCGAACCCGGGCCTTCCGGGTAAAAGGCAGGTATGCTACGCCTACATCGCGGGACCGGTGGCATCATCAAATGGAGGGTCAAATTCTCCAAAACTGTTCTATTTGTTGGATGGTTTTCCAAATTTGCTTTATATATTATGACAGCATTTATAGCAGCTATATTCAACACAGCACAGAATAGTGTTAGTGGTCACCTTCTTGTAGTAAGTGAAACAGTTTACTTGCCACACCACCGTTCGACAGTGTCCAACACTCCCTTGGTAATATTGTAGTCCAACATAATATCTGGCGTATTATGTTCCTCATTAGCAATTCCGTCACCTCAAAAGTTGTAAAAATCGTCACCAACTTCATTTCCCGTTTCCAGTTTCCCGGGCCGGGTTGTAAATCAAGGACCACCATCGCTGCCTGTCTCTCCACAACTCTTCTCCTGTTTTAAGTATATCTTCTGGTTTTCCTCCCCTCTTCTCTAAGCACTCCCATACTGAATCTGTCCACCTCTTTTGGGGTCTTCCTCGTGGTCCCTTTCCTGTCCACAAAATCGTCCACAACACAGATAGGCACGTAAAATCTGAACACAACTACCATCCGTTGCGCAAGAGATCCTTGACACTGGTATGACTTCAATTTTTATTACGAATCAGTCATGTGTATCAAACCAAGCAATGCTTACATTTCATTATTTAGTCATTTCTCTCCCTTATGTACGGAGATCACTTTTATTCTTTGTATATAAATTACAAGTGTCGCGTGTATTTATCTCATCAATTATGCTATCATCAATATTATTACTAAAGAAAACATTTATATTTATTCTTCCACTTCACGAATATGCCGTTTCGACCGTGGTGTTTCGAATAACCTTCCTCTGGTTTGTTTAGCAGGTTCGATCCTGGCTCAGTACGGTGGTATTTGAAGGTGCTCAAATACGTCAGCCTCTTGTCAGTAGATTTACTGGCACGTAAAAGAACCCCTGCGGGACAAAATTCCGGGACCTCGGAATTTCCGAAAACCGTCAAAAGTAGTTAATGGGACGTAAAAGCATCATTATTATTATTATTATTATTATTATTATTATTATTATTATTATTATTATTATTATTGCTATTTTCTTTACGTCGCACCGATACAGATAGGTCTTTTGGCGACGATGGGATAGGAAAGGCCTAGGAATGGGAAGGAAGCGGTCAGGCCTTAATTACAGTACAGCCCCAGCATTTGCTTGGTGTGCAAATGGGGAAACCGCGGAAAACCATCTCCAGGGCTGCCGACAGTGGGGTTCGAACCCACTATCTCTCGGATGCATTTCCACAGCTGCGTGCTCCTAACCGCACGGCCAACTCGCGCGGTATTATTATTATTATTATTATTATTATTATTATTATTATTATTATTATTATTATTATTATTATTATTATTATTATTATTATTTGACTATTATTATTATTATTATTATTATTATTATTATTATTATTATTATTTTCTGCCACTGTATAGTTCCAACTCAGTCTGTATAAAAATCTCTTGGGATCGTCATCACTGTGTGATAGAGTCACTACAGTCAAATTCAAAATTGAAATCATGTTCGCGGTCATGATTTTGTGTCATTTACTCCTCCCACTTCATAAAATATACCCTCATTTAGGTCATTAACATCACCTTCCTCTATTTTAGTAGAATATCGTCAATACCTTCAGACACCCCATTCTCTTGAATTGAGACCTGAAAATAAAGGAAGTAGTATGAATATCGTCGCTGCCGGGACTAAAGCTCCTATATGAAATATTTTAGCTTAGAACTTCGGCCGGTAAGGTTCTGTCATCTAAGGTGCAATATTGTATGAATATTGTCAAGGAATTCACGCTCTTCATAATGCATGTGCTGCGGGTCAGTATATCTCCAAAAATATTATCGCATTGGAGGTTTTGTCCCGGCAACGACGATAAATGTAACACAGAATGTCTAGATACAAACGTTCCGAAAACAAAAACAATTATTTATCTACGTGACCGGCAGCGAGGTCGAGGGTTAAGGTTGGCTCCTATGATTTCAGGAACAACGCGGTAGAAGTTGAACAGAGGAATTTTATAAGAATAATTTAATATATTGGAGCTGCCTAACGCTCACTCGATTCACTCCGAAGGACGTGGATTCCACGTCTGGAGTGGTTCATTCAGTGCGCAGCAGAAATGAGTGCAAGGTGAATTCCTGGGGGCCAAGGCTGTCACCCACACTATGTCAGTGTCGAGGTTACAGATACTTTCACCTTCTCCTTGAGCCTCACTTTACTTGTTTAATACATTATCGACGTATTTCTGAAATTAGAAGAAATAGTGTTATTATTTATTTAACTTCAGCTAGTCCCGTGTTGACCTGCCTCTTACTGAGAGCCCCCGGGTTCGAGTTCTGATCTGTCCACTGATTTTATTCTAGGCTTAGAGCTGGGGTGAAGTTCACTAGTGTCGTCAAATCAACCAACCAACTGTCAGATAAAGAGCCAATGGATCCGGACGCAAAAAGTAAGCACTGTGGCTCAGGATGTCTTTAAGTTAACTACGTGATACTATCTGTAGACCAACTGTCTGGGCAACAGTTTAACAGCTTTCTTGGCAAGACAATTTCCTCCATGTATTATATGTACCACAGTGTTTTTCTTATAGTTAGGGCATATTTTATTGATTTTAAGAGACTCATCATTTTTTGAATTTTATGCCGCAAAGCCAAAGACACGGATTTATTGTATTTTATCATCCTCAAGTGCTGAAATCAAACACACTGTTGTGAAAAGATTGAAGACATGCAAGGATGTGTCCAAACGGTTTAAAAATAAACTTCGACTATTAATAATCTTTACTGTCCTATTCCTGAAACAAGCTAACACAAACTCCTGTAATAGATATAAATAGATACACCAATTTTTCTCTTCCTGAAAGAGCTATAGTTCTAGATCACGGCCTAAGAAAAATAATACAAATAAAAAAATGGCAGTAGGGAAGCATTTCCTATACTCAAATACGCAACGTTTCTCCGCTGTGTGTTAGCAGGCTCATCAGTTGGACTGCCACACCTTATCGACTGGATGAAGATTGAATCATTTCAATTTGTGTTGATTGTTTGTTCTCAGTCAGGGAAATTAAATATGCTTCCCTACTGGGAATTTCATTTTTGATTAACAAGTGGACATTTTCCACGCTGTCAAGTACAAAAGTCTGATGGCCTCTAACATGAATCAATTAGAGCAAGAGCCACGTTTATTAAACGAGGTATTTTTCAACAACTGAGATGGTTTTGGCGTCTTTGGTCCATAAACACATAATAAAATAGAATAAGACACAAAGATAATATAGATGGCTGAACACAGTCGTCGGTCCGCTTGTCCGTTCTGTCCGTATGAATGACATTGCGTAGAAACTGTAGTTGAAATGGATTTCATTTTATAGGCATTATCTAACTGGGTTATCTCAAGTCCTCTAGATTTTGGTGAAGATCGTAATGGAATAAAATTGGAAGTTGCATTTTACGCTTATTCGTCCGTAAATTTCCATTGCAGATAGTCTGGAGTTTGGATCTGTGAAGTTGGTCCTGTTTATGAGACTATCTCGCTTCGCAAGTCTGTAACGACATTCTTGCTGCAAATGCAGCCAAGGACTAACAAAACTTAGATTCTCTCTCCCTCTCTTCTTCTTTGGAGCCATCAAATCTTGCAGAGCCCATCATAGCCGCTCCCAGAAAAATAACATAACTTGCTCTTGAAAGAATTTTGCTATTGGATAAACTTACCGGTATAAAACATTGCAAAGTATAATTCCCAATATGCAGACATTTTATGACAAAATTTACTTTGTAGCAGCGAACAAAGTTAACGTTGTCTTCGTATATACTGCAGAAAGGATTATATTTTGAAGTAGACATTTGTTTACACGAATTGTCTCAATATGTACCGAGAGTCTGTAATGAAAACAGATAACGCCCCAGTGTCATAAACGTTATGGCCGAATACAATGTATCCCATGTAAGTGTTTACGTAGGATGTATATGTCACGAAGTTTTACTACAGCCTGACAAGAACGCAGTATTATTCAATCATCTGGAATGTCAGCCAAATACTGCATATGGATGTTCTTTTCCTTCTCTTAGACAAAAATATATCACAAACACTTTTTTGTCATTATGTTATTACTAATTGATTTACGCCGCACTAACTCATACAGGTTTCATGCCGATGAAGGGATAGGACAGGGATAGGCCTGAAGAGGAAGCGACCGTATCTTTAATTCAGGTTCAGCTCCACCCTGGTGTGAAAATGGGAAACCACGGAAACCATCTTCAGGACTGTTAACAGTCTCCCGAATGCAAGTTCACAGTAAAGTGGTGCGAACCGCGTAGTCAACTCGCTCGTTTTCCTGTCATACTGCTCAATCGTAATCATTTAATTTCAATTAGCACACATTTTAAATTATCACCGACTGTATTCTCTAGCAATGAAAATAGAAAACTTTGCTTGTCTGCCGAGCACAACTTATTTTGTTAACGGTAAATTCATTATTAAAATCTGAAACAAATATTTTGACGTATTTCGTGCAATCAAGTGGACATCAAAAGTAAAAATCATTTTGCGATTGTCGGTGGTGATTACTGCTTGCGAAAGTACATCTCAGCAATCAGCCCTCTCACCACCAGGCGGAGGGGATGTTGAATGTCCTCTTTTTTCCCTTTGCATTTACAATGTTGCTTGCTTAGTGTAGAAATTAACTGTACGATATAACGAGGGGTAATTAAAATGTTATTTTGTATTATTTTGCATTTTTTAGCAATTTGAGCTGATCAGCAATTTTTTTATATTTTAAGTTTTTAAGTCAATATGTAGGATTTTAAAGAATATTTGATCATTTTAAAGTGTTTTTCACTTTATGCACATATTCTTTTTTGTCAGGCATAGAATCTACAATAACAATATGTTTCTTGCGTATGGTCTTGTGTATACAAGATATGTGCTGGAACACATTAAAGAACTCTGATATTAAGAGAAAGTTTTCTACGGTGTCTCAAGCGTAAGGAATGCACCAGCCTTCACACATGCCTTTAACAGACTCCGTACAGAAGTCGGCAGAACAAAAGTAAATTTGTGGAAGTGGGGTTTCTCACGATTCATCACTTTGTGATTACGAAGAGCAGCAGACGATCCAACATCTATGTCAGTTTGTTTTATGTCCTTCAATGTGCACTATGAAAGACTTAATTGCAGCCTCCCCCAACGCTATTGACGTCGCCCTATACTCGGCAAGAATCATCTAGCCCTCGAATTGTTGCTTTGCCTGTGACTGTTTGTAGTTATATAATAAACCCGTATATGTGTGTAGTAGGAATGTAGATATCATGTTTTTAAATATCTGTATGTGAAGTTGGTACTTCTGACACGAATAAAGAAAAGACACCCGTCCGTAGAGCATGCCATTCAAGCCCCGCGTACCTCAAGACTATTTAATGGAAGGGAGAAGCTCCCAAGTGTGTACTGTAGTTCTGTGCAAGAAAAATGCCAAAAGCGAAACCACCACAAAGTATCTTTTTAAAAGAGATAGTGAAAGAATTGGGAATAGCCGTGCTTACGACAGGTGGACATGTTTTATTTTGTAAATTGTGCAGTAAGTTAGGAGATAATTATTTCGTAAACACAAGAGCTGAACAGTGAATAGAACAGGGTTACATTTCTTGTAAAACCATAGTTACACAGTCACCAGAGTTCAGTTTGATCAAATAATTTAAATTCATTTATTTACTTTATAACATTTTTTCCATAAACATAAGGGCACTTTATTGATCGTTTTTCAGTGATTTTTAGGTCACCAACATCCGCCGCCTACTTATCACTAACCAAAAGAGAAGCAGGAAGAAATTTAATTGGCAAATAGTATTTCCATGGTTTCCCATATTCACACCAGGCAAATGCTAGAGCTGTACCTTAATTAAGGCCACGGCCGCTTCGTACCCACTCCTAGCCCTTTCCAATCCCATCGTCGTCATAAGACCTATGTGTGTCGGTGCGATGTAAAGCAAATTGTAAAAAAAAAAAAAAAAAAAAGGCAAAATAAGTCACAGAGCCACGAACAGCGTGGAAATGGAAGACTCCGTAGAAATCGCAAATGCCTAATCCTATTTGGGTCGGAAGACAACAGATGTTTACCAGGCGAAGTCAGACAAGTGATACGATAAACAAGGGAAAGTACAGCTAGGAGGCCTGTGATTGCAATACACGCTCTCATTTAGAGAGCCCCTGGAAGTCCCCTCAGTCCTAATTTCCCTCTTGTGTGTCGTATAAACCAGTGTTTCTCAAACTTTTCTCTAAGTGTACCCTCTGACGTTTCCAAAATTTGTGTAGTCCCCATTCCTAGTAAATACTCCTTCCTCGGTAACCCATTCCCAACTCTAACAGACCAAAACACTTAGGTGTGTATTGACATTAAAATGTTATTAGTCCCCCCGTATACAAAACATCACCTCACGAACAATTTCACCGATATCCACCACCTTGCATCTCTTTTACATTTTACGGATTATTTAATTCGCGTCTCGCATTTGGTCTACCTCTTCACCCACTAATCTTAGTCAAATGGAACGTGATCAGTCATTCCTCTGTGCCATTGTTAGATCCGGAGTGTCTGGTTGTAGAAACATGAGCAGCAATCGGATAGGTACTGGAAAAGTTAAACCATCACCCGCTATCCACTCGCAGAAAAACAGCCGACCTTAAATTCGTATATAACGCTGTATCTTAATTAAGGCCACGGTCGGGCGCTACCTTCTCTATCCTAGCCTTTTTCCGTACTTGAGTCGCGGGAAACATTCAATGTGTTAGAGCAATTTTAATCCAATAATTATAATAATAATAATAATAATAATAATAATAATAATAATAATAATAATAATAATAATAATAATAAAAAATTAAATTTAAATTTCGTGTGGCTATTTCTAGCCGGGTGCAGCCCTTGTAAGGCAGACCCTCCTATGAGGGTGGGCGGCATCTGCCATGTGTAGTTAACTGCGTGTTGTTGTGGTGGAGGATAGTGTTATGTGTGGTGTGTGAGTTGTAGGGATGTTGGGGACAGCACAAACACCCAGCCTCCGGGCCATTGGAATTAACCAATGAAGGTTAAAATCCCCGACCCGGCCGGGAATCGAACCCGGGACCCTCTGAACCGAAGGCCAGTACGTTGACCATTCAGCCAACGAGTCGGAAAATAATAATAATAATAATAACAATAATAATAATAATAATAATAATAATAATAATAATAATAATAATAATAATAATAATAATAATAATATTGTACGTCCTACTAACTACATTTACAGTTTCAGGGGACGCCGAAGTGCTGGGGTCTGGTCCCGGAAGTCTTCTTTTACGTGCCAGTAAACGTACTGACACGAGGCTGACATACTTGAGCACCTTGAAATAATACCGGACACTACCGAACCCTGCAACCTGGGCTTAGAAATTAGCGCTCTGCCATCTGAGCCAACCATTCTGGAGTAACACGGTGACTGAACATATTCAATTAAAATGAGTAACTATGTTCCGGTAAGTAAGTTATTGATTTTAAAGTGCTGCATTTTACGTTTAATATAACACATAATTAACAGAATACATGTCCGACTCGTTGGCTGAACGGTCAGCGTACTGGCCTTCGGTTCAGGGGGTCCTGGGTTCGATTCCCGGCCGGGTCGGAGATTTTAACCTTAATTGGTTAATTCCAATAGCACAGGGGCTGGGTGTATGTGTTGTCTTCATCATCATTTCATCCTCATCACGACGCGCAGGTCGCCTACGGGAGTCAAATAGAAAGACCTGCACCTGGCGAGCCGAACCCGTCCTGGGATATCCCGGCACTAAAAGCCATACGACATTTCATTTCAACAGAATACATTTCCATGCCAGCGGACGATTGTCCGGCAAGCCAGAAGGGATAATAATTCCTGTCGAATATTATTTATGCATTGTGCTGAAATCTTAATGTCTCTGACCATCTTTGAGTTCACCTGGGAGTTGCGGATTCATACCCAACAAGTGTGACGCTGTTCAGTGACACATGGTAGGAATAGATAGCTATGTGATAACTAGGCGTACGAAAACTGCCGTTAAACGCTATCTTTTGGCTTTTTACAACACTACAACCACCAACTTGCTTACGTGGGAATGTTTATCGGCTTCGAAATGTATCTGGTACACCTTGCGTTTCAAACCACTTGATTTTTAATTAGTTCCCAATTAAATAATATAACCGAAGGTCGTAAGTTTTGAGTGCTTATAACCTTTAGGAAGCAGGAATGTCAGCTTGTTAGCGAGCTGACAGTTGTATACGTATAAATAGCATCAGTTAAATATATGGTGTTGAAAACTTTATGCCTAGTTAAATTGTACTTATGCCAAGTGTCACTTTTATCTACGGGTTGTGATAAATTTCATGACTCATTCTTTCAACTTGTGTTATTTACTTTAAATGTACTGACAGAGACAGCCATAGTTAAAAAATAGGGTACCAGGTTCTAGGGATTGATAATGAGGAACAGTTTTCAATGCATGATCAGAAAATATCAAAGCCCAGCGAAAATGTCTTTAACGTCCACTTGTGGATTCCTTGCGCGCTTGCCGGGAACAAGAAGCTAACGATCGGAGAAAATATGTGGAGGTGCTAAATATTTTTCACCTTATTAGCTACCGACACGAGGCTGGAGTAATTGAGCATATTTAAGCACCACCAGACTGAGCCGGAATCGAACTCACTACCTCAGGATCAAAAGGGTCGTGCTCTACCACTGAGCCACACCTCAGCGAGGAATAAGGAACATACTGGTAAAATCCTTCGTATGGGCTGTTTTTTTTTTGTTCGGTTGTGAAACTCACGCTTGGAAGAATAGAGATAAGGTTAGGACTGATACTTTGGAAATAAAGAATAACATGGGTACTTTGGAAGAACGAAGAGATTTTCAAAGAAGTCGAGGTACACAGGGGTCTATTAAATACGGTGTTAAAGAGGAAAGATAATTCCGGAAAGTATCATTAGTCGGAACATCTTATAGTATCGAATACGGGGCGTGAAAATCGATTGGTATAGTCACTGACTTCTCGCCGAAGGGCCCGAGTTTAAAACCCGGTCAAGGTATGTAAGATTTTAAGAATCACACAAAATATAAAACATAGAATAGAAGGTCCCATGGCTATGAACACGATATCAACAGTCGCGTAAAACTACAAGCTACCTTGCTTGTGTTAAAGAATACTCTGCCCGAAGGTTGGTCGGATGCCCTTTTGTTCTGTATGGATTTTTAAACGCTGATAGTTTGCATACAGGCAAGTTTCCATAGCTTCCTAAATGTAACATTCACTCTATATCAAGTTATACACCTATATAAAATAAAAGAAGGTCAGCATTTGTCAATTTTTATATGAAAACTAGCGAATGTACCCGTGCTTTGCTACGGTATTCTACATTGTATTCGAATATCGATGTAAATAGTGTACATGCAGTAAATAAGATTGTTTTAAAATTGCATGTCTCTTAGCGTTATCCGAGAAAGAGCATGGGGAGGTCCCCGTACGTTGTTTCCAATGTAAAAAGTTTGTTATGTATTTGTGATATAACGGCAGGCTCACTTGTTTACATTATAATTGCAGGCCCCATTGCCTACTACGCGGACAGAATCGATTTGGGGAGTATCGTTAAAATGGCAGCCCCCTTTCCTACTTCCAGACAGATTACTGTTGAGGAGTTTTTATTATAATGGCAGGCAATTACCCTACTATCACTCGAAGTTGAGTTGTGCAGTTATCATTATAATGCCAGGTCCATTTTCCTACTTCCAGCTACCTTACTGCCAGCCAAGTTGGTGGGTTTCCATCAAAATAGCGGGCCACTATGCCTAATGCCAGTCACATTTTAGATGAGGACATTTCTTTATAATGGCGGACACCCTTGCCTACTGCCAAACACAATCGGCTAGGGGAGTTTTAAACAAAACTGCATGCTCGCTTGCCTTCTGAAAGTCAAATCGAGAAGGGAACTATTCATTACTATTGTAGGCCTTCCTTACTAATGACAGTTACACAGGAGTTGGAGAAGGAACCCTTTCATACTGCCAGTCAAAGTGCGTGTGGGGAGTACTGATTACAATAGCAGACCCACCCTTTCTCGATCGCTACAAATCGACATCAGTGAATATATATAGATCGACATACGAAAGTATATGCGTGTTTACAATATTGAAGACCTTCATTTACAGATTAACTGCTACTAAACGTACGTCATATCGACAAAGGATTATACCATAAGACACGCCGGATTTAGTGGCCTAAATGGCTGGTCCTATGATATGTCATCTATTCTTGGGTCAGATTGAGTTAGAAACGTGGAACAGGGTAACGTTTTTGTAAGATTATCTCACATTACATTACTTTTCGGATAATTATGTGACAGCTACATACATAGCATTTGGCTCATATATGGCTACTGGGTGGGCCAATTTTCGTGAAGAGTTTGATGATTCTGTATTTCATATGAGTAATCGAAAGTATGAATTATGCATGTGAAAATTCCAAATTGACTTAACATCGATTAATAGAAAAAAATCAAACGTAAAATGTATACAGATACGGCAAGAAGTCATAAGACCAAGGTTGTAGATCATTCCAAATTGAACGGAGATTGTGCAATCCGTTATGTGATAGGACTTTCCGAAGGTCTGCACCATCATTAAAATTGCCTGCATATTTCGATATTCTTCGGGGATAAAAAGTGAAAAATTTAATGATCTTGGATGTTTTCCGTTCGTTACAGGCTAAAACGTATAATTTTGTCAAATTTCAATTATCTTCTTTTTCTTCTGGCAAATTATGCCGCAATCTGGATTTTGGGCGAGGCGGGTAAAAATTAGGACTTTCAGGAAACTAAACCAAAAATTATGGAGATGGTCATTATTACCCCTTAAACGGAAAGCTGTACGAAAATTTCGCCAAAATAGTCAGTGTAGAGGTACACAGTCGTTACGATTTGATTTATATTGATAAGGAATCTGCTCCATGTAAAACACCTTTTGGGCTATGTCCGCTGGACTTAACCTGCAAAACTAACCATTCATGATACCTCCCTTATTAATCCTCCTGACGAAAAAATGCACATGAAAAAAGGTTTAGAGGTGGAATTCCATCACGTTTGGTCGATTTCCAGTCAGGTTGGTCTTGTTCTGTATATACTGTGGAAGAGTAAAATCACCATTTCGGTTCCCCATAGACCGCCAGTCCATCCCGGAACATGAAATCTTATCTACGTTTAAAACCTACATTTGGACAGGTGGATGCTAAATATAAAGTTTGGTTTGAATGTCTTCAGTAGTTTTCAAGTTGTAAGGAATACGCTTTACACGCACCCGCTCGTGAGTTAAGTCCGATGGGACTTGTACAGAAAAACGGTCCGTTAATGATATCTCCCTTATTAATCCTCGTATCGAAATGATGCACATGAGAAAAAAGGTTTAGAAATTAATTTCTACCAAGGCAGGTAGATTTAAATTAACTTTGGTTGTGTATACTTTGTGGAAGTGCAAAATCACTGTTTCGGTTTCGTATAAACCTCCAGTCAGTTCAGGGATTTAGAAACAATATTTGCCCTAAAACCTATCAAGGACAGGTGTATATTCTAAATATGAGTCTTGGTGGAAATACATCCAGTAGTTTGTAGCACTCGCGTACATACGGCGTAATTAAGGAAGAAAATAATACAGTTAAGAAAGTTGAAAGTAATAGAAAATGGATTATAACTGAGGACAGCCGGATAACGACAAATATGTAAATGCCAAGTTAATGTATTGGAAAATCAAATGCCCCTCAATAAATTATGCTAGTGTGAGTTATGGATATAATAAAGCGGTAACAAAGGAGAAATTTAGGTCCACTGATTCCTAGGTAAACAAATAATAAGATGACTGATGGTGTTATTACTTAATCTATTCGAGGGCGGTTATAACATCCAACGATATTCCGCCAATATCCCTCGGATAGGCCGATTGACGCCTCTCTTGCCTTCTACCCAAGGAACAACCACGAATGTAAAAGCATAATGAGGAAAATGTCAATACGTTACTTCCCTGCTGGCATGCAGTCAGAGACGTTGCCATAGTAACCTGTAGGTTCGTTGTCGGTCTGTCGGTCACTCAATGCAGAGCATGATACCAGCGGAAAACTGTAAATTTCTCCGTCATGTGAAGAGTAAGGTAAATTATGAACATAACGAAAGTTGTTTATAATGAAGAGGCTTTTCACGTACGGTAAACGAAGTTTACAGAAAATCAATAGTATAAGAGAAAATGGAGGAAAACCATTCTGGTTTTCCTATAAACCCCCGTCTATTAAAAGATTTTAAAATAATATGCATATTGAAACCTTTCCCAGTATGAGTATACTCTAAATATGAAGTTTGGTTGAGATCTATCCAGCCGTTTCGAAGTGATGGTGAAAAAACCATTCTGGTTTTCCTATAAACCCCCCGTGTATTCAAATATTTTAAAATGATATGCATGTCGAAACCTTCCCCGGGATAAGTATACTCTAAATATTAAGTTTGGTTGAGATCTCTCCAGCCGTTTCGACGTGATGGTGGAAAAACCATTCTGGTTTTCCTATAACCCCCCGTGTATTCAAATATTTTAAAATGATATGCATATAGAAACCTTCCCCGGGATGAGTATACTCTAAATATGAAGTTTGGTTGAGATCTATCTAGCCGCTTCGACGTGATGGTGGAACAGACAAACAAACAAACAGCGGACCCCTTACAATTTTATTTATATAGATAGCAGGCTGTAAGAAGGTGGAATATATTAAATTATTTAATTTTCAAAGAAATAAATATCAACCAACAAAATTTAAACTTCGAAATATAATTCAATCACTAGAATCGAAGACGAATGGTGATGATGATGATGAAAAAATGAACATGAATCCAAAACTGTCAACTAATCACTGTCCGACTCGTTGGATGAATACTGGCATTCGGTTCAGAGGGTCCTGCGTTCGATTCCCGGCCAGGTCGGCGATTTTAACCTTAATTGGTTAATTCCAATGGCACGGGGGCTGGGTGTATATGTTGTCTTCATCATCATTTCATCCTCATCATGGCGCGCAGGTCGCCTACGGGGGTCAAATAGAGAGACCTGCACCTGGCGAGCAGAACCCGTTCTGGGATATCCCGGCACTAAAAGCCATACGCCATTTCAACTAATCACTGGTAAAGAAGAACCATTATATTTGTTTTACAGTAGTAATAATCACAGGTAACACAAACCAATGGTGTTCCTCACATAAGAGTACTACTCAGAATTAACGCAGACCCATGGTGTTCCTCACATAGAGGTACTAACCACGAGCACCGGCTAGATCCGTGGTGTTCCGCATATAGTGGTACTAATCACAAGTCACGTACAGGCTACTCATGGTGTTGCTCGCAGAGTCTTACTCGTCACAGGCTACTCATGGTGACGCTCACCTGGTGGTACTGATCATAGGTGATATAGATCCACGCTGTATCACACATTATGGCACCAGCCAAAGGCAACACAGCCCCATGGTGTTCTTCATATAACGGTACTATTCCAATAGTAATCCTCCCCCGATGGTACTATTCACAGACCCAGATGGAGGCAGTAGAGGTACCGGCTCCTCAGGTACTAGTGATTACTGCTCTAAGAGGGAGCATAACCAGGCACATGTAGTAACTTAGTACTAATCGCAAGTAAAGTGGACCCATGGTGTCCATTGCATAATGGTACCAATAACAAATTGTCTCATGGTTCCAAAAGTATCATCCCTTGGTCGCCCATTTCATTCGCCTCTTACGCCATTCAGGGGGTATCGTGGGTGTATTATTCATTTTCATCCTCCACCCACAGACGGTTGTAATACTTAAAAATTTTGTACTACAGTGATCAGTTCTCGCACTTGACAGAGAAACACCATAGGCCTAGTTGACGACAAAGATCTTTTACATTTCTACGGGTTATTAATGACGAACAGCCTTCGATGGATTATAATACTTCTAGGAACAGAGTGAGAATATATTTAACGTACAATATTGCGAGCTTGACATCTGTTTAATGTTTTCAATTTTTTATTTGCTCATAACACTGTAAGCACGTAGGTACTATGCTTCCAATAGAGATGGGATCAGGAATTGATAATCTTGGTTATTAACTCATTGCACTACGAGGTCGACAACAACAACAACCACCATCAACAATCACTCACTTGGTTGAATGGTCAGCGTAGTGGCCTTCGGTTCAGAGGGCTCCGGGCTCGATTCTAGGCCAGGTCTGGGATTTTAACTGCCTATTGTTAATACCTATAACATGGGGAATGGTTGTCTGTGTTTTCGTTTGACTTAATACAGATCTACATACAACTCATTACACTACCAGCCACCGCAGAAACAGTGATATCGAATACATCGCTCCATGTATGACTGGCGTCAGGAATGGCATCCTATCATAAAACTGGGCCAAATAAGCATGAAGTACCTACCTAAATAAAATGGAAGAAAGACATATAATAATAATAATAATAATAATAATAATAATAATAATAATAATAATAATAATAATAATAATAATAATAATAAGAAGAAGAAGAAGAAGAAGAAGAAGAAGAAGAACGTAACGCACGGAATAATTTGATAAAGTACGATTTTCAGCTGCTGAGCTAAAAAAATCCAATGTTACTTTAACCTAGAGAAAAGTATTGATCCCACTAAAGGAGTTACATACACTAGCGAGCGTACAATTAAGAAAATATTATTTGAGGTATTTTCTTGATAAATGTGCCATAAGAACAGTCACCCAAGAAAGAAAGAATGAACGCATGGTACTGTAAAATTTCTTCGCAGATAATCTTTTCTCAGACACAATTGAACCTGTAGATATCATATTCGAAATGAGTATCCGCAAGGTTTGCATCTATATGAAACGTGAATTCTATTTTGATAATAATTAAAATTAAGCCTGATATAATATCAAATGCGAGAACATAACAATACCATTCGCTCATTCTTTATTTTTCAAAATATTTGAGTGACCGTACGTTATGGTGAAAAGAAGTACTTTTGTCATACGATTGGTTATTTACGGCATTTCAAAGATTTTGTTTTCATATTTCTCAAAAAAGCTATTTCGATAAGAGTTAAGTAAAATCTGGCACCTTTTTCACTTCTCTTGAACTTAGATGAAGAACCACCATTGGATGATTTTTTTAAAATGTAGGTTTTGAAAAATCTAATTTTTAAAAAGTAGGCCTGTATTAATTTTGGTGGTTATTCAAACCCATTCAGTCCTTAATTAAATGTGACCATCTTGGTTCATTCCCAAGGAAATATTAAATTAATCATCCAATCAAGTTATAATATATGAGGTCAATGAATAGCTTGACTACTTGTTTATTCATTGACCAAGGGTGTAAATAACACCATTCGAATAATCAATTGCATGCGACGGAACAGAGCAGTGTTTTGTTCATATGCCATGCCACTGTTCTGACTGGATCATACACCTGTTCCCTAAAACGCAACTATCTAAAAAGACACCCGAAATGTTTTGCATGAAACATGGTACAGAAACGAAGAAAGATTAGATTTATCAAACGAACATTAAAGAATGAAATAAATGAATGTGGGATATGAAGCCCCTTCAGGCAATAAGGAAATACTTAGCAACAACAACCACAACAATAAAAACCTAGAGAGTTGGCCGTGCGGTTAGGGACGCGCAGCTGCGAGCTTGCATTCAGGAGATAGTAGGTTCAAATCCCGCTATCCGCAGCCGTGAAGATCGTTTTCCGTGGTTTCCCCATTTTCACACCAGGAAAATGCTGGGGCTGTACCTTAATTGTGGCCAAGCCGCTTCCTTCCAATTCCTAGTCCTTTCCTATCCCATCGTCACCATGACACCTATCTGTGTCGGTGCGACGTAGAGAAACTTGTAAAATAAAACTACTACAAGTTGAAGGTAAAGGGTTTCACTATCCGTAACCCCTTCACTTGATGGGGTAGAGTGGTTAGCTCTACGCCCGGTCGCCTTTGCCCCCACGAATTAACCTGGTACTCCTTTTTGGTGTAGGCTGAGTGAACCTCAGGGCCATGTGCACCTCAGGAAGTGGAAATCTGATTTCTTAAATTTTACGAACCCACGTCCTCCCCGGCGAACCAAGCACGCCTTTACCGCCTTGACCAGGCAGCCTCCTGCTACTACTACTAGGCCTACTACTTGACTACTACTACTACTACTAATAATAATAATAATAATAATAATAATAATAATAATAGGGTTTTAACTTCCCACTAACTACTGTACATTTAACGGTTTTCGGACACGCCGAGGTGCCAGAATTTTGTCACTCGGGAGTTCTTTTACGTGCCAGTAAATCTACCCAAACGAGGCTGACGTATTTGTGCATCTTCAAATACCACTGGGCTGAGCCCAGATCGAACCTGCCAAGTAGGGGGTGAGAAGGCCAGCGCCTCAACGGTCTGAGCCACTCAACACGGCATGTGAACTACTTTCATCATGGTTACGCACACTATATAATCATACATTTCACGTTATTCCTTGTTGATACACTTTGAAAATGCCCACAATAGTCCTACAGGTAGCAGCTGCATCTCGTTGATGTAGTTAACCAAATCAGTTTTATTAACGTAAGTTTAAACCTTTTTTTTTTTTTTTTTTTTACAATTTGCTTTATATCGCACCAACACAGATAGGTGTTATGGCGACGATGGGTAGAAAAGGCCTAGGAGCTGGAAGGAAGCGGACATAGCCTTAAGGTACAGCCCCTGCATTTGCCTGGTGTAAAAGTAGGCCACCACGGGAAACTATCCTCAGGGCTGCCGACAGTGGGGTTCTCATCCACCATCTCCCAAATGCAAGCTCACAGCTGCGTGCCCCTAACCGCATTGCAAACTCGCTCGGTGGTCACTATTTTAAAGTTCGCATTGTCTGCAGTACAGCTGGCTAAAGTCAAGTCTGGGAGGTGATTAAATTTGCGAGAGGGAATTATGGAGTAAAAATAAACTTATCAAGTTTATACATTCAATTTAAATTGAATACCAAGACTTGTTTACATTGAACATGTAAGAAGTGGTTACCAAGGCGGGGAGGGGTATGGGCTTCCACCAAGCTATGTCTTAAAATGTCTTGCTAAAGAAAACTCGACCTTGTCAAGATAACCTCCCGCTTCGGTCATAAGGCTGAGAGTTGCTTGAACATAAAGATGTAGCTCTATTGACAAGTTGCGTGCGCAGCTCTCGGAAACATTTCAGGCCAACGTGAACCTTCCCCGCGCAGCACAACCGGACTCTTACTCGGAACTTAAGGATAAAAAGAAGAAAGCTTCGCATCTACGGAGAACATTCCTTGCAGTACCTGGCAGAACAGCTTCCTCTGACCAGCTATGGCTGTCTAGTCAACACTGGCCTCTAACGTCAATAGCTAGAACTACCTATAACTGTTCACATTTCAACCCTTCACAGCCGCACATTTTCTTGCCGCAATAAATGATTGTAATACTGTCAATTAATGTTATGAAGCTGTCTCGCTGATGTAACATAGTTTCCATTTTGAACCATTGTCAAGGTGTAACACTATTACAACTTACATTTTTTATAATTTGTTTTTACGCCGCACCGACACAGATCTTATGACGACGATTAGATAGGAAAGGGTTAGGGGTAGGAAGAAAGCGACTGTCGCCTTATTAAGGTACAGCCCCACTATTTGCCTGGTGTGAAAATGGAAAACCACGAAAAACCACCTTCAGGGCTGCCAGGAGTGCGGTTCGAATCCACTGTCTCCCGGATGCAAGCTCACAGTTACGCCCCCTCCCCCAATATTACGCCTACATCTAAAGAGAGTATTCAACACAGTGTTAACTATTGGCCGGCCAATGTTCGAATTCTGGTTAATCCTGCGTCGACATATCCCCATGAAGAACCACATAGGGTCAAGAAGAGTATACACCCTTAAACGTAAGTCGAGTCAAAATATAAAATAAGCCTGAAGTGACCTCAAAAATATCCGGGAATTATAAAAAGAGTACTTTTGCTTTTAATTTGGAGAAAAAAGTTTGTTCTTCAAATTCCGTAGCTATTTTGCCAACTCTTCTGTACTGCTTCATAGTCGTAAAGCTCGTAAGATCTGTAGGCTGCTGATTTTATTTTAAATATGCATATCTCATTTTAGACTTACAGTCCCAAGCGGGACCTTGTACGTGACCGTAGCCAGGAGACCTCCACTTTTACGAGGAATTCGAATCACAGAAATTTCAATTATCAGTTAAAAATGGCCTGATAATTTGTCCGGGATTTGAACCGCAGCCACCTTAATGAGGTCAGTGACAATGCCCTTCGGCTATCATGTCCCACATATGCAGCTCCTTCTGTGAATTAATGCAAGAGTAATTGCTTCTAGCCCTAGTCTCTTCTGACAGACGTTTTTGTATGATTCCTCGAGCTGTCTGTAACTCTCATTCCACATGTGTATGGGTAGCTTCGTGTGAGGAATTCCTTTCAAATTCCACAAAGTTTTTATTTTGCTACTTGATTTACGTCGCACCGACACAGATAGGTCTTATGGCGACAATGGGACAGGAAAGGCCTAGGAGTGGGAAGGAAGCGGCCGTGGCCTTAATTAAGGTACAGCCCCAGCATTTGCCTGGTGTGAAAATCGGAAACCACGTAAAACCATCTTCAGGGCTGCCGACAGTGGGTTTCGAACCTACCATCTCCCGAATACTGGATACTGGCCGCACTTCAGCGACTGCAGCTATCGAGCTCGGTCCACAAAGTACTGAGCACATCCATATTTACATGTAACTACCACAAATCAGTTCATTCTTCAACAGTACACACGCTGCCTATACAAAAAACACCCTCCTCACACTCTCTGTGACAGCCTTATCAGCAAATTATGACCCCTTTATTTATGGAATTATATCCCACTCACTCAGTCTGCAGACAACACGACAGTTAGAGAAGTATCATCATTTGGAACACCCCTCACATCATCCTTAATTTTCCCTACCGTGGCCCAATAACAACCGGTATGTAATATCCCGTGACATGCTCATGGTCAGAAGAATAGACTTACTCGTACTCTGTAGAACTAGCAGAACTGCCTTTTCGAGGTCCAGGGTCTTCCTCAGAATTTCTTTATTTCTTTCTTTCTTTCTTTCTTTCTTTCTGAGAGTCCATTCCTGGCTATTGTCCCTACAGCGCACAAGCATTCTGGCTCGACTACTATACTCAATGTCAGAATTATGTCTAATAGCAGAGATATTCAGATTTTTACGTTTTCTAACACAGTTTAAATTCCATCTCCATCCTTATCGCCCTCCAGGTTTAAATATGTTCCTTCATCATCACCATCAGTAGCATTATTATTATTATTATTATTATTATTATTATTATTATTATTATTATTAATAATAATAATAATTGGAACACTTTAGATCTAAACTGAGATGACAGTGTGATTTTCATTGTCGTGAGAAATACGATCGATGGTTGTAATCTACAAGGCCACGAATTAAACATTTGTAGTTGCTTAAATATTCCAGCCTCGTGTAAGTGGATGTACCAGCGTGAAAAACTCCTGTGGGAAAAATCATGCACTTCGACGTCACCGAAAACAATAGACACATGTAGTTATTAATTATTAATAACCATAACTATCGTCACCATTATCACAGGTCTAATTAATAAAATTACCATGAGAAACACTCTCTAAACTAAGTTATATGAAAAGTGTGACTAACTTATTTTCCCCAAGTAGGTTTCTAATTCGAAATTGTTAGTTATCTGAAATTTGGAAGTAAGTACTCCTGTCAACATTTATAATCGACCTCAACCCTTGTTGACCTAGACAAGGAAGTATGTTGCCATAGCAGATACATGCACTGACTAAAGCAGCCGGCTCTTTACTTATTTTTCGTGCCCTGGCACTCAGGATTGGATACGGTCGATTTAATTAATGCTTCGGAACTGGAGAATTGCCAAAAGTCGGAATAAGTGCTAACTTCGCTCCTTTGATCTCACGCCGAGTCTCTGAAATGGCAAATGTCTAATTAACGGCATTTCGACAATGATCAACATTATCTTGACTTTTAACAGTACTATTTATTGGTGTAGAAGATATTTCTTTTTGTATTCTGATCCCACAATTCACTCGTATTTCAGCATTTACTCCAGAGCAGACACACGGTGGACGTATTTCTTAAAGTTTTAATACTTTGTATCCAGTGCTATAATTTGCTATAATTTACCACTTGACATTTGAAACGTCACCTTACTTTATAGCATAAAACATCTGTGGTTTATATTTCGGTATCTAGCATTCTAACAGAGCATACACAGTTTGACTCCATTCTAGACCAAAGCTATTAAATTCAATGCTTACCTTAACATCTATCAGTCTCATATTCACACTGCCGAACTTGACTGATACGTCAGTGTCTCAGCTTTCTTACTTCTAGGTCCCGATATTGATTCCCGGCTGGGTATTGGAACCTTAATCCTGACTGCTTAATAATCCTAACACAAGTTCCGGGTGTTTGTAATTTTCTGAACATTCGTGCAGCTCACACGACACACATAACACATTTCTCCCCCACAATATGCTTGACAGACGCTGCTCATCTTCTTTGCAGGGTCTACGTTACAAGGATAATACAAGCCGCACGAAATTATCATCATTATTATATATATATATATATATATAATTCGCTGGGGCCATCAAGGACCATGTTAAGTCTTGTTGCATTTGACACTGAACTTGGCCTTCTTTAGAGCCCAAATTTCCCTCATTCTTTGTGAGTGGGCCTGCTTACGCTCCTCTGTCCAAGGGGCACCGTGTCTTCTCTTCGGTTGCTCGTCTCGGTTTAGCCCGTTCGTCAATATTTTCTTGCGGAAGAGATCTCTGTTAAGGGCGTCTTCAGCTGAGATATGTAGCATTTGCAGGTCTTCTTTGGTATTTCTAAACGAGGAAATTGTGGTTTTGGGGTTTGAATCAAAAAAGTGAAAGATTTCTTTAGTTAACTTTCTTCCGTCCATTCTTTTCAGATGACCGTAAAATCGTGCCCGTCTTTTTCTGATTGTGTCGGTAATTTTCTCTATTTTGCTGTAGACTTCCTTGTTGGATCTTTTTTGATGGATTCCATTTTTGTACTTTAATCCCAAGATTCCTCTCACAATTTTGCGTTCTCTTTTCTCCAGTTCTTCAAGGAGTCCTTTGTTGGCATTTAGAGACAGGGCTTCGGCTGCATATAGAACTACTGGCTTCAGAACTGTTTGATAGTGACGTATCTTGGTGTTTTGGGAAAGGCATTTTTTGTTGTAGATTGTGCGGGATGTTTGGTAGGCTATTTCCAGTTTGCGTACTCGCTCCTGAAGTGCTTCTTTGTCCAGTCCATTTTTCATGATGATCTCACCCAGGTATTTGAATTTGTCTACTCGGGTGATGTCCCCGTATTTTGTATGGAGTTTTGGTGGAGCCTCTTTGATGTTAGTCATTACTTCTGTTTTCTCAAACGATATCTGCAAACCAGTTTGTTCGGCAATTTCCTTTAAAATTTCTACTTGAGCTCTAGCAGTTTCTATGTCGTTTGAGAGAACAGCAATATCATCGGCAAATGCTAAGCAGTCTGTTGCGATCCCCTTGGATTTGGTTCCTATTCTCAATGGACTGTACTTGATTTCCTGTAATCTCACCCGCCAGGTTCTGATGATCTTTTCAAGAACACAGTTGAAGAGTATCGGGGATAGCCCATCACCTTGTCGGACTCCTGTTTTGATGTCAAAGGAATGCGAGAGACATCCGTGGAACTTCACCTTGGATTTTGTATCGGTCAGGGTGGCTCTAATTAATGCCAGCAGTTTCAAATCAACTCCAAATTCATTTCAGATGTTTAGCAGGACTTCCCGGTCAATGGAGTCATACGCTTTCTTAAAGTCCACAAAGACAGACACATACTGCTTGGACCTTAGTGTACAATATCTGATGATCGTTTTGAGATTTTGGATCTGTTCAGCTGTTGAGCGACCTTTTCTGAACCCTCCTTGGTATTCACCTATTTGATGTTCGACTTGTGCTTCCAAACGCTCCAGGATGGCAAGTGACAGAATTTTGTAAGTCACGGGTAGCAAAGATATTCCTCTGTAGTTGTTGATGTTCTTCATGCTGCCTTTTTTGTGTAGTGGATGGATCAAAGCTATTTTACAAACTTCGGGTAGGGTCTCCTTGTTCCAAATTTCTTTTATTTGCTTTTGCAAGATATCAAGTGATTCCTCTGGGGCATATTTCCATAGTTCTGCTACTACTGAGTCTTCACCCCGCGCTTTGTTATTTTTGAGACGGGCAATGTGGCGCTTGATTTCATCTCTGTCGGGTGGTCTGGAATCTGGGTACCTGAGTAACGGTTCCTTGGTCTCAATGGCGCTTTGCGGTTTAGGGCAATTAAGTAAATTCTTGAAGTAATCTGCCAGAATGCTGCAATTTTCTTCATTTGACGTCGCCGTCCTTTCGCTCAAAGCATAGAGATGGTGGTTTGTAGCCAGTGAGTTTGCATTTGAAGGCTCTGTAGTACTCTCTGCTTTCATTCTTCCTAAAGTTTTGTTCTAACTTTTCAATGAGAGATGTTTCGTATTTACGTTTCTCAGTTCTGAACACCCTAGCTGCTTGGGCACGTTGGGTTTTGTAGGTTTCCCAATCATTTTCTGATTTCGTAGAGTAGTACTGTTTCCATGCATTGAGTCTTTCTTGGAGGACTGATTCACAGGTACCATTCCACCAGGCATGCTTTTTGCTTCTCTTGATTTCTGCAACGTCTTTGGCAGCCTCAACAAGGAGACTTTTGGCGTTGTTAATGTCACAGTCATTTGGTCTAGCCTTCTCCTGGAACTCCTCGACCCTTTGCCGAAGTTTATCATTGTCGAACCGTGTGATCTGTTTGGTTGTTTTCCTTGTGTTTGCGGGAATTGGTTTGAATTTGATAAGAGACATATAATGATCTGAGGCCACATTGACGCCTTTCTTCACCTTCACATTCATAATCTCAGGGCTGTTTCTCCTGGAGATTGCAACGTGATCAATTTGGAACTCTCCGAGAGCTTGGACGGGAGAACGCCAAGTCATTTGCTTTCTGGGTAGATGGCGAAAGTGGGTCGACATGACCTGCAGGTTGTGATTTTCGCAAATGGACACCAGTCTTTTGCCGTTGGGATTGGTTCTTTTGTGAGCAGGGTAATTTCCTATAACTTTCTTGTACTTCTGTTCACGACCTAGTTGGGAATTGAAGTCACCTAAAAGAAGCTTGACATGGTGTTTGGGGATTTTGTTTCATTTTTCATCCAGTAGGTCCCAGAAATTATCAACTTCGTCTGGATCAGACTTGTTCTTATCGTTTGTAGGAGCATGTGCGTTAACTAGGGCGTAGGTTTTGTTCGCGCATTTAAATTTTGAGTATAGACAATCTGTCATTCGCAGGTTCGAAATTTGCAACCGATTTAAGGATCTTGGTTCTAACAGCAAACGCGGTTCCAAGCATCACAGCTCCATTGAGGATTCCTCTTTGCGCTTTGCTCTTGAAAAATCGGTAGCCTTCGGATTCAAAAATCTCTTCATCTGGGTACCTTGTTTCCTGTAGGGCCATTATGGATATCTGATTTTCGTGAAGAGCTTTGGTGAGGGTTTTCAGCTTGCCAGTTTGTGTAAGTGAATTTATGTTGAAAGTTGCTAGAAAGGTTTTAGATTTTGGCCTGAGTTTTTGACTCTTCGGGGTACACCGAGACGCTCCGACTCGTCTCTTGCATGATGTCGAGTCTTCCCCAGAATCCGAACGAGACTCGTGCGCCGTGGCATTCACGACGGGGGATTTATCCGAAGATTTACCCCCTGGGGTATGTTTCTTGAAATGTTGTGCCATCATGCTTTTTGACTTGACTTTGCTTTGGACGGGTACCCATCCTTTTACAACTAGGGTTGTTAGCCCTAGAGGTCGCCTCAAGATGTTTTCTGGCTTCTGGTCATTTACCAGTCTTCGCCGTAACCCTGGCAAGGGACCAGTTTTTTTTTTTCACGGTGGTATTTTATTTCCCTACTACCCTCTGACTCTGCTGGCGGCAGAGCCAGCGAGCTTCCCCAATTCCAATGGGACGCGCCCGATGGAGGTAACCGGTAAATCCCCACACGGGTATTATTATTATTATTATTATTATTATTATTATTATTATTATTATTACTGACAAGTCATCGGCATTTTCTCAGAAAATGTTTATTTATGATTTTCCAATCAATTATCTGTTAGGCCTACATTATAATAATGATTAAGACATTTTCATATGATATCATTCTATTCGAATTTACTGTTTTTAAATGTATATTTCGAAACTCGGTAAATAGTGTTGGAAATCAGCAATTTTGCAATCAAGGAATTAAGAAAAGTAGCTGCACTTAGTCACTTCCCTTCTCAGATATAACCCATAATTATTCACTTCTCTTTTCAAACATACTCCATAAATTCCTTCCGTTCAATGCAGTGCACATAGACTAGCGTTATGTGCAATGTTGAGGCAAGGTAATGTTGACCACTTGGATCGTGGTGAGGAGTTTAAAAATTCAAGGCTTCATTTTGTGAATATTCTACTCTTGTTAGTCCCACCACGGAGCTGTCTGTGGTCCATAGGGTTCACTTTAGTCAAGTAATGGGGCCAGCCGTCCTATATAAAAGTAGCGGAAAGTACTAGCTCGGGACATTGGGCCACTCCACAGCACTCTGCTACGGAACCCGAGACGCAAGTAAATTCGTGCTGATAGGCAACCTACCTCCTCGTTCTGCTTGCTCGAGAGCCTACGCAATCTTCCCTGGAGCGAGCTGCCTGCACTTAGAATACCAAATAGTATAGAAGGCTCGTATCCACGCTTGCTTTATTTAACACCTCACGGTGGCCGAGCGGGTCGAACAAGCGGCTTACGAGGCATGGAGTGAGAAAACGCGAGGAACATGCTTTCTCGCTTAGTTAAATATTCACCAGTAATTCGTGGATATTATGAAGAAACCTCTAAAATGAGTAACGATACGAATTTGCGGTGAAATTTCACTGCCACCGCTTGAGTTCAGCGAAATTGTTTGAACTCAAAGAACAAGTTCAGTGCATCTCTACCAATGACTGTAATCGGAGAGGTGACTCATAGCAATCTGCAGAAAGGACGGTGAAGCGATGGTCTTAGTTCCCACCCTTAGCTTTGAAAAATAACCAGATCAGGCTCGGAATGTGCTTGCCTTACCTGTCAGCAAAGTAAGTTAGTAAGTAAGTAAGTAAACTCGTGTCCTCATACCGAGGTGGTGCAGCTCTTTTCAGGCACACCCGCAATGGAGGTGAGCTGCACGTACCTTTTCAACATATCGTCGCTTCACCGGTAAAACGTTGTATCCCATAATACGCTTCTATCCATGATTCTCCTTACGACTGGTCACGCCTCCCAGCCACATATGGATACGCAGTCCATCAGAACAATGTCCGTTGTGCTTGTTTTCCTATGTCGACGATTAAACGAAAATGAACCTTACATGCATTGTACACTAGCAGTGCGTAAATACGTAATGCAAACGTACATTCCTACAGTACGGTACTGTAAGGGTCATTTTCTTTTACACATGGGCATAGGAAAATGAACACAAAAAATTTGTTCTGATGGACTGAATATCCATACGTGGCTGGGAGGCGTGACCAGTCTTTAGGAGAATTATTGATAGGAAGAGCTTTGTGGAATACAATCTTTTACTGGTCGAGCGACGATATACTGGCCCTCCTGCCATTCTTAAATATCTGACAGTACCGGGAATCGAACCCGGGCCCCAAAGGACGGCAGCTAATAACACAAACCGTTACGCTACGGAGGCAGAAATAATAATAATAATAATAATAATAATAATAATAATAATAATAATAATAATAATAATAATACCTATCGATCGGGGGATTTTTAGAGGCCTGCTATACTGAGCAAGAGCCACACTCCCTACTCAGACAGTTCTTAATCTATTACAAAATTTGAAACCTCCATTGTGCGAAACAGAAAAAAGAAGCAATACAGATTCTGAGGGACACTATACAAATCATTCATTTCCATATACACCTGAGAACGCGATTAACATCCCTCGCCCCCCCCCCCCTCCCGGAAAAAATAAGGAAATAACAGCTTTACAATTATACCGCGAATTTCCACTTTTTGATGTTTTTAAATTCTAATAACCTCGTTTGTATTCCGGATTTGAATGGTCCCCCTCATTTTAGGACGGACGATTTATTATTTCCTTAATAATCTTCCTCTCTTTCTAATAATAATAATAATAATAATAATAATAATAATAATAATAATAATAATAATAATAATAATAATAATCTACTGCTTTTTCCACATCTGTGGGGTTGTGGATGCGAAATGTGTCACACAGGTGGATTTGGCTCTTTTTTACAGCAGGATGACCATTCTGACGCCAACCCTGTATGGAGGGATGAAATCACTGTTGCGTGTTTTTGTGGTCGTTGTTAGTGCAGTGTGTTGTCAGAATATGAAGAGGAAAGTGTTGGAACACCCGGTTCCCGAGCCAGAAGAATTAAACAGGCGCAATTAAAATCCCCGAACCGGAGTGGAATCGAATCGGGGACCCTATGAACCGAAGGCCTCAATAATGACTGACTTTAGGAAGAAACCTTCTAAACAAATGACATGGAGATCACCCAACTCCCTCTTGGGGGCGTTTCAAATTGACCACGTGGCAATTTCATACCCAAACTACAGAGAAATTATGAATGTCTAAGTAAGGAAGGGTTTAAACATAGACTCAGACCACTATCTGACAAGAGTCAACTACAGTTGATACCCCAAAGGTTCAGAAGAAGGAAGCAAATAATTCCGAAATTTGATACTAGTCGGATTCAGCCATCTCTCACCGAAGAATTAGAGAAAAAGCAGTCCAACAATTGGCAGCAACTCAAGACCAAACTAATTGAAACAGCACAAACACTGATTCCTCTGCAGAAAAGAAAAAAACACGCTTGGTGGAACGCAGACTGTGAACAAGCTATCCAATCCCGGCAGAATGCATACAATAAGTAGAACAGCAAAAAGACCGATACGAATCACAAAATGTTTTTGGCAGTCAGGAAAGAGGCAGCGAAATTAATCCGACAGACCAAAAGGAAATTAGAGAATGAGCAACTACTAGAAATTGGAAAGGACTTCGAAAAAAACCACACACGAAATTTCTACAAGAACTTCAAAACAAAGGAAACAGGGTATCAGCCACAAAACCTTTGCTTTAAGAAAGTAAATGGGCAATTTGCACTGAACAATCAAGAAAACTGCACCGAACTTGAAAGGTATTTTGAAGAACTGCTTAACTGCCCAGAGCCAACACAAAGATTTCCACCGCAGGAACCTGACTTCACAAACCCAAATTCAGTACCACCGGATGAAGAAGAAATTACCAGACAGATAAAACGTCTTAAAATTAATAAAGCTGCAGGTGAGGATGGGATCATACCAGTAATTCTCAAATCAGCAGGCCCAAATACTATAAAAGAATTCACCGGTATTATCCAAGAGACTTGGGAAACAGAACAAATTCCAGAAGATTGGAAAAGTGCACTAATTCATCCTTTACATAAGAAAGGAGACAGAACAGACGTAAATAACTACAGAGGAATCTCATTGGTATCTGTTGCCTACAAAATTTTATCTCAGTGCCTTCTCGATAGAGCCCAACAGTAACTAGAACCAAACATTGGAGAATATCAAGCAGGTTTCAGAGCAGGCCTTTCATGTCCAGAGCAAATTTTGAACCTAAAGTTAATCCTAAGGCATCAGAGAATTTGTAGCAAAAATGTAGTTTGTACTTTTGTTGATTTCAAAAAGGCATGTGATTCAGTTGATCGTCAATCGCTGTTTCAGATATTAAAAGAACAGGGTCTAGACCGGAAAACACTCGCAATTGTAAAAGAGACATTGACAGACACAAAATCTAAGGTTAAATTCAAGGGGGAAATCTCAGACCCTTTTCCGATCAAAACAGGAATAAGACAGGGAGATGGGCTTTCTCCACTACTCTTCAACTGCGTCCTTGAAAAGGGAATACAGGAATGGCGCAAACAGAAGTCTGTCCACAAGATTGACCAACCAATCACTCTTGGTAGGGGCAAATTAGTAGTAGACTGCCTGGCATTTACGGACGATCTGGCAATCTTAACTCGTGACGTTTCAACAGCCATAAACCAGATCGAACTCCTGGAAGAAACAGCGGAAAAAGTCGGCCTCCAAATATCGTTTGAAAAAACTGAATACAAGACCTGCAGCAAAGAAGCTCCTAAATTCATAGAGACAAAATATGGCAAAATAAATCGGGTCCAGCAATTCAAATATCTCGGTGAAATAATTCAGGAGAATGGAATAGAAACAAAAGCCAACTAAGTTAGATGCCAGAAAATGGAAACTGCATATAGACTCACCCAAAATATCAATAACAAAAAGTCTCTCCAAGCATGCAAAACTAAGACACTAAAATACAGTAATAAAACTAGAATGCCTCTATGGATCAGAGACACTAATTTTGAACAGGAAAACTGATCTATAAAATACTGTATTCAGAAAAAGGAACGCAAGATCATTAGAAAAATTTTAGGCCCAAAACTCGTAGATGAATAGTATAGCCTTAGAGGGAAACAGGAAATCAAACAATTTTCTAACATTCACAGCGACATCAGAAAACGCAGATCAAGATTCTTTGGACATATAAAAAGGATGAACCCAGATAGACTTACCAAGCAAATAGTTGAATTTTATGAAAACCGAAGTAAAGCCAAAACGGACACAATAAAATGGATTGGCGAAATTAAAACAGATCTCAAACTGGCAGGAATTACACCTGAAGACATCCAAAGCCGGGTTATCTTCAGAGAAGTTCATAAGTGGCAAGTTGACCAAGAGGAGGAACCAAGGAAAAAGACCGGAACAACATGGTCTCAAGAGAGAAAAGAAGCACACAGCAAACGAATGAAGGAAGTGTGGGCACAAAGAAAGGCAAATGCCTGTCTCTAAGTGCTTTGCGTAGTCCTAATGGGCTAATGTCAAATCTCCTTTTGGGAAGTTCATATTATCAGAAATATCTGTATATTTCAGGGGCTGCGTGGCCGAGGCGGTAAAGGCCTGCTCGGTTCGCCCGGAAGGACGTGGGTTCGAATCCCCGTCACGAAGTCGTAAAATTTAAGAAATGAGATTTCCACTTCCGGAGGTGCATATAGCCCTGAGATTCACTCAGCCTACACCAAAAATGAGTACCACGTTAATTCCTGGGGACAAAGGCGATCGGGCGTAGAGCTAACCACTCTACCCCATCACGTACCGAGGTTAACAATGGTGGAAGCCTTTACCTTCCACTCCTCCAAGGGCCTTCATAGCCTGTACGGAGGTGACTTTGCTTTGCTATCTACAGTATATATTTCAATAAATGAAACAGAAGTTGATAACGATTAATATCTATATACCCTATTTCAATAAATGAAACACAAGTTGATATCGATTAATTTATTTGCGTCTAACGAATCGTTTTCGAGAGCTGTGTGGGATTTGGAGTCCATAAGTGTAGGATTCAATACATCGAAAGGGTGAAATTGAATCAGGGTCTATTAAACTACCATGAATTATGTAATCAGTTCTATCGGGTGTGATGAGATGAGACCTCTTTGGTCTCTCCGACGTGGCCATCCACCAGCACTTCACATCGCAGCTTGCACGTTTGCTAGCTAACATGGTGTCATACACTTTGTATCGTACCGGGCGAGTTGGCCATACGGTTAGGGACGCGAAGGTGTGAGCTTGCATCCGGGAGATAGTGAGTTCGAACCCCACTGTCGACAGCCCTGAAGATGGTTTCCCGTGATCTCCCATTTCAACGAAAGCAAATACTGGGGCTGTATCTTAATTAAGGTCACGACCACTTACCATTCCTAGGCCTTTCCTACACCATCGTCGCCATAAGACCTATCTGTGTCGCTGCGACGTAAAGCAAATTGTGAATTTTGTATTGATAATTTCAGATAACTCACAGCCATAAGATATGTTTATGTCAATAACAGCACGCACATGTCTGAATTACAGATTATTGTGGCTTTCAGCATTCAGTCTTTATCGGTGAATTAACAAAGCACCTCCACAATCTTATGGGTTATTCGCAACTAGCATTGTGGCCGCCTTTAGTTCCATACCTTGTATCTTCAAGCCATTTAAACTGAATCCAACCATCACAGCATTGATTTTCTTCTGTACCAGTGTCGTTTATTCTTCAAGGTATCCGATTCCCCTCCATTCTCCCCCCTTAAGCCCACCACCGAAGCCGGTTCACACACACAGTTTCATCTGTGTCATCACTGCGAGTATCCTTCTGCCATTGTTCCCACTTGCTTTTACAATCAAATATCCTCGCTGCTTTCAAGACTTTTGCTTCTTGTTGATGAATAAGGTTCAACACATCCTTCACTCCCGCACATCCAAGTTGTATATTGACAGGCCTCTGTAAATAAATCGAAGTTTTTAAAAGTGTGCAACAAGCTTTTCCGGCTATTTTCGTTCTTTCATTTCATACTATATTTACATAAGGCTATCGACTGGTTTTAAACGGATATTTTGTCATATTTCATTTGGAATGGTAAAGAATGTCAAAACTTTCGTATGTTGTCGTACAGCAGATCTCACTGAGATTTGTATACAGTCACATACAAAGGTAATTTTGGTTCTAATAATATTGCACTGTATTGTTGATTCCCATAATATTGAAAAGAAAGGAAGAGTAAGTCATGAAATTTTGAACTAAAACAAAACTCTCTTTATCCACTGAAAACCATTCAAGTAAAACATACAATACAACACAATTGTACAAAATAGATGGCTGATGGAAGAGAAAAGCCTAATATTGTTTATTTACTCATTTCACTTCATGATTCATTTGATGATATGTCTTTGAGCATCTTGTACAGAAGCAAGCAACTTCGAAGTGCAAATAAATTATTTTCCGCTCCTTTAGATTCCGAACTGTTTTTCACTTTCCTCAAATCGTACTTAATGGGACATACTGTACGCTCTTAAAAGAATGATTCAACTACAGTACACATAATACGAGGGCGAATCAAAAAGTAAGTTACGTTTCCAAGTTATGGCCATTTATGAAACCACCTACACATAGGCAACACGGATATGACAACATTCACTGTTTAAGTTCACTTTTTCACATAGCTTACCGAACACATGATAATCGCATGGGGCTAAGTCTGGACTGTATGCAGGATGTTGCCACACCTCCCACTTGAATCGCTGCAGCAGTTCAGACGTTTGACGGGCCATGTGAGGCGTTGCGTTATCGTGCAAAAAAAATTACACCGGATCTCGGTGGATGACGATTCCGAAACAATGAGATGAGGGAAGCTGTCTCCAGGTGGTTCCATAGCACTGGAGGTGATTTCTACGCATCCGGAATCGAAAAGTTGGATGACCGTCCTGTGAAAAGATTATGATGATGATGATGATGATCATGATGATGATGATGTTTGTTGCTTAAAGAGGCCTAACAACTAGGTTATCGGTCCCTAATGGTACGAGGTGTAACGAAATTCAAATTAAAACTTTGAATTGTTTCTACTGACGAGAAAAACGAATGCTGATGAGAAAATGATCGTGAAACAAAACCCATCATTGTGTCCAATTCTCAATGTTTAAATTACTGGGATGATGGTTATTATCTAAAGAGGTTCAAAATCCAGGTCACCGGCCACTCACAATGGTACTAATCACTAGTAAAAAGGAACCATGGGGTTCCTCCTACAGTGGTACTAATCACAGGTAATGTAAACCGATGGTATGTCACACACAATGGCAGCACTCGCAGGTAGCACAAACCCATGGGGTTTCGCACATAAGGGCACCATTCACAAGCAACGCAGACCCATGATGCTCCTCACCTAGACGTACTAATCACAGGCGACGGTATTCCCGTGGTGTTCCTCACTTGGTGGAACTAATCACAGGTCACGTATATTCATGAGGTCGCTCACATAGTGGTACCAATCATAGGTAACGAAGACCCACGGTGCATCACACATTATGGTAACGCCCACGGGCAACATAATCCCATGGTGTTCCTCACATAATAATACTACTACCAGGCAACGCAGATCAATGGTTTTGCTCAAATAGTGGTACTAATCACGGGCGCTGCTATTCCAGTGGTGTTTCTCACATGGTAGTACTAACCGCAAGCAACGTGGACACATGGTGTTCCGCACGGAATGGTACTAATAACAAGTAATCTCATGGTCCTTATGTTATCACTCCTTGGTTGTCCCTTTTAGTTGTCTCTTATGACAGGCAGGGGATACCGTAGGTGTATTCTTCATCTGCGTCCTCCCACAGGGGGTCGTACCAAAATTTGTTTACCGTCTCTTGGGGATTATAGCCATATTGCCTTTGTGTATGTGTTTTCATAAATGGGCATAACTTTGAATTGCAACTTACTTTCTGATTCGCCCTCGTATATGTTAATAAAGAAATTAGTAATGTGCAAACTATTCATTAGTTTATTAATAAAAATACAATTCAAGACCTGAGCCATCTCGGTGCTGTAGGCGTAGTCCGTTTGTCTCTTACGTAGTGACCCCGGATCAACTCTAGATTTCTTCTTCTCCTTCTTGTATAATTATAATTATTATTCCAATAATTTTAATATTAGGGGCGGGAACGGGTTTCTCTCAGCCTCATGGGCTCAGCTACATTTTTCTCTAGGGGCTTTACGTCGCACCGACACAGATAGGTCTTATGGTGACGATGGATTCAGCTAAAGAGCTGCTTGATATGCGAGATAATAGACTCGACCAAGGAAGTCAAGAAATACGGATAGTGACGTCATTACCCTGTCCAATTGGCATTCCAATATATCTGGGATATCTCGCTGGGCAGCTGTCACGTTGACAGAGAAAGATCTTTTATGGGCTGTACGTGCTGCAAGGAATAGTCAGGAATTCAAGAAAGTATCTTTCATTTTCAAAGCCAGTTTTACGTGACTGTTGGTTGTTTGATCGCAGCCACCTCCAAACCACAGTGATATAGTCTTTCATTTCAATACTCCCACATGCATTGGTCAGTATATGAACTCCGGCCTCCTTCCTGACTATATCAATCGATTATCGCACTTACCATTTCATTTTTAATATTTAAGCCAGGATGAGTGGCGTGTTCGACCACGGCTCAGTCCGGTGGTATTTGAAGGTGATCAAATACTTCAGATTAACCACCGGGTAACAGAACTCCTTTGAGTCGAAATTCCGGCATTTCAACGACTCCAAAAACCGTAAAGTAAGTTATTGCGACATAGAACCGCAACACTGACAGCATTACGATTATTTAACACTTCAAGTTATTTCTCCGTTGCTTCTTATTTACGATTACAATATTACAGTTAGATATTCGGTAACGTGACGGTGTGATGGCTAGGATTGGGAAAGTACTGGCCGTGGCCTTGGTTGAGGTTCAGCCCTTGCACTTGCTTGGTGAGAAAATGGGAAACCATGGAAAATCTTCAGGGCTACTCACTCGGTCTGCACAGATTTACTCCCATGAATTAACCTGATACAAATTTTTTATGAACACAAAGTGAATCTCAGACCAAAAATGGTAACCTCGCTTGTATATTCATCGAATGTCCACCAAGTCTTTTCGGGTGAACTGATCACGCCTTAACTCTCTTGGTTAGGTTAAGTATCCCCTTCCAGTGCTATCACGAAGTGCGAGTGAATTAATGAGTATAGACTGAAACTGTGTAATTGAGCACCAGCACGCAATATGAAGTAGGCTACAAAGTGAACTGCGGCTTCTAAAGAAGCGAATGTCTTCTGATGAGGAGTTTAGCTGCATGCAGTGCAGCTTTATTACTCATTCATGTGACGAGTTTTACAATTTTTTCGGGATAAAATACAGCTCGAAAATTAAAATATATCGTGGGAAACACTTGAAATGAAAGTAACTGCTCTCATTAAGGGCGAGGGTGGGGCAAAAACTAGGAGATGAAAACATTGGCCAGAGAATTGACTACCAGAGGCTCAAATGGAATGTGAAGCACAGCACGTTTCGTTCATACACGATAAGCTAGTACAGTGCCTTGTGTATGGAGTACTGTACACTGGTACAAAATGGTACAGCGCAGACCTGTAAATACTAAGAAGAATAATGCACCGTATAAAAAGGATATCGGTAGCGTGAGCTACAAGTTTCGTTTGAAAGTGTTCTGAGTTGTACAGGCTCATTCAAGGACTAAAACGTGCAAGTGAAGTATCTCAGTCCATGAGCACTTCTCAGTCAAGCAGAGAATCTGTTTCTCAAGCTCCGACTGGGAAACTGCATCACGGTACTCCCACGACGACGATAATGATGATGATGATGATGATGATGATTATTATTATTATTATTATTATTATTATTATTATTATTATTATTATTATTATTATTATTATTATTATTATTATTATTATTACTATTAATTCAACATCGCTAATCAGCCAGGTAGGGACCACGATAAGCCTCACTTTACGTTCTGGCATTTGTTCATTTTTCGCTTGATCCACATCGTCTTCATAAGCTCACTGTGTTTAGCACGACGTTCTTCTGTCCATTTCGCACCAGTTGCCCGCTTTTCGTCCCGGAAAGTTCCAAAAGTCTTGATGGCTGCTCTGAAAATATTTCGGTCCTGTGCATCTTCTGCTTGTAGCTCCAGTTCATTAAGATATTTCTTGACATTAACGTACCATGGCATTGCCGCGTTTGGTTTTGAGTCAAATATACTGAAGACACGTTTCGTCCATCGAGAGTCAATCATCCGTCGTATATGACCTTAGAAGCGAACTCTGCCTTTACGCATTGTGTCCGTGATCTTCTATATCTTAGAATATACTTCTTGCCTGGATTTTCTAATATAGATGTCATTTTTTTAGTTTGGGCCATGTATGGTGTGTAGGATCTTTCTTTCTTTCCTCTCTAAATCCGCAAGAAAACATTTCTCGGAGAGGATTAGGCATTCAGATGCATACAGCGATATTGGTTTGATGACAGTGTTGTAGTGACGAATTTTTTGTGTTGAGGGAAAAGCCCTTTTTGTTGTATATGTTGCGAGTTGTTTGGAAAATGACTTCCATTTTCTTGGTTCTTGCTGCTATGGCCTCATTGACAAGTCAATTTTGTTGAATCCATTCCCCAAGGTATTTCAATTTACTAACACGGTTTATCATTCCATATTTGGTGTTCAGTTGTGCCGTATCATTCTTGATATTGTACATTACTTGTGTCTTTTGAAAGGTAATTTGCAAACCTCTTTGCTCTGCTACTTCTGTTGTGTTGCACTTCCGAAATTTTCTGTCATCAGTGCTATATCATCCGCGAACGCTAAGCAATCTATTTCCACTCCGTTTTTTTTGTCCCAATCCTTAAGGGTTTGTAAAGGTTTCTTTCTTTTAACGTCTTTCGCCACTCCTGTATTACCTTCTCAAGTACGCAGCTGAACAAATGAGGTGACAACCATCTCCCTGTCGAACGCCTGTCTTGATCTCAAACGGATCAGAGAGACATCCTTGGAATTTTACTTTGGATTTGGTATTAGTTAGTGTTGCCCTTATTATCACCAGCAGCTTTTCCATCGACTCCCATTTCTGCAAGGATGTTAAGCAACACATCACGGTCGACGGAGTCGTATGCTTTCCTGAAGTCTACAAATGTAGATCATTATTATTATTATTATTATTATTATTATTATTATTATTATTATTATTATTATTATTATTATTATTATTATTATTATTATTATTATTATTATTTTGACGGGCCTAAGATCTGGGTAAGAATGGATCTACCTCTACTGAGATATCGTATTTACAAAGCACTGTCTCTTTTGGTATGGACTAGTGCAAGATTTTTGCTTTCATAAATCTGTGACAGTATCATCTTTCTCTTTGACAATATGAAAATGACTGAAGTAACTTGTGAGGAATGTTAGTAATGCCATATCGTACACAACCAGTCCCTGTGATGGAAGGTGTGAAATTTTCATTCGTAGGACCATTTGGTGTGTACATTTCAGTAAGTTCAGTAGGTTTGGGGGACTAATAACTTTTTGTTCGTTGAAGAAAGCAACGAGTACTACATCAGTTCCTATCTTTCTAGTTTGCCTTTACAGTCACCCAGACTTTCTATGATAAAGATTTTGAAATTTTTAGGGACCCAAGCAACCTTCAGGATCAGAACTCGATAACATCTAAGTCATCGGCCCAGGGAGTTAACTCCTCGAGCCGGCTCAACGTAATACGGACACCAAGAGTGGTACGGAGTTCAGGCCTTTCTTTTATCTCGTAAAGTATTGTTATTTTTCTTATTCATATACCATTTTTCACACACGTGTGGGATCGCGGGTTTGATCTGTGTCGCACATGTGGTTCTGGCCCTGTTTTACGGCCGGATGGCCTTCCTGACTCCAACTCTGTGTGGAGCCATGTAATCACTATTGCGTGTTTCTGTGGTGGTTGGTAGTGAGGTGTCTTGTCTGCATATAAATAGAAAAATTTTCGGACAAATACCCAGTCTCCGACACAGAAGTATTAATCATACACGCTTAAAACCCCTGGCTCGGCCAGGAATCGAACCCGGAACCCTCTGAACCGAAGGCCTCAACGCTGACCAGTCAGACAAGGGGTCAAACAGAGCATCGTTATTATTATTATTATTATTATTATTATTATTATTATTATTATTATTATTATTATTATTATTATTATTATTGGTATTAGTATTACTGTTATTATCACCATTATTATTAGAAAGAATCTGCAATCATAAAGTTACAGACATAGTAATTATAATCATAGTTACTCAAATATTTTGATTTACGAATCTGCTCTGAATTATTGGCAAAGAACTGTTATACAGTATAAACAATAACATTTCTGAAATGTCTGAACTTATTATAGCGTTCTGCGATAGGAGTGATTCTTTTCCGTTCCATTTTGTGACCCAGCTCGTCAACACCCAACATTGAATGGTCCATACACAGTGTCGGACCAACATCATGCCCATCTATGGCAGAGCGTCCATATTGTAATTAGATTTGACTTGCCTCTGTCATAAAATGCATACTCTACTGTGCCGGAGACACTCGTCGTACTAACGCAGAGTAAAATTAATGCAACGGAAGAACATATAAAAGCTGCCGGCATTTAAGTTAAAGCAAGTAGAAAGACCACGTTAAAACATTGCTCAATGATATATACTAATGCATGGTACTACATGCAGAATGGGAGTATATACAATGTACCTCAGCTTTTGAATTTTATTAAGCATTTACGTCAGTTATACTAGTATATTCTCAAACAGACGAAGATAATAACACCAAGCCCCTAGGAAAACTTTGAGCCAGTCGTAAGAAAGGACTTTGCTTTCAATGAAATAAACAAGCTTCCAAGATTGTTCCATAGTTGTGCAGTGCTCTAGCCAGCAATGAAATAAGAAGAAACTCAGAATTGCATTGCTTTAATAACTGATACAGAATATAGTTTCAACTAATGTATTTCCTCGAATATAGCGTACAATTAAAAAGTGTTGAAACGGATTATTGTTTGATATTCCACGCAATGACCCTTGGGTGTCGTGATCAACAGCTCCGTTTTTCTAACTTTCCATAAACTCCGAAAATGAAATAATTACATCCACCTTCTTTTTCTGCTTCTCAATCTCCTTCCATTTCTTCCCCCACACCTGTGAGGTCGCACATGCGGATTTGACCCTGTTTTACGATTGGATGCCCTTCCTGACGCCAAGTCATATCTATGTGGATATACTATTACCCCTATTGCGTATTTCTGTGGTGTGTTGTATGTAGATAATGAGATGTGTATTGGAATGAAGACAAACATTCTGTCCTTGAGCCACAAGAATTAACCACATATCATTCCTTGGCAAATCCTTTATACTCTTTCAATTTTAATTGCAATTGAATTTTATTTTAGGATTGATTTAGTTATTATATTAGAAAATAATATTATTTTGTATACCGGGCGAGTTGGCCGTGCGCGTAGAGGCGTGCGGCTGTGAGCTTGCATCCGGGAGATAGTAGGTTCGAATCCCACTATCGGCAGCCCTGAAAATGGTTTTCCGTGGTTTCCCATTTTCACACCAGGCAAGTGCTGGGGCTGTACCTTAATTAAGGCCACGGCCGCTTCCTTCCAACTCCTAGGCCTTTCCTATCCCATCGTCGCCATAAGACCTATCTGTGTCGGTGCAACGTAAAGCCTCTAGCAAAACTTATTTTGTATTCTATTCTATTTCTATTCAATTTTGTATTCTTACAACCATACGTTAAAAAACTAAAATAAAATAAATCGTCGCTGCCGGGACAAAACCTCCTATGTGAAATATTTTATCTTAGAATTTTGGCCGTTAAGGTTCTGTCATCTAAGGTGCAATATTGTGTGAATATTGTCTAGGCATTCTCGCACTTCATAATGTATGTGCTGCGGGTCAGTATATCTCCAAAAATATTATCACATAGGAGGTTTCGTCCCGGCAACGACGAAATGCAAAATTCACCTCCATACAAGAAATGATGTCCCTTGGAAGGGTGGAAGGCAAAGGCTTCAATCCGTGACCTTGGCTGTAAGTGGGACAGATTCAGAAATTAACCTAATAAACACTTTTTGTGTAGGCTGAGTGAAACTTAGTGCCATGTGGTGGATATCTCGTTTCTGAATGTTTTAGACTTCCTTACGGGGAATCAAACCCCCACGTCCTTCCGGGTGAACCAAGAGCGCCTCAACTGCCTTGGATAGCTAGCCTCAAATTAAGTAAGTACAGTAAACACACACACAAACAAACAAACAAACAAACAAACAAACAAACAAATAAACAAACGGACGAATGAATAGTATTTCAGAAGGCAAAGATACAAAGTTGTCGCATCGCTCGAAGTCGAACCCTATACTACGAGAACAGATGGACACTGATTAACCTACTGTGTGCGTGCGTGTGTGCGTGCTTGCGTGCTTGAAGCCTCCCATTGTAAATATACCGAAGGTAAACCCGCCATGTGCATTTAAATTAAGCGCCTTTGACAGGGCCATCTAGAACTTGGTCGTCTAACTATTTGACACAAGAAGTTTGGACATTTTTCGACAGCTGTCTCTACTACCTACTTAGATATCTCTGGTGCGAGAATAAACAATTCAGTTTTGAAGTAATTTTGTATACCAAGGTTTCCTAAACTGAATTGTTTATTGATTTTTAGTATTCTAAAATTATCAACACCTCTATCTCTTCCCGCCAATTTAATTTGTTGGCCAATTAGAAAATTTGTACATTTATTTTAGTAACCAATCATACATTTTTGACATTTATTAAATTAACCAATAGGAATGGTTGGTGTGTCAGGGGGTCAACCCATGACATTTCGGGCCACGTTTTTCTTGTGATCGCTCCAGTCTAGAGTGAGTTCGTAACGTAGGCAGGGGGAAAGGGCTTCCTCGTCTATCTTCGGGAGGTCCACCAGCTCAAGGTAAAGGCAGATTCTGCTTAACTATGTGATAGTCTTTGAAAGCTAGCTCGTGGGGAAGGTTTAAAATTTTATTTCGGAATGTAACTTATTTTCCTAAATATAAATTCTCAAACTAGTATAAAGAATTTACTCGAACTTAGGGAATAAAGTGTGAGGAATCCTGTTGAATTCCCTCTCAACTTGATATTGAGGTGACTATGATTTTGTAAGAGATCAATTTATCTCTTCATTTTGTATACTTTCTCTGCATCTAGTCACCTCCGTGGTGTAGGCTTAGCCTCTGTAACGTCAGGCTTTAAACCCACATAGGGTTTTAAGTATTTTCATGTGAATTTCAAGGAGTGCAAGTTTTCACCTCCTATTGTTTTTTTTTTTTTTTTGGCCAATAACTTTAAACTTTTGTTTTTGCCAAAGGCCATGTAGAATGGGTACTTGTTACCCTGTGTTAAAGTCAATTTCATTCATTTCATTTTAAGGCAATTAGACTGTTGATCCGATAAGACAGTGAATTATGTTTGTTTTGTTAAATGTAGGTTGTGCCTTTGATATGCCTGGAACATGTAATTTTAGAGAATAGTCTGCTAAGGTGCAAACTTGTAGAGCAAAGGAGCCCTTTCACTGATGTAAAAATTGGGAGATCCGTCTCTTTGACTGTCGGATGAAAGGAGCGGTAGTGCTCATGTAAAATTTGTAATTAGGGAGCTTCAAGCTCAAGGTTGTTAATCGGTTATTAGTTGATTATTCTGATTTTTATAATATTGTTACTCAAGCTCCCGAGCTAGATTTTGTACCTAATCTTGTTATTTGCTTTGCAAAGTCTAAGGTTAAAAACTGGAAAAAAGTAGCTCCATTTTTTAAGTTTAAAATTAATCTTCTGACTTTTCTATATCCACCCATTCATATCCGCACCTTCTTTCACCTCTGCGTTCCACGGTATCCCCGTATCACGTGGTTGAATGGGTCCGAATAAAGCCACTTTTGACGGCTACTCATAGGATTCTATACCGAACTCTATTTTTTTCTGTTTTTGGAGGAAATCTTACGGGATTATAATCCGTTACCTCAATCTTATACTCAGTTAGGTCAGTAACACCAAGGGTTTCCGAAAATACATCGGGGATAGACTGAAACAACCTTCGAATACTCTCAGCCTGATCCTCAGGAAGATGCCTAAGATCTAACGACATCTCACTCTGGGTAGGCGAAATACATGAAAATGGCGCAGAATTACATTTTAAAACAGGAATATTTACGTTATTATTAAATGTGAATATGCACGACTTGCTCTGAAGGTCGAGCACAAGACCAGAATGCAACATGAAATCGGCCCCCAATATTACAAGGCGATACAACTGTTTAGCGACGTTAAGTCGGTCATCGAACCCTTCGAGCCCCGTGAAGCTGAACTTGGTGATTCAGCCGACGGGTTTCATAACTCCGGTCACCCTTTTGGTGAGCAATCCATCCACAGAAAGAATCTTTAGAGTTCATTTGTCACAAGTAAAGCCAGTATGAAATCTCTGTTTATCAGTGTAGGCTGCTAAGTCCTTTACAGCTTGAAATATTAAATTATAGAATGTTGTGGCCTTCTGCCCAGTTAAAATTGTAATACCCCTGAGATATGTTGTCATAACCTTGTACCACCTGTGTACAAACCTTTCCCTCTAGAAAGATTGCGTTTCTTCCGTTTCCCGTCTGTCATTACCTCTCTTCCGCCTCCAAAACCGAGCCTGCGTTTCACACACTCATCCTTGACGCCGCCCGCCTTATCTGCCCCTCTAACACAAATATAAAGCGATTCTCCCCCAATAAAAACAGTCACTGTCACTCAGAAAATTATTGTTTCAGTGCCCAAATTGTCATCTGCGGCCGGGTCACGACAACTGGCGAGTGATGCTGGTGCGGGGTAAGGGCCCACCCCTCTCTGGTCCAATCTCCTTCACGACGGTAAACCTGAGCTCCATCATTAGTGGCAAGGGCTGAGGTGCGGCACCGCAACCGCCTACTTCATCATGGGGCAGTGCTTCATCATCTGATCTGTGGCGATCACCACGAGGGCAACCCCTTTTAAGGTAGAGGGAGAGATGTATCTGAGGGTCTTGGGTGGTGCGGGGATCCCCACCCGGATATCGGCAGCGACGGCCGCTCTTGCCGTCAAACTTGGACAGTACTTACCGGACATCTACTGCTTCATGAATACTTCAAGACTTAATTACGGCATAATAACTTTCAAATGAACTCTCCATCAAGAAATTTTCTGACTACAAACCTTAACTTCAAATTTTTCTAAACAATAAAATTTCTAAACGGTGCCACCTGTGTAAAGACTTTAGGACGTGTACGTCTATACCGGAGGTACACCCTCCCCGTGCATTTAAATTAAGTGCCATTGACAGGGCTATCTAGAATTTGGTCGTCTATCTGACAGAAGATGTTTGGACATTTTTCGACAGATGTCTCTACTATCTACTTAGATGCGCCCTCTGGTGCGAGAATAAACAATTAAATTTTGAAGTAATTTTGTGTACCAAGGTTTCCTAAACTGAATTGTTTATTGATTTTTTAGTATTATAAAGTTATCAACATTTCTATCTCTTCCCACCAACTCAATTTGTTGGCCAGTTAGAAAATTTGTACATTTATTTTAGTAACCAATCATACATTTTTGACATTTATTAACCAATAGGAATGGTGGGTGTTTCAGAGTTTCGACCTACAGAAATCTGGAACCTTTCTCTCCGCTATAAAAGCTGTGACATGTCGGGCCATGTTGGCTTTATGATTGCTCCAGTCTACTGTAGAGTGTGTTCGTAACGGAGGCAGGAGGGAAGGGCTCCCTCGTCCATCTTCGGGAGGTCCACCAGCTCAAGGTAATGGCAGATTCTGCTTAACTATGTGATAGTCTTTGAAAGCTTGCTCGAAGGGAAGGTTTCAAATTTCTTTCGGAATGTAACTTATTTTCCTAAATGTAAATTCTCAAACTAGTCTAGTCACCTCCGTAGTGTAGGCTTAGCCTCAGTAACGTCAAGCTCAAGGTTGTTAATTGGTTATTGGTTGATTATTCTGATTTTTCTCATATTGCTATCACAGCTCCCGAGCTAGGTTTTGTACCTGATCTTGCTATTTACTTAGCAAAGTGTAAAGTTTAAAATAAAAATGAAGGAAAAGAAATATAGCTCCAATTTCAAAGTTTTTTAAATTTGCTAATTGTTTTACGTCGCAAAGTTTGAAATTAATCTTGTGACTTTTCTATATCGACTCATTAAAGCCCGCACCTTCTTTCACCTCTGCGTTCCACGTTATCCCCGGAAAAGTAAACATGATGTCTGCTTTGATATATGTGATATTTATTGATTGCGCTTTGGAACTGAAAAAACGCGGCAACCATCAACAAGTTACGTACCATCGTAGCATTCGTATGGAGATGAAGTGAGGGATATTGCGAGGATTGGGGAGCGGAAAACTAAACTATGAAAAATCAGTTCTACGTTGGTAAAGGAAGGTATAAACAATCATTTCTATTGTCAGTTATTCGGACGTGTGAGCTGTGTGTTGTCATCGAAGAGGAAGTATAGTACGAGGATGATTGCCCTGTTGTACTTCCTCTTAATACAATAATAACCACCACTATCTCCACATCATCGCAATCATTTTTGGCCACGGGTAGAATCTCGGACAATGCATGAAGGATTTTTGAAATGTAGCTCGGATTCCGCGTGGAACTAGTGATCCCGTGACTACGTTCTAAGCATCAACAGACACGTAAATGCACAAGCTTATTTATTCTCAAACATCAGTATTAATACACGCCCTGATTCTTTTCTTAATGGTCATCGTATTAGTCTTCGGTTCATAACGGCCAAGGTTCGATTTCCGGCCGGTAATTTTAACTGCAATTAATTAATTCCTGTGTCCGGGGATTGTTCGTCTCAACACACTTCCCTCTTCATCTACATACAATATACCACATTAGCAACAACCACAGCAACATGAAGTAGTGAAGACGTTCCTCTACATACGGTTGGCATCAGAAAGAGCACCCTGCTGTGAAACTGGGCCATGTGCGCATCAAATGTTGACCCCAGCAAATTGTTAAAACGGCCGGGAAGACAATGTATACCACCTGTTACATTTTTGTGAACAACGTCGCACTGACTCGCCGACGATGGTTTAGGAAAGGATAAGGATTGGGGAAGCCACAGCCGTTTACTTTGGCTAAAATACAACCTTGGCATTTGTCCGGTACGAATATTAACTGCAGAATCAGGGATGAGGATTCCTCATCTGTTGAATGCAAGTTTACAACTACACGACCTGTACCGCCTTAACAAGTATGTAGATTGGTAAGAGGAAAGCAATATAGTTGTTTCAAGGAAGTGAAAACAATGGCTGACTCAGTCAGTGTCCTCTTGGTCACCTATCATGCTCCCATTTAGAGAAAACCTATTTCGGGTTACCCCTCTTAGTCACCTCTTACGACAGACAGAAGATACAGTGGATAGTCTCTACAGGTCCTCTCGCAGGGGGATTTAATAATAATCCTTGTTTTGAAGATATTGGAATACTGATATTTCAGAGAAAATCATGTTTTAACTTCCTTGTTCTTTTATCTAAACTGCTCGGTTACACTACCATCCACAATATCGATTGAAAGAGGCGATCACCTAAATAAGTGAGCTATTTGTATTGTCGGATTTAACTTGGTTTGTCGAACAATTAGTGGCTGACTAGTCGAGCAGAAGGACGTAGGTTTGATTCTCCTTAAGAACTTTAACAATTTAGAAACGAGGTATTCACATCTGAAGAGGTATATGGCTCTTTATGTTCTTTAAGTCACTTATCCAAACCTCGACGCCGGTGACAGTCGTTGCCTCCAGCTCTACTAGGGACCACTGATCATTCATCTTGAGCTGGTGGTCAGTTCCTTTCTGCTACCTATTGGAGTGCTGACCACGTTCGATGCTGCTGAACTTCGCAGATCTCACGAGATTTGTTGTTTCATTATGGCTACACGGCTTCTGAGGTTAACCTAGCCTCCATCCCAAATTAGTACCAGGTTTATTCCCGGGGGCAAATGTGAGCAATGTTGCGAACAGTGAAAACGTTTCCATTCCTCCAACGGTCTTCATGGCCAATATGGAATATGGTTTTGCTTTTAACTGACGAGAGCCAATTTTTTCTGTATATCATAATCTACCTTGCTGTTAATCTCCATACTTAATATTTGTGATTTTATTCGAAATGATTAACACCTTCTTGGTCGTAAAGGGTGGAAGGGATCGAATCTTTCTCTTTTTCGTTTGGTAATAGGCCAAGTTATATTAATCTACCAAATTGTGAAAAACATCCAGCAATGCTCAACTGTAAAGTTCCTGCAGGCTTGAGAGTTTGAACACGTAAGGACGGCTAAGAAATGTCGCAATTGATGGTCCATTAACGTTTTAATATTCCTCCTCTTTTATTGCAATGCCTCAAGGACTTGCGTCATATGATTAGAATAATGTGACCATTATAGTCGTCATCTTGCTTTTTCATAACTGAGGCGATAATAACAAGGTGAGTTTCATCTCACAGGAACATAGAATCACTGCAGGATTCACGAGTTTCTCACGGTTCTCAGATATGGTTCTGTGTGAATCACTCTTGAGAAATGCGATCGCTTCTACCATTTTATGCTGTCGTGCTGCACCACCTCTGGCCTTTATCTGTTGGATCTGTTTGTCTCCCATCACCAGTACGTAGGTGTGTGTCGAGTGTTGAGATCCAAAGGCGTTTAAGTAGGTACGACATTTATCTCTTTCAGTTGGAGGTTGTCTAGTCTATTTGTTATAATGAACAAATTATCTAGGGATTGATATCCCTAAAAGTAACTCATCCTTCCCGATCATAATAAAGAATATGTTAAGACGAAGGCAATGCCAACATCTTAATATACTGGTTGCATTATCGAAGTGGTTGGCGGGCCAGATTGTTGTGTCTGAGATGGGTAGATATTTTAAGGCACACATTGGCACTATGCCATAGTACGTATATCAGCAAGTAATCGATTACTGACGAATAGGCTGCAGTAGGTGTATGTGTGTATAGTAACATTGTTAATGCGTAGTAATGCCGGCTCCACGTTCTAGGTGTAGTGGGCGTGTCTTTCACCCGGTTCGATTCCCGGCCATGTTAACGATTTTTACTAGGATGTGAAGGCTTTTTCGAGGACCACTAAGCGTACGAGATTACAGTATTGAGGAGCTATTTGACAGGGAGTTGGTAGCGCCAGTCTAGAAAGCAAAGAATAACGGCCGACGATTCGTCGCGCTGACGACGAGTCACCTCGTAATTTACAGGCGTTCGGGCTGAGTAGCGGTCACTTGGTAGGCCAAGGGCATTAGGGATTGTTGCGCCATGAGGTTCCGTTTGGTTTATTTTAGTCGCTTTCAGATTCTACGGGGACTGCCTAGTCGAGGCGGTAAATATGTGCTCCGTTTATCCGACAGAGCATGGATTCTATACCCTGTAAAGAAGTCGAAAAGTTCAGAACCGTGACATTTACGAGAGTCAGACTACTTCAGAAGTGACTTCCAAGATAATTCTTTGGGGAAATGTATCCGGACGCAGAGTTAACCAGTTTTCGGAAGTCTTTCCCTTCTCTTTCCCACAGGGACTTCATGGCCTGTGACCTGTACGGAAATGTACAGGTACTCCCATAAATATTCGGTCACTCTGATTTTTGACACACTTTTATTGGGTAGCTGTTCTTACACTATAATGATAACGTATAATACAACGAAACATGTAGGAAAACATCATAATATGTTCTACAAACATCGTGATGTAAGTCAAACTCTTCTGACAGTCATTAGTACGCCATCTGTCGTACTTTAAATAAAAGCAGTAATTCCAGTGTCGCCTCAAAAATATTCGGCCACTATACAAAAAGCAAAATACTCTCGCATAATTGACAACCCTGTTACACATTCGGTACTGCGTAGGTCCAACTTGATGTTTTATGAGCTCTTCCAGTCGATTCGGCATACTGGCGATAACTTTCTTCGTATAATCAGGGCTTAATGCCGCCCATTCTTATAGCAGTCTCCTCTTCAGTTCTCTGAGGGAACTTGGCGGCTGCAATTGCAGAGCTCCCTTCATTCTACTCCACACAGTCTCGATGGGGTTCAGGTCGGCTGATTGTGGTGATGTCTCTAAAACCTTTAGGCAGTTGTACAGCAGCCACTCCCTGACAAGTTACGACTTGTGTTTAGCCCATTTATGCCCAGCGGGTCGTTTGCGACCCACCCGAAAAAAAAAATTCTGCCGAGCATATTTTTTGTTGTTTCGCGTTGGTAGCACATTCAGTGTGTGTAGTAAGATTGCCCGCACTGCCGTGTCTTGGTTGGAGCTTTCCCGCCACAACGCAGATGCTGCGCAGCAGCTAGGTGAGTCATGGTGGAACCTGCATCGCGCTCTCGCCGTTAATGGTAAGCAGAGTGGTTAAAAGTTTTAAAATGTGTTGATGTTGTTCGGGGATATCTGACGCATCTTTAGATGCCTTTACTTGTTTAATACGTCAATTGGTTCTTACAATACACCACGAATAACATAGTGTGGGTCGCAAACGACCCGCTGGGCACAAACCGCAGAACAATAGTACCTTAGCATATTTTTGCATTTAGATGGTTACAACACAATGTTCTAAATTAGTGTTTTTAAACAACATCAACCATTCGGAGCACATTTAAGTCTTTTATTCATTAATTAGCAAATTACAGTTTTTTAAAATATTTATTTCTTTTTTCATGCGAAAAAATTTAACTACTGGTGAAATTCTGTTAGAGCGTGAGATATTGACTGCCAGCGATATTCCTGCAACATTAGTGGATGTTTTTATCACTCCTATATCAGACTCCGATTCGGGCGACGAAGAGGATTGTTGCAATCCAGACATAATGAATGGGTCACAACTAGGGACTGAAGCACAAGACTATTTATCAAGGTGCAAAAGCTAACGAAAACCGCTCTAAAGATGTTGGCTTAGGGGAAAGCGTTGTTTTGAAATTCTGCGATGTTTTATCTAAGTTTTACCCCAGTGTATGCTTCTCTTATTTCTGCGATACATTTTTTACTTGCTCAAAGTTGTTGTCGGAGTTAAAAAAGCGAGGAATGCGATGCACTGGCACGGATCGGGCTAACCGGATGGAGGCTGCCCATTGCCAGACGAGAAGACTATGAATAAAAAAGAAAGGGAATACTTTGAAAGTGCAGTTGACAAAAAAGACCACATAGTGGCTGTGACATGGAAAGACTACAACGTTGTGAACATCCTGTCAAACGAGCATGGCGTAGAACCTGTTGAAGAAGCTGGGCAGTACTCATTCGCACAGAAAAAACCTGTGAAGATACCTCAGCCACATTTTGTTTCTAAGTACAACATGAACATGGGAGGAGTAGATCAAATGGACAACAATGTATCTACTTTCCGCATCAGCATAAGAGGCAAAATATGGTATATGCCAATTCTGCTCTGGCTTCTAGACGTTGTGATGAGCAACGCTTGGATTTTGTCAACATCTCACGGCATGGAGCTTGACGCCCTGGCGTTCCGACGATTCATTGTGACCAGCTTGTTAGAGAAGTATGGAACCCCTCCTCGCAATGTTAACACATGTGCACCAGTGACTGAAGCCATGCAGGAAAGCCACGGTAGTCATCTTCTGGTGGACAATCAGCCCCGGCGACGTTGTCACGTCTGAAAAGGTAAAACTCTCCGAGCATGCCAAAGATGTGCTGCTGCCTTACACCATTAAATTTTTGGAGAATTCCACAAGAAGTAAAGTAAACTGTGTAAAGGAGAACGTATTCTTAGCTCCGTAGCTTTAGTAATTTTGACTGATTCAATTTTTGTATGCAAGACAAAATGTTTTATAATGATGCCAAAGCCTGTTGTGCCATTTCAGTATTGAGTATCCAAAGGAATGTGTAAGACTGTCGAGGAAACTCGACTGATAGTCTATTTTATATTCTTAATGTTAAATTTTAATGTTAAATTTTGATACTCTTTACATTTTTACATTTAGTGAAGAGCGACTTCTTATTAGCATTTCCTATGTGCTTTATAATATTTGCCTCTGTACTAGATATGTCATTTTCATTTTTCACTAATAATGAGTCATAAAATACACGAGGTGTTCTTCTTTTATCATTAAAAGTATACCATGATGAACCCAAACATGAAAATAGCCAAAGCCCATGTTGGAGATATGGCCCTGGGGCCCAGTGGGTCGTTTACGACCCATGCTATAATTTTTAAACAACAACAACAAATATTTTTAAAACAATTTTTGGGACGTTTTCGGACATAAATAAACTGATTACAGTAGTCAAAACCATAAAATTCGAAAAAAAATTCTTGGGCATAAATGGGTTAGGGTTGTTATCTTGGTAGAACTTGAAAGTACGCTGTATACCAAGTTGTTCCGCAAATTGTCGCAAATTGTTTTTGAGGATAACCAAAAGCCCTCTTTTGTCGAAGTATGTTCAGTGAAACTGAGTGAACAAACCCCGTTCGATGCTACACATCCCCATACAATTACACTTCCTCCACCATATGTTACCGTTGGTTGTAAATTGCTTGTTTTCAGTTCCCCGTGACATTTCCGCCACGCCAATTGCTTTCCGTCGGACCCGAAGACGTTGAACTTCGACTCATCAACAAATAACACATCCACCCACCAAGCACTGGGTTTCCTTACGTAGATTTTTGCGAACTCTACCCGCTTGTTTTCATTTACTGCACTAATGTATGGTTTCCTCCTAGCTCTTCTCTCAAAGAACTTATTACTTCGCAGTGCACTTCGCGCGCTTTCAGTACCCACATTCTTTCCACACCCCTCTAAAAGAGCTGCTGCCAGTTTCGGGGCACTAATTTTCGGATTTTGTTTCACATTCCGAAGCACAAACCGCTCCTCTCGTTCTGTCCGCCTTCTTGGTCTGCCTGTCTGGGAAATTCAATTAATTCTGTCTTCATTTTCGAATCGTCGTAGCGTATCTCCAACTGCTGTTCAGCTTATTTTAAGAATCTGCGATAACTTTCTATGCGATTTACCTCGAGAATGATGAAATATCACGAGCTGGCGTTCTTCAAACGTGGTAGTGTGTTATCTTTTGCACCCCATTTGATACCTGTCCGCAACACTGCAGCAAATGACTTCGGCACGACATGTCTTGCGGTACCGCACTACTGAAATGAACGTTTTGCAACACTATCTGCCCTGTCGCCCCCAATGAACAAAGCGACAATCCCGGCCTTTCCGCGTGACCGAATATATTTGAGGTGTGTCATTTCACCCATGTGCACAATGTCCTTTCTTTTACGGCATACTGTACATCATTGCTCTGTGATTCCTCTTCTACATAAGCAAACACGTGTAGTTCCATTAGTAGGACACATTTGGTTTGACATTCTGCCCATGGTTACGTTATTGCCATCACTTTGCCGTGGATTTTATCAGTGGCCGAATATTTATGGGAGTGACTGTACTTACTTCGATACTTCTGGGTACTGCAGTAGGTAGCAACAATGATGTGATCTGCTAACAAGGATAGAATGTCTAAATTGATGCTCAAGACACTCTAGATGCTGTCTAAGTCACTGATATTAAATTATCGTTCTGCACAATTTTGAGGAATCTGTATCTATATATATAAAAGCAAGTCGGGCTGGAGCGATGTATATATAAATATTTAAAAATGAAAAAAGACGTGAATTAATGAGGCACTTCCAGAAATCTCAGAAATTTGAAACTTGGTACGAGGGAAACTGATGACCCCAGGATCCCTAGAAAAATCGGAAATTCTCAAAATTCCCTGAAGGGGGTACGCTGGGGGGGCTCAAATTTTGGGCTCAGCATAAGAACACAGTCGTATAGTATATCCAAAACGATAACCTATAGGTTTCGTGGGCTTAAAAATTTTCGGGAATTTCCTCATTTTTATCCCCTATCCCCCCAAATCAAGATGGCGGCACAACCTGCCAGACGAGGTAGACAATTGAAATTTGGTGAAATTATAGCTTTTGGTCCCTAACCTACGGGAAAATTCCAAGATGTTCAAATTTTTCACTTTTTACCCCCAAAGATATCGAAATATGAAGGCAATTTTAATGACTGTGCAGACATTCCTTTTGAGCTATTTTTTGGCTAAACGGTAAGTCGTATCACAAAACGGATGGCACAATGTCCCTTCAATTCGGAGTGATCTACAACTTTCACCTGTGACATTTTGTCGTATCTCTCTCCCTTATACGTTAAATTTGGCCGTATTTCTGGATTGTTCGTAAATTTGGTGATTTTTACAAGTATATTTCATTGTTTGACACACTTGTAAGAATGATAGGATCATCGCGTTAGGTGCGCACATTAGCACGATTAAGGGACATATGTGTACCAAATTTCATGATTCTAGCTTATACATAAGTAGGCAAAACGTAATGTAAAATGTTAAAAATGCACCCAAATTTCACCCTATTCAAAATTTGAACTCAATTTACCCCCTTAATATGGGAGATACGAGGATATGGTTTAGAAACAAACATGTAGAGCGATAAATGAGGCGTCTGATGGCGCAAACCGTTTCTTAATATCATGAACCGTTTAGGAGATATGAATCTCGAAGTGGAAGTCTGCACTTTTCAACGTGCTCATGCTTATCCGTCATCTATATATATAAAAGCAAGTCGGGCTGGAGCGATGTATATATAAATATTTAAAAATGAAAAAAGACGTGAATTAATGAGGCACTTCCAGAAATCTCAGAAATTTGAAACTTGGTACGAGGGAAACTGATGACCCCAGGATCCCTAGAAAAATCGGAAATTCTCAAAATTCCCTGAAGGGGGTACGCTGGGGGGGCTCAAATTTTGGGCTCAGCATAAGAACACAGTCGTATAGTATATCCAAAACGATAACCTATAGGTTTCGTGGGCTTAAAAATTTTCGGGAATTTCCTCATTTTTATCCCCTATCCCCCCAAATCAAGATGGCGGCACAACCTGCCAGACGAGGTAGACAATTGAAATTTGGTGAAATTATAGCTTTTGGTCCCTAACCGACGGGAAAATTCCAAGATGTTCAAATTTTTCACTTTTTACCCCCAAAGATATCGAAATATGAAGGCAATTTTAATGACTGTGCAGACATTCCTTTTGAGCTATTTTTTGGCTAAACGGTAAGTCGTATCCCAAAACGGATGGCACAATGTCCCTTCAATTCGGAGTATCTACAACTTTCACCGGTGACATTTTGTCGTATCTCTCTCCCTTATACCATAAATGTGGCCGTATTTCTGGATTGTTCGTAAATTTCGTGATTTTTACAAGTATATTTCATTGTTTGACACACTTATAAGAATGATAATATCATCGCGTTAGGTGCGCACATTGGCACGATTAAGGGACATATGTGTACCAAATTTCATGATTCTAGCTTATACATAAGTAGGCAAAACGTAATGTAAAATGTTAAAAATGCACCCAAATTTCACCCTATTCAAAATGTGAACTCAATTTACCCCTTTAATATGGGAGATACGAGGATATGGTTTAGAAACAAACATTTAGAGCGATAAATGAGGCGTCCGATGGCGCAAACCGTTTCTTAATATCGTAAACCGTTTAGGAGATATGAATCTCGCAGTGGAAGTCTGCACTTTTCAACGTGCTCATGCTTATCCGTCATCTATATATATAAAAGCAAGTCGGGCTGGAGCGATGTATATATAAATATTTAAAAATGAAAAAAGACGTGAATTAATGAGGCACTTCCAGAAATCTCAGAAATTTGAAACTTGGTACGAGGGAAACTGATGACCCCAGGATCCCTAGAAAAATCGGAAATTCTCAAAATTCCCTGAAGGGGGCACGCTGGGGGGGCTCAAATTTTGGGCTCAACATAAGAACACAGTCGTATAGTATATCCAAAACGATAACCTATAGGTTTCGTAGGTTTAAAAATTTTCGGGTATTTCCTCATTTTTATCCCCTATCCCCCCAAATCAAGATGGCGGCGCAACCTGCCAGACGAGGTAGACAATTGAAATTTGGTGAAATTATAGCTTTTGGTCCCTAACCGACGGGAAAATTCCAAGATGTTCAAATTTTTCACTTTTTACCCCCAAAGATATCGAAATATGAAGGCAATTTTAATGACTGTGCAGACATTCCTTTTGAGCTATTTTTTGGCTAAACGGTAAGTCGTATCACAAAACGGATGCCACAATGTCTCTTCAATTCGGAGTGATCTACAACTTTCACGTGTGACATTTTGTCGTATCTCTCTCCCTTATACGTTAAATTTGGCCGTATTTCTGGATTGTTCGTAAATTTGGTGATTTTTACAAGTATATTTCATTGTTTGACACACTTATAAGAATGATAGGATCATCGCGTTAGGTGCGCACATTGGCACGATTAAGGGACATATGTGTACCAAATTTCATGATTCTAGCTTATACATAAGTAGGCAAAACGTAATGTAAAATGTTAAAAATGCACCCAAATTTCACCCTATTCAAAACTTGAACTCAATTTACCCCCTTAATATGGGAGATACGAGGATATGGTTTAGAAACAAACATGTAGAGCGATAAATGAGGCGTCTGATGGCGCAAACCGTTTCTTAATATCATAAACCGTTTAGGAGATATGAATCTCGAAGTGGAAGTCTGCACTTTTCAACGTGCTCATGCTTATCCGTCATCTATATATATAAAAGCAAGTCGGGCTGGAGCGATGTATATATAAATATTTAAAAATGAAAAAAGACGTGAATTAATGAGGCACTTCCAGAAATCTCAGAAATTTGAAACTTGGTACGAGGGAAACTGATGACCCCAGGATCCCTAGAAAAATCGGAAATTCTCAAAATTCCCTGAAGGGGGCACGCTGGGGGGCGCTCAAATTTTGGGCTCAGCATAAGAACACAGTCGTATAGTATATCCAAAACGGTAACCTATAGGTTTCGTGGGCTTAAAAATTTTCGGGAATTTCCTCATTTTTGTCCCCTATCCCCCCAAATCAAGATGGCGGCACAACCTGCCAGACGAGGTAGACAATTAAAATTTGGTGAAATTATAGCTTTTGGTCCCTAACCGACGGGAAAATTCCAAGATGTTCAAATTTTTCACTTTTTACCCCCAAAGATATCGAAATATGAAGGCAATTTTAATGACTGTGCAGACATTCCTTTTGAGCTATTTTTTGGCTAAACGGTAAGTCGTATCCCAAAACGGATGGCACAATGTCCCTTCAATTCGGAGTATCTACAACTTTCACCTGTGACATTTTGTCGTATCTCTCTCCCTTATACCATAAATGTGGCCGTATTTCTGGATTGTTCGTAAATTTCGTGATTTTTACAAGTATATTTCATTGTTTGACACACTTATAAGAATGATAGGATCATCGCGTTAGGTGCGCACATTGGCACGATTAAGGGACATATGTGTACCAAATTTCATGATTCTAGCTTATACATAAGTAGGCAAAACGTAATGTAAAATGTTAAAAATGCACCCAAATTTCACCCTATTCAAAATTTGAACTCAATTTACCCCCTTAATATGGGAGATACGAGGGTATGGTTTAGAAACAAACATTTAGAGCGATAAATGAGGCGTCTGATGGCGCAAACCGTTTCTTAATATTATAAACCGTTTAGGAGATATGAATCTCGAAGTGGAAGTCTGCACTTTTCAACGTGCTCATGCTTATCCGTCATCTATATATATAAAAGCAAGTCGGGCTGGAGCGATGTATATATAAATATTTAAAAATGAAAAAAGACGTGAATTAATGAGGCACTTCCAGAAATCTCAGAAATTTGAAACTTGGTACGAGGGAAACTGATGACCCCAGGATCCCTAGAAAAATCGGAAATTCTCAAAATTCCCTGAAGGGGGCACGCTGGGGGGGCTCAAATTTTGGGCTCAGCATAAGAACACAGTCGTATAGTATATCCAAAACGATAACCTATAGGTTTCGTGGGCTTAAAAATTTTCGGGAATTTCCTCATTTTTATCCCCTATCCCCCCAAATCAAGATGGCGGCACAACCTGCCAGACGAGGTAGACAATTGAAATTTGGTGAAATTATAGCTTTTGGTCGCTAACCGACGGGAAAATTCCAAGATGTTCAAATTTTTCACTTTTAACCCCCAAAGATATCGAAATATGAAGGCAATTTTAATGACTGTGCAGACATTCCTTTTGAGCTATTTTTTGGCTAAACGGTAAGTCGTATCACAAAACGGATGGCACAATGTCCCTTCAATTCGGAGTGATCTACAACTTTCACCTGTGACATTTTGTCGTATCTCTCTCCCTTATACGTTAAATTTGGCCGTATTTCTGGATTGTTCGTAAATTTGGTGATTTTTACAAGTATATTTCATTGTTTGACACACTTGTAAGAATGATAGGATCATCGCGTTAGGTGCGCACATTAGCACGATTAAGGGACATATGTGTACCAAATTTCATGATTCTAGCTTATACATAAGTAGGCAAAACGTAATGTAAAATGTTAAAAATGCACCCAAATTTCACCCTATTCAAAATTTGAACTCAATTTACCCCCTTAATATGGGAGATACGAGGATATGGTTTAGAAACAAACATGTAGAGCGATAAATGAGGCGTCTGATGGCGCAAACCGTTTCTTAATATCATGAACCGTTTAGGAGATATGAATCTCGAAGTGGAAGTCTGCACTTTTCAACGTGCTCATGCTTATCCGTCATCTATATATATAAAAGCAAGTCGGGCTGGAGCGATGTATATATAAATATTTAAAAATGAAAAAAGACGTGAATTAATGAGGCACTTCCAGAAATCTCAGAAATTTGAAACTTGGTACGAGGGAAACTGATGACCCCAGGATCCCTAGAAAAATCGGAAATTCTCAAAATTCCCTGAAGGGGGTACGCTGGGGGGGCTCAAATTTTGGGCTCAGCATAAGAACACAGTCGTATAGTATATCCAAAACGATAACCTATAGGTTTCGTGGGCTTAAAAATTTTCGGGAATTTCCTCATTTTTATCCCCTATCCCCCCAAATCAAGATGGCGGCACAACCTGCCAGACGAGGTAGACAATTGAAATTTGGTGAAATTATAGCTTTTGGTCCCTAACCGACGGGAAAATTCCAAGATGTTCAAATTTTTCACTTTTTACCCCCAAAGATATCGAAATATGAAGGCAATTTTAATGACTGTGCAGACATTCCTTTTGAGCTATTTTTTGGCTAAACGGTAAGTCGTATCCCAAAACGGATGGCACAATGTCCCTTCAATTCGGAGTATCTACAACTTTCACCGGTGACATTTTGTCGTATCTCTCTCCCTTATACCATAAATGTGGCCGTATTTCTGGATTGTTCGTAAATTTCGTGATTTTTACAAGTATATTTCATTGTTTGACACACTTATAAGAATGATAATATCATCGCGTTAGGTGCGCACATTGGCACGATTAAGGGACATATGTGTACCAAATTTCATGATTCTAGCTTATACATAAGTAGGCAAAACGTAATGTAAAATGTTAAAAATGCACCCAAATTTCACCCTATTCAAAATGTGAACTCAATTTACCCCTTTAATATGGGAGATACGAGGATATGGTTTAGAAACAAACATTTAGAGCGATAAATGAGGCGTCCGATGGCGCAAACCGTTTCTTAATATCGTAAACCGTTTAGGAGATATGAATCTCGCAGTGGAAGTCTGCACTTTTCAACGTGCTCATGCTTATCCGTCATCTATATATATAAAAGCAAGTCGGGCTGGAGCGATGTATATATAAATATTTAAAAATGAAAAAAGACGTGAATTAATGAGGCACTTCCAGAAATCTCAGAAATTTGAAACTTGGTACGAGGGAAACTGATGACCCCAGGATCCCTAGAAAAATCGGAAATTCTCAAAATTCCCTGAAGGGGGCACGCTGGGGGGGCTCAAATTTTGGGCTCAACATAAGAACACAGTCGTATAGTATATCCAAAACGATAACCTATAGGTTTCGTAGGTTTAAAAATTTTCGGGTATTTCCTCATTTTTATCCCCTATCCCCCCAAATCAAGATGGCGGCGCAACCTGCCAGACGAGGTAGACAATTGAAATTTGGTGAAATTATAGCTTTTGGTCCCTAACCGACGGGAAAATTCCAAGATGTTCAAATTTTTCACTTTTTACCCCCAAAGATATCGAAATATGAAGGCAATTTTAATGACTGTGCAGACATTCCTTTTGAGCTATTTTTTGGCTAAACGGTAAGTCGTATCACAAAACGGATGCCACAATGTCTCTTCAATTCGGAGTGATCTACAACTTTCACCTGTGACATTTTGTCGTATCTCTCTCCCTTATACGTTAAATTTGGCCGTATTTCTGGATTGTTCGTAAATTTGGTGATTTTTACAAGTATATTTCATTGTTTGACACACTTATAAGAATGATAGGATCATCGCGTTAGGTGCGCACATTGGCACGATTAAGGGACATATGTGTACCAAATTTCATGATTCTAGCTTATACATAAGTAGGCAAAACGTAATGTAAAATGTTAAAAATGCACCCAAATTTCACCCTATTCAAAACTTGAACTCAATTTACCCCCTTAATATGGGAGATACGAGGATATGGTTTAGAAACAAACATGTAGAGCGATAAATGAGGCGTCTGATGGCGCAAACCGTTTCTTAATATCATAAACCGTTTAGGAGATATGAATCTCGAAGTGGAAGTCTGCACTTTTCAACGTGCTCATGCTTATCCGTCATCTATATATATAAAAGCAAGTCGGGCTGGAGCGATGTATATATAAATATTTAAAAATGAAAAAAGACGTGAATTAATGAGGCACTTCCAGAAATCTCAGAAATTTGAAACTTGGTACGAGGGAAACTGATGACCCCAGGATCCCTAGAAAAATCGGAAATTCTCAAAATTCCCTGAAGGGGGCACGCTGGGGGGCGCTCAAATTTTGGGCTCAGCATAAGAACACAGTCGTATAGTATATCCAAAACGGTAACCTATAGGTTTCGTGGGCTTAAAAATTTTCGGGAATTTCCTCATTTTTGTCCCCTATCCCCCCAAATCAAGATGGCGGCACAACCTGCCAGACGAGGTAGACAATTAAAATTTGGTGAAATTATAGCTTTTGGTCCCTAACCGACGGGAAAATTCCAAGATGTTCAAATTTTTCACTTTTTACCCCCAAAGATATCGAAATATGAAGGCAATTTTAATGACTGTGCAGACATTCCTTTTGAGCTATTTTTTGGCTAAACGGTAAGTCGTATCCCAAAACGGATGGCACAATGTCCCTTCAATTCGGAGTATCTACAACTTTCACCTGTGACATTTTGTCGTATCTCTCTCCCTTATACCATAAATGTGGCCGTATTTCTGGATTGTTCGTAAATTTCGTGATTTTTACAAGTATATTTCATTGTTTGACACACTTATAAGAATGATAGGATCATCGCGTTAGGTGCGCACATTGGCACGATTAAGGGACATATGTGTACCAAATTTCATGATTCTAGCTTATACATAAGTAGGCAAAACGTAATGTAAAATGTTAAAAATGCACCCAAATTTCACCCTATTCAAAATTTGAACTCAATTTACCCCCTTAATATGGGAGATACGAGGGTATGGTTTAGAAACAAACATTTAGAGCGATAAATGAGGCGTCTGATGGCGCAAACCGTTTCTTAATATTATAAACCGTTTAGGAGATATGAATCTCGAAGTGGAAGTCTGCACTTTTCAACGTGCTCATGCTTATCCGTCATCTATATATATAAAAGCAAGTCGGGCTGGAGCGATGTATATATAAATATTTAAAAATGAAAAAAGACGTGAATTAATGAGGCACTTCCAGAAATCTCAGAAATTTGAAACTTGGTACGAGGGAAACTGATGACCCCAGGATCCCTAGAAAAATCGGAAATTCTCAAAATTCCCTGAAGGGGGCACGCTGGGGGGGCTCAAATTTTGGGCTCAGCATAAGAACACAGTCGTATAGTATATCCAAAACGATAACCTATAGGTTTCGTGGGCTTAAAAATTTTCGGGAATTTCCTCATTTTTATCCCCTATCCCCCCAAATCAAGATGGCGGCACAACCTGCCAGACGAGGTAGACAATTGAAATTTGGTGAAATTATAGCTTTTGGTCGCTAACCGACGGGAAAATTCCAAGATGTTCAAATTTTTCACTTTTAACCCCCAAAGATATCGAAATATGAAGGCAATTTTAATGACTGTGCAGACATTCCTTTTGAGGTATTTTTTGGCTAAACGGTAAGTCGTATCACAAAACGGATGGCACAATGTCCCTTCAATTCGGAGTGATCTACAACTTTGGTCCTGTGACATTTTGTCGTATCTCTCTCCCTTATACGTTAAATTTGGCCGTATTTCTGTATTGTTCGTAAATTTGGTGATTTTTACAAGTATATTTCATTGTTTGACACACTTATAAGAATGATAGGATCATCGCGTTAGGTGCGCACATTAGCACGATTAAGGGACATATGTGTACCAAATTTCATGATTCTAGCTTATACATAAGTAGGCAAAACGTAATGTAAAATGTTAAAAATGCACCCAAATTTCACCCTATTCAAAATTTGAACTCCATTTACCCCCTTAATATGGGAGATACGAGGATATGGTTTAGAAACAAACATGTAGAGCGATAAATGAGGCGTCTGATGGCGCAAACCGTTTCTTAATATCATAAAGCGTTTAGGAGATATGAATCTCGAAGTGGAAGTCTGCACTTTTCAACGTGCTCATGCTTATCCGTCATCTATATAAATAAAATTGTAGGGGGTCCGCTGTCTGTAATTTCTTTTGTTTTGCCAATTTTTCAGATATTTATCCGTTTTAGGTCAACTCAAGACCGAATCGGTGGTTTTTACGTTTCGTGTCTGTTTGTTTTTCTGTTTGTCTGTTTGTCTGTTTGTCTGTTTGTCTGTTTGTCTGTTTGTCTGTCTGTTTGTTTGTCTGTTCCACCATCACGTCGAAACGGCTGGATAGATCTCAACCAAACTTCATATTTAGAGTAAACTGATCCCGGGAATGGTTTCGATATGCATATCATTTTAAAATCTTTCAATACTCGGGGGGTTTATAGGATAATTAGAATGGTTTTTCCACCATAACGTTGAAACGGCTGGATAGATCTCAACCAAACTTCGTATTCAGATTATACTCATCTCGGGGAAGGTTTCGATATGCATATTATTTTAAAATCTTTGAATAGACCGGGGGTTTATAGGAAAACCAGAATGGTTTTTCCACCATCACTTCGAAACGGCTGGATAGATCTCAACCAAACTTCATATTTAGAGAATACTCATCTCGGGGAAGGTTTCTATATGCATATTATTTTACAATCGACGAATAGACGGGTGGTTTATAGGAAAACCTGAATGGGTTTCCTCCATTTTCTCTTATACCATTGATTTTCTGTAAATTCGTTTACCGTACGTGAAACGTCTCTTCATTATAAACAACTTTCGTTATGTTCATAATTTACCTTACTCTTCACATGACGGAGAAATTTACAATTTTCCGCTGGTATCATGCTCTGCATTGAGTGACCGACAGACCGACAACGAAACTACAGGTTACCATGGCAACGTCTCTGACTGCATGCCAGCAGGGAAGTAACGTATTGCCATTTTCCTCATCATGCTTTTAAATTCGTGGTTGTTCCTTGGGTAGAAGGCAAGAGAGGCGTCAATCGGCCTATTTGCGGGATATTGGCGGAATATCGTTGGATATTATAACCGCCCTCGAATAGATTAAGTAATAACACCATTAGTCATCTTCTTATTATTTGTTTACCTAAGAATCACTGACCTAAATTTCTCCTCTGTTACCGCTTTATTATATCCATTACTCACACTAGCATAATTTATTGAGGGGCATTTGATTTTCCAATACATTCACTTGGCATTTACATATTTGTCGTTATCCGGCTGTCCGCAGTTATAATCCATTTTCTATTACTTTCAACTTTCTTAACTGTATTATTTCTTCCTTAATTACGCCGTATGTACGCGAGTGCTACAAACTACTGGATGTATTTCCACCAAGACTCATATTTAGAATACACCTGTCCTTGATAGGTTTTGGGCAAATATTGTTTCTAAATCCCTGAACTGACTGGGGGTTTATACGAAACCGAAACAGTGATTTTGCACTTCCACAAAATGTACACAACCAAACTTAATGGAAATCTACCTACCTTGGTAGATAATAATTTCTAAACCTTTTTTCTCATGTGCATCATTTCGATACGAGGATTAATAAGGGAGATATCATTAACGGACCGTTTTTCTGTACAAGTCCCATCGGACTTAACTCCCGAGCGGGTGCGTGTAAAGCTTACTCCTTACAATTTGAAAACTACTGAAGACATTCGAACCAAAATTTATATTTAGCATCCACCTGTCCAAAGGTAGGTTTTAAACGTAAATAACATTTCATGTTCCGGAATGGACTGGCGGTTTATAGGGAACCGAAATGGTGATTTTACTCTTCCACAACATATACAGAACAAGACCAACCTGACTGGAAATCGACCAAACGTGATGGAATTCCACCTCTAAACCTTTTTTTCATGTGCATTCTTTCGTCAGGAGGATTACTAAGGGAGATATCATGAATGGTCACTTTTGCAGGTTAAGTCCAGCGGACATAGCCCAAAAGGTGTTTTACATGGAGCAGATTCCTTATCTATATAAATCAAATCGTAACGACTGTGTGCCTCTACACTGACTATTTTGGCGAAATTTTCGTACAGCTTTCCGTTTAAGGGGTAATAATGACCATCTCCATAATTTTTGGTTTAGTTTCCTGAAAGTACTAATTTTTACCCGCCTCGCCCAAAATCCAAATTGCGCCATAATCTGCCAGAAGAAAAAGAAGATAATTGAAATTTGACAAAATTATACGTTTAAGCCTGTAACGAACGGAAAACTTCCTAGATCATTAAATTTTTCACTTTGAATCCCCGAAGAATATCGAAATACACAGGCAATTTTAATGATGGTGCAGACCTTCGGAAATTCCTATCCTATAACGGATTGCACAATCTCCGTTCAATTTGGAATGATCTACAACCGTGGTCTTATGACTTTTTGCCGTATCTGTATCCCTTTTACGTTTGATTTTTCTCTTTAATCGATGTTAAGTCAATTTGGAATTTTCACATGCATAATTCATACTTTCAATTACTTATATGAAATACAGAATCATTAAACTCTTCACGAAAATTGGCCCACCCAGTAGCCATATGTGAGCCAAATGCTATGTATGTATCCGAAAAGTAATGTAATGTGAGATAATCTTACAAAACCTTTACCCTGTTCCACGTTTCTAATTCAATCTGACCCAAGAATAGATGACATATCATAGGACCAGCCATTTAGGCCACTAAATCCGGCGTGTCTTATGGTATAATCCTTTGTCGATATGACGTACGTTTAGTAGCAGTTAATCTGTAAATGAAGGTCTTCAATATTGTAAATACGCATATACTTTCGTATGTCGATCTATATATATTCACTGATGTCGATTTTTAGCGATCGAGAAAGGGTGGGTCTGCTATTGTAATAAGTACTCCCCACACCGACTTTGACTGGCAGTAAGAAAGGGTTCCTTCTCCAACTCCTGTGTAACTGTCATTAGTAAGGAAAGCCTACAATTATAATGAATAGTTCCCTTCTCGATTTGACTTGCAGAAGGCAAGTGAGCATGCAGTTTTGTTTAAAACTCCCCTACCCGATTGTGTTTGGCAGTAGGCAAGGGTGCCTATCATTATAAAGAAATGTCCTCATCTAAAATGTGACTGGCATTAGGCATAGTGGCCTGCTATTTTGATGGAAACTCACCAACTTGGTGTGACTGGCAGTAAGCTGGCTGGCAGTAGGAAAATGGGCCTGGCATTATAATGATAACTGCACAACTCAATTTCGAGTGATAGTAGGGTAATTGCCTGCCATTATAATAAAAACTCCTCAACTGAAATCTGTCTGGAAGTAGGAAGGGGCTGCCATATTAACGAAAACTCCCCAAATCGATTTTGTCCGCGTAGTAGGCAATGGGGCCTGCAATTATTACGTAATCATCCCAACTCGATTGTGAATGGCAGTAGGCAAGTGAGTCTGCCGCCATATCACAAATCCGTAACAAACACTTTACATTGGAAACAACGTACGGGGAACTCCCCATGCTCTTTCTCGGATAACGCTAAGAGACATGCAATTTTAAAACAATCTTATTTACTGCATGTACACTATTTACTTCGATAACCGAATACAATGTAGAATACCGTAGCGAAGCACGGGTACATTCGCTAGTAATTATATAAAATCTCTAATCCCTCTTTTACAGCTCTACTGAGAAAGTGGCAACGTTTCGTCAGCTCAAATTAGCACCAGATTTAAAATATTACCTCCAATTTAGATGAAAAATACTACGAACCTCTCAATTCCACGATTTATTTTTACTCTGAAACAAAAAGAAATGATTGTGCTATATTTTTATATATATCAGACTTTTTACTGGTATTTTTCTTATTTTTTACTTTCCTTGTATTTTCTGTTTAAGGACGACACACAACAGCCAATCCCCGGGCTAGTGGTTAAAATCCCCAACCCGACCGGGAATCTAACCCGGGGCCCCTTGAACCAAAGGCCAGCACGCTAACCAATTAGCCATGGAGCCGGACATATTCGCCATGTTAACGCGCAAAATTCCAACTGTCGACATGAGTTTGCACTACGCCAAACCGGGAGTTCTTTCATCTTCCACAACGAGAACGCCTGGAAGGCTGAAATTGGCACCATATGTAGGTTACAAGAATAATACAGTGGTGACCATAATAGTTCAACTGTTGCAGAAAATACTCTCTTTCAGTGAAAACAATCTTCGCCATCGTGACGGATGCAATGGTACTACTTCCACGTATAAGTACAATATGGAGCTGTTACGTCTGAGATTCTGGAATGACATGTAACAGCTTTTAATATTGAATGCTTCGTTGTAGTTACTACCATTTTAGATGTATGATTAAGGTGGGCTTGAAATTTTGCAAGTTTAGTTCCTTTTAGATGTAATTTCTCTCATTCAGCGAGGAGAAATTGTCATTTAGTTCCACGCTAAGACATCTGCATCATCTGCTAATGAATGAGTGAACTATGTCCTACCGCTTGCCTTGAAGTAGGAGATACCACTGTGCTGCCAGAGTCGAAGTCATGAGACAAATTTGTCTGCCATATTGCTTGGACTAGAATATTAGGGATCGGTTGCTGTCTATATGAAGTAAACATGGGAATTCTACATCATTATTTCAGTTTACTGAGATGTTAAAATAAGTTGAAATAGAAATGAAGGGTTGCGCTTAGGAAACAAAATCAGAAATTTGGATATAAATGACAGGAAACAGGGAGTCAAATTAGCCACACCAAACGAGTTAAAACTTCGGAGCCAGAAGAAGTTTATATCTAGGCTGTTCCTAAGCTCTGTTCAGTCAAGTTTTAAATATTACATTTTTCAGCGGAAAGTATTTTTAAACTAGAGAAGAATGAAATATGTATAAATCCTAACCACGATGAAAGGCTTCCAAGCTTGACAATGGTGAATTAAGGCAAATTGGTAATAACGAGACTCCTTAATAGCAGGTTTCATATTCTGTTCTTGGGATCCAAGTAAGAATGACAATATTTGGAAAGCAGTTTTATGCCCGACCTGCAGGATCTAAACATCTTGAAAGGTGACAAACAACGTATATTACTACTGATCCCGCGGATTGACACGATATCTATGAGGTAGTAGGTATATTATCATGTTGAATTTTTAACTGGCTTCATATTTCAGGCATGCTGCGTCTCACATTAGAACATTGGTTGTGTCGTAATTCTTATTCCCTATTTAAATACCAAACCTAGTTGTGAAACGAGGTTTGCTGTGCCTAAGCTAGACAAACTTACTTTTCACGCAGAAATTCTGTTCGTCTGCGAACTCTCGAGACTTCGAAGAAAAACTCCCAGCTACAATTATACTCTAAATGGTGTATAAGGAAATATTATAATACCTGTTCTGGTTCTATGCAATTGGTATGTAAAAAGTGGGAAATGCAATTAGGGTCGCCAGGTTTTAGAAATGCCAACAAGGAACGGGTCCTGTAGATAGCCTACTAAATAACGACGTTTACTAAAGAAAGCACAGAGATATAATGTATTGTACTATAATTACATTGTAGGCACAAACTTTACTAACGTGGACATGATATAGGCTGTTTGGGCTTATGCCGTGTCAAGAAAATAAGGTTAACTAAACTAAATTCAAACTTTCATTTTTAGAGAAGTCTTCCTCGTGAACAGTCGAGATTTTCTTCTGAAAACGGAGAGCAAAGTTCTCTGCGAAACGTAATGAATTTCACCATTTTTTCATGACATGCCATAAACACAAAAAGTCTATATCATGTCTCTAAGTACGGGCCGTGAAAGTATCAATGGTAGACCTAACATTTATTAAAGTTTTCTGATGTTTCGTTTCCTACATAAAAAGTTCAAATGCGGTATTTTTCTTCACTTTTAGATTTTTTCAAAAATGCTGCATCTCCCTTAATCTAGTCACGAAATTTAGGATAAAATTTAAGTGAGACTTGAAACATTTCTGACTTTATCAACGTTGGTGAACATCTATTCCTCCAAGAAATGAATAAACTCTTCCAACATATGCATTTGAATCAGGTATACATAGAACATAATATACCAGGATTAGTATATTTAATGTCCGACTCGTTGGCTGAATGGTCAGCGTACTGGCCTTCGGTTCGGAGGGTCCCGGGTTCGATTCCCGGCCGGGTCGGGGATTTTAACCTTCATTGGTCAATTCCAGTGGCCCGGGGACCGGGTGTTCGTACTGTCCCCAACATTCCTGGAACTCACACACCACAATAACACGCAGTGTCCTAAAAATGGCAGATGCCGTCCACCCTCATTGGAGGGTCTGCGTTACAAGGGCTGCACTCGGCTAGAAATAGCCACACGAAATTATTATAGTATTTTTAAAAATAATAATAATAGTAATAATAATAATAATAATAATAATAATAATAATAATAATATTTGCTTTACCTCCAACGAACTACTGTTAAGGTCTTTGGAGACGCAGAGGGGCCGGAATTTTGTCCGGCAGGAGTTCTTTTACGTGCTAGTGAATCTACCGACACGAGGCTGACGTTCTTAAGCACTTTCAAATACCACCGGCGTGGTCGAAAATCGAACCTGCCAATTTAGGGTCAGAAGGGCAGAGCCTCAATCGTCTGAGCTCCTCATTCCGGTCATTAGTGTATTTAGAACAGCATCTAAATTAATTTGAGGTCACGTTACAACTCGGATCACTACCAGTATCTGTATAGGTGTATCAAGCTCCAGCATCACGTAATTCAATGCTAAAGGAAGAACATTCTTCATAAAATATATCGAAATTATAAGATGGGAAAATTTCAGTGAATTTCAGATAATCAATCTTCTTCTTTTTCTCCCGCGTTTATCACGCCTGTGAGGTCGCAGGTGCGAACTGCGTCGCACATGTTGATTTGGCCCTTTTTTTTTTGCTATTGGCTTTACGTCGCACCGACACATATAGGTCTTATGGCGACGGTGGGACAGGAAAGGGCTAGAACTGGGAAGGAAGCGGCCGTGGCCTTAATTAAAGTACAGCCCCAGCATTTGCCTGGTGTGAAAATGGGAAATCACGGAAAACCATCTTCAGGGCTGCCGAAGTGGGGTTCGAACCTACTCTCTCCCGAATACTGGATACTGGCCGCACTTAAGCGACTGCAGCTATCGAGCTCGGTGGCCGTGTTTTACGGCCGGATTTCCTTCCTGACGCCAACCCTATATGGAAGGATTTAATCACTATTGCGTGTTTCTGTGGTGGTTGGTAGTGTGGTATGTTGTCTGAATATGAAGTGGAGAGTGATGGGGCAGACACAAACACCCAGTCCTCGAGCCAGGAGGGTTAATCAGAAGCGATTAAAATCTCCGACCCGGCCGGGAATCGAACCAGGGACTCTCTGAACCGAAGGTCAGTACGCTGAACATTTGGCCAACGAGTCGGACAATCTCAGAGAATTAAGAATTTCTTCAAAATCAGAAATTGTAACATCTTACAAATGCAAATCCGCTACTTTCTTGAAATTATTAACATTACTGTAAACAGATCATTTTAGCTATGGCAGAAGTGAATTATTTAAATATGAGAGAAAAGGGCGTCCCGCATGCTGTTAAAATGGGACAGTTCTTCAGACCTCTAATTACGGGAAATCCCGTATAATACGGGACACCTGGCAACCCTAAGTGAAACTTTTATTTATACAGTACAGCAAGATGTTCATTATCAAACGTTCAATTACTTTTCAAATAGAAATTCTGACTGACGAAGACAGGTTTTCATACTAATCGCATTAAAATCAAGTACGCTTGTAGTTTCACAACACAATTAACATGTCATAGCAATTACATTTTCAGTTGCATGCTGAATGCGAGCCACAAGGAAGTAACTTTTCAACCTACTTGCATATGTCAGGATTCGAACCACGGCTGTTGTGTGAAGCAAGCTGGCTATCATACCATATCCATATTTGGCTATTTGAACTTCTTTTCAGATGTTAATATCTTTAGACCATCTGTCTGTGCAGCTGTTGTCTTTGCAAGCCAAGGCCTGAGGGCTGTAAGGTGTTTTCATTTTCATTTTTCATTTTCAGAAAGTAGATGAAATAGGCCTGAGAGGAATTATATTAGCCTAATTTTTTCTGCCATTTTTTCTACTCTCTATCTAATTTTTAAAGGAAAATATTCTATTCCGCATAAAACATGACCATCAGTAAAGAGAAAAATAATTATTCCTGAATTTACGACAGAGCCAGGTTTCCAATCTGGCCAACTAGGTAGTGAAACTACTCTTCTAATCCATAGAACACGGCAGATAATCGGCAAATGCAATACACTTTACCTAAGGATGAAGGAGCTGATATGCAATAAAATTGACAAAAACGGTCCAGGAAGCTGGAGATTTGGGTTCGAGTGCCAATAATGGTCATTTCTTTCGATAACTACCAAATGAGAGAAGAAATCCTTTGAAGTTATTTTCAAGATAACGGTTAACGCTTACGGTTACAGTAAACAGTAAGGAACACAGTTAACTTTATTTCTCAGTGCTTACTACTACTACTACTACTACTACTACTAATAATAATAATAATAATAATAATAATAATGATAGTAATAATAATAATAATAATAATAATAATAATAATAATAGTAATAATAATAATAATAATAATAATGCTATCGGTTTTACGTTTCACTAACTACTTTTGTGGTTTATAGAGACGAGGTGGTGCCAAAAATTTCTTTTGGAGTTTCTTTAGGTGCCGGTAAATCTACCAATAGGAGACTGGCGTAACTGAACTCTTTCATTTCCACCGGACTGAGCGGGAATCTAACCCTCTAACTTGGGTTCATCTGAACCACTCAGCCCTGCGTGAAAGGGTATGTTCAATGATAATGCAGAGCACATGTACACTCTGACACTAAAACTGAGCGGTCCCTTGCACGAAACAATTAGCGTCATTATATAGGCCTACCTCGTCCGGTGCTTTGGTCTTTTCTAACAAAATATGTTTTTGTCCTCCTCAATTCACAATTAGTCAATCAACTTACGTAGTTCTACAGTATTATGTCAAGAAAGTGACTAGCAGAGTTCAGGGCAATTTATAGCAAATGATATGGCAAAAACTAGGTCTAAAAGCATGTTGAGGAAGTGTAGATAAATGGCCGTGCATTTAAAAAGAAATCTCTATGAAAATATGCTCCTTCTTTTAATTTGTGCAGATACTGCACTCCGGAACTAATAATAATGGCGTATGGCCTCCGGAGAAGCCTGGTGCAGGCCTTTTTCTAGTAGACGGCCTATTAGGCGACCTGCATGTCTATGAAAATGAGGGCCCTACCTAGGATGGTTTCTAATGTTGAATATGCCACTCACACCCAGCCCCGACCCATTGGAATTAACCAATTCTCGGTCGGGAATCGAACCCGGGACCCTCTGAACCGAAGGCCTGTACGCTGATCATTCAGCCAACGAGTCGGACACTCCGGCACTTAAAGTGAAATTTAAAATAATGAAATTAGCCGGAGAAAAGAGTATAGACCTTACTGTACCGTATTGTAGGGAACGCACTCCTACCGTGTAATGTATTTAAGGTTCTCTTTCCTTTGCACACAGCCATAGGTAAATGAACACAACGAAAATTGTTCTGATGGGCTCCATATCCTTATGTGGCTGGGAGGCGTGACCAGTCTTAAGAAATATAATGGATAGGAAGAGCATTGGGACATCCATTTCTCTTACAGGAACCTTTCCTGCCAGTTTTAGACAAAGTTGTTATCAAAATAAACCCTACTTTGTATACATCTTATAATTTATATAAAATAATTATATAATATTTCATTAGTTATGCCATTATTCGTCTATAGGTATTGTGAACAGTCAGCGTAAATTATTATTATTGTTATTTTTTGTTAGTGGCTTTACGTCGCACCGACACAGATAGGTCTTCTTGCGACGGTGGGATAGGAAAGGCCTAGGAGTTGGAAGGAAGCGGCCGTGAAATTAATTAACTTACAGTCCCAGCATTTGCCTGGTGTGAAAATGGGAAACCACGGAAAACAATTTTCAAGGCTGCCGACAGTGGGGTTCGAACCCACTATCTCCCGGATGCAAGCTCGCAGCCGCGCGTCTCTAACGGCACGGCCAACTCGCCCGGTACTATTATTATTATTATTATTATTATTATTATTATTATTATTATTATTATTATTATTATTATTATTATTATTATTATTATTATTATTAATGTTACTATTATTATTATTATTATTAGGCTGCTTAACCGAGGCGGTAAAGTTGTGTAGGCCTACGGTTCACTAAGGACATCGTCTAAATACAACCTCCACCACCGTGTGGCACAACGGCCCATTATGATCTTTGGTCTGCCCACAATGCGGCGGCCCAGCGAGATGCCGGCAGATTTTGGAGCACACGAGGTCAGCGTAACGACAATTTTAGCCTATATACTAGATTTCTATGATTGATCCGCTGCATCTCCTGCCAGGAAAAATCCTCATTTGATCTCATGAGGTTGAGTGAAGACCGTTTCAGCCCTCAATACAAAGTAACATTTCCTGGATTGATGAGGAATCGAACCTAGGGACTCGGAGTAAGAAGCAGACAAAGTACTCCTACACCAGGGGACTGGCCAGTTCAGCATCAGTAAATCGAACGATTTATAAAATAATTTTCCACTTTCGGGAAGGTACATGGCCTTGAGGTGCACTCAGTAATCTTAAGAGCTAAAAGAGGCTTGGCATATTTAGTGCAGTGGTTAGAGATAGCCTTTAAGTCTTTAACTTCCACTCTGTCAAGGACCAGATAAAATAAAATGATTTGATCCAGATTTCACTTTAAGGAAGATTGGCCCAATTTATTTTTCATCCTCCTGAAAACACATTTCAGTTAATAAGAGTTCTTGGAGTGAAGCGGATTTGAGCATGCAACTCCACCCCTTCACCGTCCCACACCACCAATGATTGTCGGCCGGTTATGGAGTGGTAATCTAGGTGGCGTGATCCACGCCCATTTTATACAGTAGCGTCATTCTCTCAGCACGAGAGAATAGAAAAAAGAAAAGAAATGGTGAGCAATATCCAGTGCCCGAGGTTTAATCTAAACTTCGTGAAACGAAGCACACAAAAATACTTTAGAATGTCATCTTAGCAGTGCTGAAGAGATCTGAATTTTATTTAGGATATTTATATGTATGCCGGCCCCATGGTGTAGGGGTAGCGTGCCTGCCTCTCGCCCGTAGGCCCCGGGTTCGATTCTCAGCCAGGTCAGATATTTTTCTCTCAACCTGCGGGCTTGTTCGAGGTCCACTTAGGCTACGTGATTAGAATTGAGGAGCTATCTGACGGTGAGGTGGTGGCCCCGGTCTCAAGAGGATGCGTAGTGCTGACCACACGTCAACTCATAATCTGCAGGCCTTCGGGCTGAGCAGCGGTCGCTGGGCAGGCCAAAGCACGTTCATGCCATGGGGTTTGGGGTTTATATTTATGTGTATGTTGAACCTTCTGCCCGAAGACTAACTGGTCCCCCAAAAGCTGCAACATGAGCTGTCACAGACAACCTGAGTGCCCATGAAGATGTGGACTAGGGAAAAGGGGAATGTGAACGTTCCCCGGTGTATTCCTAATTGAACTGCAGGATATTATTACACATCGTCGCTTCGCCGGTAAAACGTTGTATCCCACAATACTCTTCTATCCATTATTCTCCTTAAGACTGGTCACACCTCCCAGCCACATATGGATACGCAGTCCATCAGAACAAAGTCCGTTTTGTTCGTTTTCTTATGTCGACGATTAAACGAAAATGAACCTTACATGCATTGTACACTAGGAGTGCGTAAATACGTAATGCAAACGTACATTCCTACAGTACGGTACTGTAAGGTTCATTTTCCTTTACACATGGGCATAGGAAAATGAACACAACAAAATTTGTTCTGATGGACTGCATATCCATACGTGGCTGGGAGGCGTGACCAGTCTTAAGGAGAATAATTGATAGGAAGAGCTTTGTGGAATACAACCTTTTACCGGTCGAGCGACGATATTTTTCTGTTAATATTTCTCAGATTCGCACACCAGCCAACCTACCAATCCTATGAGTGACACTCCCACACTTTTCATAAAGGGGACAAGCTGCATAAGGAATGGCATCACTGGCATTTCTCATACCTCAGTCACTTACACATTGTCAAAGCCAAGGATGCGGCAGATCAATGAAAGTAACACACTTGTTTTAGCCCATATAAGGAAACAATAATCTCACCGGACATGGCCCTGGGCGTTTACAATACTTACCAAGATTTTAGGATTGAAAGATAGTGTAAAACAATTTATTTGTTGCAATATTATAATGATCCGTTTCAAGATAATAATTAATTTTGCTAAATAACTAACAGCATTTTATATTTTGCAGATATCCCATAACGTCCGAATTACATTTAGCGATTTCATGTAGTATAGTACAGACTGGAAAAATTTTCAGTCGAGAAGTACTCGAAATATTCTCATTCCATTCTCATTGACAGAGCAGTGATCATACGTTACGTTGTGGAATTGAAACCCTGACATTATTTCATGTTTGGAGGGGACATTTAGGGACATGCAAGTTTGTTTTTATATTTTATCTATGTGTGTACATACAATAAATTTTGATTTCGAAACAGTCTACTCAATTAATTGTTGAATGCACATTAACGTAGAAGCCTGCTTGTACTACTTATGCCTGAACAATTGACACCAGTCAGTGAATTTGTTCAAAATTTGGTGTAATATTCCTCTGCCTTAATATATTTAGAACAATTTCATTTTCAAATCCTTAATATAAAATCTAAAGGTAGGAATTCTTCACCAAGGACAAGACCTTGTGACCTAAATGAGCAAAAAGGTATAGAAGCGCGTCGATTGGAAAGACATGGGGCGCTCTTCAGGGTGATGATGGATGAATGATTATGGAATTTTATTGGAGTGAAAAGCGGGAAATGTAAATCCTGAATAATACTTCTTTCATCCACCATTTGCCCATAGACATTCAGCATAGTGTCATTGAGATTTGAACCAGGGATGCAGGGCTGAAGTTTTAAAGTCCAAAACACGATGTCATTAGAAGAATTCGAAAAGAAAATATTTATACCAATTCGTGCTAGATTACCATAGCCGGTCAGAAATAATTCCAAGATATCCTCCCCAAGAGATAAAGCTCACCTCACTCTTTCTGTCCCTTTACTACTGATCTAGTCACATAATATAGTTATTTTCTGACAGGGTGTATTCTGTGGTGCCGCACATACAGTGATGAGACCCTACTCTCCGATTTTACAGTTATCTAATATCCCATTTTTGTAGCATTTTTCATGATTTGATGCTTTGTGAGGAGTTAAAATATTGCCAACGTTCTAACTGTGGCTTATTGTGAGCGTAATTGATTAATATGTTATTTTCCTTTAGGATTGGAATGCTATTAGAATACTATCTGCTAATCAAAATAGTGGCGTGTATAAATAATGATTTCAGTAAACTAGTTCCCGGCCAATTGAAAATGTCAACCCCTGGTTCGGATTCCACATGTGTATGGAGATGCCGTGACTATGATGCCATGCAAAACTACAAGCTTGCTTGGTTACTTAAGATCCATGAGTAATGTATACCTACTCAGATAAGAGAATGTCCATTATTGTTACATATATTGAGCCCCCATAGCTTAGGCGGCATCGCGCCGGCCTCTCACCACTGGGTTCCGTGGATCAAATCCCGTTCACTTCATGTCAGGTTAGTGCTGGACAAAGCGGAGTCGGGACAGATTTTTCTCCGGGTACTCGGGTTTTCCCTATCATGTTTCGTTCCAGCAACACTCTCCAATATAATTTCATTTCATCTGTCAGTCATTAATCACTGCCCCAGAGGACTGCGACAGGCTTCGGTAGTCGGAGAAATTCTTATCCTCGCCGCTAGATAGGGGCTTCATTCATAATTTTCATTCATTTCATACTTTACCCGGTCGAATGACTGGAAACAGGCTGTGGAAATATAATTTTCAAATTGAGGTACATTTTTATGATTGTGATTGGTTGCGATTTTCATAAACAATTGCTGAAGTTGGTGTTAATTTTTCCAAATTTGCTTTTTAAGGGATCTTTCATACGTAATTTCGGCCATAGTCCTGCCGTTGAGAATTTTTCACGTAGATACTATCAAGACGTGTGTAGAGAATGAGAGTGAGGCGATAGTTTCTGTAAGTAGATCAATTTATCAAACTGTTTGCAACTAACTCCTCTTTAGTTGCAAACATGATGAGTACAATTATTATGTTAAAATTCTTTAACCTAGGAATCTAAATAGGCAATGTGCGAATGAAGTGTGAGCGAAGACAGAAAGATAGACTTCTGTACTCTCGAATTAGTCTGTCCAAAATGTCGTTATTCCAAACTCGGTACCTAAGTAGTGCAGACTGCGTTGCACCTAGCAACGTATATGAAGCTCTGGAGTTTCTATAATTAAAACACGTATACTGTTCAGAGATATTATAATGTTTCACTAAACTGTGATCTTCCAATAAAAAGTCGTTCGATGCGTAGAAACTCTCCACTTCACAACTTTCACCAGTTGACAATACATATCTATTCCTTCACGGACATCACAAGCTCCAACAGGCACTCAGTCGTATCTGGTTACTCTACAGGTGCCTCCATATCTCTATGTGACCTACATTCATGCACAATCCCAGTGGAATGATCCTATGTCTGGATACTGAGTGGGAGGCCACGGAAACCATTACTTCTGGAATCTGCGTTCCCACATAGCCCACGACTGAATGAAAATAAATCGAAGATGAATTGTTACCGCCTCTGTATTATAGTGGTTAGTGTGATTAGCTGCCACCCCCGGAGGCCTGAGTTCGTTTCCCGACTCTGCCACGAAATTTGAAACTTGGTACGAGGACTGAAATGGGGTCCACTCGGCCTCGGGCAGTCAATTGAGTGGAGGGGTTCGATTCCCACCTTAGTCATCCTCGAAGTAGTTTTCCATGGTTTTCTACTTCTTCGCCAGGCAAATGCCGGGATGGTACCTAACTTAAGGCCACGGCTGCTTCCTTCCCTCTTCCTTGTTTATACCTTCCAATCTTCCCATCCCCTACAAACCGCTGTTCAGCACATCAGGTAAGGTTGCCTTGGTGTGGTACAGGTCATCCTTCCCAGTTGTATCCACGACCCAAAGACTCACGCTCCAGGAACTGCCCTTGAGCCAGTGGGGGTGGGATCCCTCACCGAGTCTGAGGAAAAAACTAACCCTGGAAGTTTAAAGCATTAAGAAGAAGAAGAAGAAGAAGAAAAGGAAGAAGAAGAAGGAGGAGGAGAAGACGAATTGCTTGTACCTATCTTATTGGCTAAAAGAGACGTGTTTTGGAAATTTATTTTTTTCTCCAGCACGTTGATATCTATCAGTTTTCGGACAGACATGCGATGCGAAAGCTATAGGATTGGGAAGGTAGCTTCCGTGCACTTAATGAATGTACCGCCACGGTATAAGCCTGCTGTGAAAATGGAAAACCATGGAAACCATGTTCAGGGCCGTCGATAACAGGATTCAAACCCACTATCTCCTGAGTACAAACTCATATTAATACGAACTATATAGCAGAACCCAATCGCTTGTAAGAGATTGGTCTACTGTGTAGGCAATTTCCTCTTTTTCTTCCATCGCTTTTTCCACACTTTGGAGGTGTCACGGTTGCGAACTGTGTTTCTCGTTTGGATTAAGCCCTGTTTGACAGCCGGATGCCATTCCTGACGCCAACACTAGGTCGGGGATTATATCAACTATAGGCCACTGTATTTATTTGCTGATTGTTTTGTGTAACTGGAGAGAAGCGTACTGGTACCAACGAGCTAGAATAACATAGAGGGGCTGTATACCTGAATTGGCGCGAGAGCATATGTTGAGGTGACAGGGAGATCGTGCATGCCAATTTAATTCCCTAAGTTTTAAGAAGTAAAAAGATAGATTCTCGCTTTCAAGAATGCCAGCCGTAAGCTCAGAGTATGGTTGTACTAATCGGAGTAATAAAACCAAGGATATATCGTACTTTAGTTAAGTATTACTGAATTATAGCCGAGATTCCTTTTTGTAATTTCTGTTTGTAATTAAATCCATTTTATTGTTTACTTAGCGAAAGTACGGATAGGCACGGTAATTATTTGTCGAATTTTGTTTCAGATTTCGTTTAAAGAACAAGGAATTAACTGAACAATGCTTTGTGGGGGCGAAAAGAGATAAATGGTACCCCACTCAATTCAGTTGCTTATGCTCTGTACATTTCCAGCCCTATTTAATTTTCATTCACATTTACAAATAAAGGAAATGGAACGCCCATCACCAAGAAAACGTAACCACAAAAAATCACTTATTTCGTTCAAACGTACACCAAGTATGATAAATACCGCATTTTACTGCTATTTTTGAAATGCATACAGCCTTTATTGTAGATGTCTGTTGCCTTGGTTTTTAAAACTATGCCACACTTCATAATGGATAACTTTCAAGCTAGTAATCCCAGTATGATATGGTAATGGGAGAAACATGATGTCCCCCCTATATTATAATAAATAATTACACCAACGATTATTGTGGTAAAGTATTCATGGGCCGCCTATGTGGTGCACTGGTTAGCGTGAGCAGCTGCCACCCCTGGAAGCCCGGATTCGATTCCCAGCTCCGCCACGAAATTTGAAAAGGGGCACGAGGGCTGTAACGGGATTCTATCAGCCTGGGGAGGTCAACTGAGTAGAAGTGGGTTCGACTCCCACCTCAGCCATCCTCGAAGTGATTTTCCGTGGTTTCCCACTTCTCCTCCAGGCAAATTCCGGGATGGTACCTAACTTAAGGCCACGGCCGCTTCCTTCTCCCCCCCACAAGGCCCCTGTTCAGCATAGCAGGTGCAGCCCTCCCTCACAGTTGTATCCCCTGACCTAATGTCTCACGCTCCAGAACACTGTCCTTGAGGTGGTAGAGGTGGGATCCGTCCCTGAGTCCGTGGGAAAAACCAACCCGGGAAGGTAAACAGATTAAGAAAGGAACACAGTACTCATGAGGATGCAATAATTTAAAAAATATTAACAGAATGAGGTTGTAACCTACTATAGGTCCCTATGATTTTAAGGTTTCCTGTCATAAATATTTATGTCCATCGTTTTTATTCTAATTTACGCTTAACCACAACAGCCAAGCAGGGTAACGCTCTTGTTCCGATTTCGAGGCCTATTCGTATGTCCCTGTGCGATGATTTCGAACTACCCTACAATCAACTGATTGTGATGTTGGCCTCGTGCCGCAATATGATGAAGTGGCGGTATTCGCTTTCATGCTTCAAGCTTTCGGCAACGGACTTTAATTCTCCCCCAGCGATTCTAAAATGCGCATTTTCTACGCTTTTCGTAATTTAAAGGCCATGCCCCCTTGCTTGTGTGACAACAGGAAACATGGCGGACGTTCGTTCTATTATGTTCACCCAGGCAGCGCTTCCGCCTTTCTATGTTATTCTAGCTCGTTGACTGGTACAAACACAAACGTCCAGTCACCGAGTCCAACTAGACGCGATCAAAATCATTGACGGCCAGGAATCGATCACAGGACACTCTGATCCGAAGAGCTCCACGCCAAACAAGAGTGTAAGCCTACTATTGATAAAGAACTCTAAAAATAATCTTTGTAATTGATAGAATTCATATCAAACTTCCACGCAGAATTCTGAAGTCTGTGTAGCTCTAAAAACTAAATTTGCCAGGCTGAGTGATTCAGACGGTTGAGGCGCTGACATTATGACCCCAACTTGGCAGGTGCGTTCCTGGCACAGTCCGGTGGTATTTGAAGGTGCTTAAACACGTCAGCCTCGTGTCGGTAGACTTACTGGCACGTAAAATAACTCCTGCGGGACAACATTCCGGCACCTCAGCGACTTCGAAAACCGAAAAAGTAGTTAGTGGGACGTAAAGTTAATAACATTATTATTATTATTATCATTATCATTATTATTATTATTATTATTATTATTATTATTATTTTTATTATTATTATTATTATTATTATTATTATTATTATTATTATTATTATTATTATTATTATTAAAACTATTCCTATGGCTTTCCAGTCTCGCATATCATATTTTTGTTGTATTCTAGCTGTTATATGCACGTCGATTACGGGTTAGCTTTTATTATTGCATCAGTAAGCTAATGCCATCTAGCGGAGATACGAGGCAATAGAAGGAACAGAGTACGCCTAATCTAACGTCAGTAGTTCGTTAGCTGAATGTCACTGTTAACTGTTTTAGGGGCTTAGGACGTTGCAGGCCATTACATTTTGCTTTCTTTTCGATCGGCGACATTAGGGCATTCGAGGCGTATGACTTCGAACGTTGCCCACTTTCTATGACTTACGACCACGTAGTATAGCAGTTTGAAAGGCAATAATGACAATAACCACCACTATCTCCAGTGAGGTCGTTTTCACCAGGTGGGGAACCTCTCTGTTGAAATCGTTGTGTTGATGGGAAAGTACCACAAGGGGATCCCTGTAAGTACCCAGGTAATAGGGAAATATCTTCATTGGGGTAATCACACTAAAGTAAATTAATGTTACAGATCTTTTCGTATGTTTATGAGGGTGTTCAAGAGTTTTTGTGACGATGTAAAGGAGAGGACATAAAATCACTGGTAAGACCCCAATTAGAGTAGCGTTTAATGCATGGGACCCACACTACAATTACTTGATTCGAGAACTCAAAAAGATCCTAAGAAAAGCAGCCCAATTTGTTTTGGTGTCACGGAAATATTGCAAATATCGGCTGCGACAACTTGGAATTAAGCAGACGAGCAGCTCGACTAATGGAGAGATGGCGTGGAATAATATTAATAAACGAATAAGCAAGATTAGAGTTTTAAAAATTAGAAAGTAGTTAATGTTGGATTTACTGAGTAAAAATTGGGACAAATGCTCGTAAATACTCGTTTATAGGAAGGAGAGTTAGGGATTGAAATAATTAACGAAGGGATACGTTTGATGAATTTTCAACTACATTGAAATCATTTAAGAAAAGTCTAGGTAAGCTACTGATAAGGAATCAGCCACTTGGGCGTCAGCCCTAAATGCACATTGCGGTGACTAACTGACTGAACGATACTTTTCCATCAGGATAGTCTCCGTTGGTGCATTCGGCAAAATATTTAAATCCGTGAATATATCATCACCATAATCATCATCACCACCACCTTCTTCTTCTTTTCCTTTTTCTTCTTCACCTTTACCACTTAATCATCTGTGGTCGGCAATTATTAGCAATCCTTTTTTTTTTTTCTTGGCATTTTAAATACAGCCACTGATAATGGATATGTTGATACTGTGCACCTGGGACTCAACAGATCCACGTTCGTGACTGGAGAATTCTACATAGCATCTTAATTACTTGTCATCACTTTCGCAACAAGTCTTATTGACGAGAAAATATAGAACGCTAATTTGAAACTACTTTTCAATCTCCACCCTCAAAGTATAATACTGTTCTACCTGTCTTAAAACATCTGGGCGGGCACCTTTTAAATTTTAGCTAGCATTCGCCAGCATGCTTAGTAACTTACCTCACCTATCTGCATTTCCTTTAAAGTTTCAATAATAACATGGTCAGGGTCAGCTGAGGTATCTGATTTAGACGGTTTGAGAGCAATGCTTATTTATTTCCCATCAGTTTCAGTATCATGTACTTTAAAGACTGTATCCGCAAACGGCAGAGGTGTAATCTCACTTTCTTCCCCAAATAAATGCAGAAAATGTTGATGAATTTCAGAAGATGGCATTTTCACCAAACACCACTTTGATTCTTTATTATATTTCGCACGATTTTGCGTCTTTTATTAAAATATGAAAATATTGAAATTTTTAAAATGTCTGAACATGCACAGCAAGTCAGCATTTCTCAAACATTTTAGAGCTATAAAACTGTTTTTCTCCATTTTTGCCGACCATGTAATGGTGTCTCCATTAACGCCTTGTGCAACACCATTGTGAGCTGTGCTTGATCGCTTTCGTATCAGTCGACACTTGTTGTTTGATCATTGTTAGGTCTGTTATGTTTTCAAAGCCTTGCGTCTACCATATTGGACTGAAGTGTTGTAGCCTAATACATGAATACCTTGAAGAACAGACCCACTGCTTCTTAAGCACAAAATGATTCTAAAAACGTATATAATATGACTACTACTTACAATACAGTATTCAGGTGACAGAATGTGTGTATTATTATTATTAAATTATAATTGACCCAAAAATAGAGAAGGGCATTTTTAATAATATTATATTAATTTTTGCTGTTATCACATGTTTTCTGACAATAATGCAAAATGATTTGGTTTGCATTTTGCATTTCCTTACCATGGAAATGTTATGTGGTTGAGCAGTAATTTGTCGAAATAAAAAGTAAAAATGAATTTTAGGAATGTGGCCAGTTTACACTGTTGGTTTTATACGCAGATTTCAATATATATCCAAGATTTTGTCATATTTCAGTATTTTGAGGACTCAGTGCATGGATATTTACGGAACCCTGCTCATGATATACGATGTTCTAGTCTTGATTATAATATTCCTAACGTCTGAGCACCGACCGAGCTGGCCGTGCGGTTAGGGTTGTGTAGCTGAGAGCTTGCATTTTGGAGATGGTGAGTTCGAATTCCAACGACGACAGCCCTGAAGATGGTTTTCCGTGGTGTCCCATTTTTCACACTAGGAAAATGCTGGGGCTGTACCTTAATTGATGCTACGGCCGGTTCTTTTCCCCTCCTAGACTTTTGCAATCCTTGTGTTACCGACGACATTCGATGTGTTAGTGTGACGTTAAACCACCAGCAAAAAAAAAGAAGAAGACCTGAGGTTGAGTATCAGAGGACAGTGTAGTCTATTAGCTGGACGTCTTAGTCATCTTAATTATAGAGCTGCCTGTACTGGTTAGTATTATAATTATAATAATGTTATTTGCTTTACGTCCCACTAACTAGTCTTTTACGGTTTTCGGAGACACCGAGGTGCCGGAATTTGTCCCTCAGGAGTTCTTTTACGTGCCAGTAAATCTACCGACACGAGGCTGGCGTATTTGAGCACCTTCAAATACCACCAGACTGAGCCAGGATCGAACCTGCCACGTTGGGGTCAGAAGGCCAGCGCTTCAACCGTCTGAGCCACTCAGCCCGGCTGTACTGGTTAGAGCAAACCTAGATCTTACTACTTGAGATTATATCTAAATTATCTCATGTACAACGCAATATTTTTCTAATTCTGAATGTAAAAGTTCAAGAAGATACCAAATTCGAAATTCCTGACGAGACTCGATGTCACAAGGTTTCGCCAAGTTCCACTTTCGTCACCTAGTCTTCTTACAACACGTGTGTAAAATGGCACAACTCGAGAGGCAAGAAAATTACGAAAAAGAAATGCGATAATAGAATATTTACCTTCTTTAAGATAGGAACGCCCATATTATTATTATGATTTACAAATACATTGCAAGTGGGAAATATCCCGGTGGCAATGGTATATTATTAAAACAGAAAACTCGTTACCAATATTTTTCGAATCCATTGTTGTATTACGTAATCATCCATGTGGAGTATTTTTTTGATAGAAGGTTGTAGTTTCCTCATTCTTAAATATTAATTTTGTACTAAAATTAACTTGAGTCACTTGAAAATTTAGGAAATGAAGGATCTCATGTTTGAGTTATCAGTTATAGAATTTTTACTCTGATGATCTTACGTATTGTATATACTTGAGCTTCTAAACTACCTATTTCGAAATTTAGGGTGACTTTGATTATGCAGAATATAAATAAACGTAGCCTATACATAGTTACTTGCTGTTTGAATTGTAGGCTACAAATCTTCGCTTAATCTACATTCCTTACCTGGGAGATAATAATCAGTAACTACTTGCATAGATGTCCGAATCCATGGCTAAATGGTTACCGTCTGGTCTTTGGTCACCGGGGTCCCGGGTTCGATTCCCGGTAGGATCGGGAATTTTAACCATCATTGGTTAATACCGCTGGCAGTGGGGCTGGGTGTATGTGTAGTTTTCATCATCATTTCATCCTCATCACGACGCACAGGTCGCCTACGGGAGTCAAATCCAAAGACCTGCACCTAGCGAACCGAACATGTCCTCGGACACTCCCATTTCTTTTCACTTGCATAGTTGCTGAGGAATCAATACTGCGTATCTGACAATGCTCTTCCTACTTATATTTCCCTTAAAGACTTGTCCTGCCTCACAGTCACGTGTAGATATATCCATCGGAACATTTTCCTATGCGAATGTGTAAAGATAAATGAACCTTATTGCAGGGATGTAGTTATGCACTCCTGCAGTATAATGTATTTTAGGTTCATTTTCATTTGCACTTTTACCATAGCAAAATTGACATAAGGAAAATTACCATAGCAAAATGGACATAAGGAAAATTGTTCTGATGGCCTGCATGTCCATATGTGGCTTCAGTGCGTGACCTGGATTAAGGAAAATAATGGATAGGAATAGCATTGTCAAATACGCGGTGATCTGACTACAGTACTATACAGATAAAACAAAGGACGATAGATGTCTTATGTCAGGAGGTATAAATTGTCACGTTCAGACATTACTTACAAGTTCAGTAATAACAAATTTTCCCTGGAAGTTATTATTAATATGACTGTTAACAAACTAAAGTGTAGGAAGTGTAAGAAAAATCTTTATGTCCATGTAATTTTCCGACATCTGTGAACATCAAACGCCCACAACTTGTGTGACTTCCTGTAGTTACGCAAGGAAAAAAGAAGGTTGCTGTTTTCTCTACTTGGGAGTCCATTTCTTAGAAATGCCTCAAGCAACAACTGAAGAAGGAAGAAAAAGAAAAATAAGAAAGAGAAGGCGAAGTAAGTTCGAAATAAGAGAGGAGGTGAATAAAACAAAAGCGAATGGGCGGGCAGGATATAGCCGCACCGTGCAAGTCCGTCTCCAGGGGCCAACAGCGGGAGAATTTAGCCGGCAGGACACGTCTTCTCTCCCGGGCGTCGGCCGGCTTGCTCCCCGGGCACGGCGCCAGCTCTGCCCGCCAGGGGGATGACAACTCACCTCCATGTCATACGCACACTACGTATATTCCTCTCCTGAATCTTAAAAAAGCGAGGTGTATTGCTCCCGTGTTTGTAAAGAGAATAAACATCCCATTTTTGTTTACTCAGTGCGTCAAGTCAGCTCAAACTCTTCTTAAAGCTTAGTTTAAGCCGAGAAATTTGATGAAGTCCACATTAGACTATCGTATTAGACTATCGTTTCTAAGTGAAGAGAAAGAGAACATTTCAAGAAAGAATAACTAAAATGGGTTAGATACTATTTTTGTCAAAGTTAATGTTATGGTTCCCAAAATATGTAAGTTAAACCGGTATGCCTATATGGCCTTGAAAGCAATCATTTTTATCCCCTATGGAAACATAAGTAAGGAGGGATATGACTGTATTTTACTTTCCGAAATTTCAAAAGGTAAGGTAGACAAGATTGCTTCCGTGTTTGTGAAAATAATGAAATTTCACCCGTATTGTGTGTGATCCCAATAAAGATAAAAACCTACTCAAAATCACTTCGTATAATTTTACGCATCAACTTTTCATGCTAAAATTCTTTTTAAAAAATAACGAGCGAATTTAATTCCTTTCCCCTTTTTTACAATTTGCACCAAATTTTAACAAGTTTTGGTAAGAATTACACCAAAAGCAGTGGAGTATTTGTAACATAGGCTTAGGTGCGTGCTAGCGGTGAAAACACTGAAGGAAGGGAATTTTGGCTCATTATATTTGTTTTTTTAAATACCAAATATATATATTTGGTTTTTAATACCATATATATATGAATTGGAGTAATTACTGTTAAAACCAAACCAAACCAAACCCCGTGGCACTTCAGCCCTTGAAGGGCCTTGGCCTACCAAGCTACCGCTGCTCAGCCCAAAGGCCAGCAGATTACGAGGTACCGTGTGGTCAGCACGATGAATCCTCTCGGCCGTTATTCTTGGCTTTCTAGACCAGGGTCGCTATCTCACCGTCAGTTAGCTCCTCAATTCTAATCATGTAGGCTGAGTGGACCTCGAAACAGCCCTCAGGTCCAGGTAAAAATCCCTGACATGTCCGGAAATCGAACACGGGTTCTCCGGGTAAGAGGCAGGCACGCTACCCCTATACCACGGAGCAGGCTAATTACTGTTAGAAGTTATTATTTTCAACTTCCGCGATTTCCTTGCCTAATATCCACGTATGTGTGAAAATTAGTGACGATGATAATGATACTCGTTGTATAAAGGGGCCTAACGTCTAAGGTCACCGGTCTAGGGCAAATTAGTAATAGTACCTTAAAGTAGCAGAAAATATAACGATCTCTTTCTTCATCAACAAGCTCCAATCATTTATCGGTAAGGTGAACATGTTCATAAGTGATCTGCATAGCGAGATATACAGGGTGAAGCGTAATTCGCGCACTCGGGCGTCGCAGCGCGACTCCTCACATGCCAGCAATAAAAAAATGTATCTCACAAATTTTCGTCTTACGAGTATATCCGGTAGAAAACGGACGTTGAAGAGTAGCAATCTGGCAACACTGTAACCATATGTAGGGTACCTACCGCTGTCAGCATATTTTCGTCGTGCGGTATAGTTGGTGCACTGGGTGGAGTTTTTGGTTGCTATGTAGGAGGTCGATGGTTCGATCCTGGGTTGAGGCGCATTTTTTATTTGCTAATTCCATCTGACATTACCTACTGTAATACAGTAAGACACCGTTTCTGAGGTCACATGTATCCTACATTTTAACATGTTTTAACGCTGAAACAACAAATACCTGGTTAGACTAATAAGAAATAGCCAGCTGAAACAAATGACCAGTCATAGGACAGAATAACTACACAAACAATATCACTTGTCAGCCTCTGTGGTGTAGTGGTTAGCGTGATTAGCTGCCACCCCCGGAGGCCCGGGTTCGATTACCGGCTCTGCCACGAAATTTGAAAAGTGGTATGAGGGCTGGACCGGGGTCCACTCAGCCTCGGGAGGTCAACTGAGTAGAGGTGGGTTCGATTCCCACCTCAGCCATCCTGAAAATGGTTTTCCGTGGTTTCCCACTTCTCCTCCAGGCGAATGCCGGGATGGTACCTAACTGAAGGCCACGGCCGCTTCCTTCCCTCTTCCTTGCCTATCCCTTCCAATCTTCCCATCCCTCCACAAGGTCCCTGTTCAGCATAGCAGGTGAGGCCGCCTGGGCGAGGTACTGGTCATTCTCCCCAGTTGTATCCCCGACCAAGAGTCTGAAGCTCCAGGACACTGCCCTTGAGGCGGTAGAGGTGGGATCCCTCGCTGTGTCCGAGGGAAAAGCCGACCCTGGAGGGTAAGCAGATGATGATGATGATGACAATATCACTTTCGATATGCTAAAGATGATAGCACAGTACAATAACACAACATCTACTTGTCATTTACATACTACATGTATAATAATAATGTTATTAGTTTCACGTCCCACGCCTTTCAAAGCTGACCAATGAAAACGATTGTTCGTCCATTTCTAGGATCGTAATATGTAAGTGCAAATGGTTTCAAGAGGACCCACTACAATCGCTGTTGACGATTAAGATGCCAGATACCATACCACCTGGACTACCTTTATGAAATAAAAAACATACGCCTCAACCCAGGATCGACCACTCGACCTCTTGCATGCTAACCCAAAACTCTATCTACTGCACCAACCGTACAGTACGACTATCTTCTGCTGACAGAGGTAGTTACCCTACATGTGGTTACAGTGTTGCCAGATTGCTACTCTTCAACGTCGTTTTTCTGCCGGATATACGCGCAAGACGAAAATTTGTAAGAGACATTTTTTATTGCTGGCATGTGAGGAGTCGCGCTGCGACGGCCGAGTGCGCGAATTACGCTTCACCCTGTATATTGAAATGATATCAGTATGAATGCCAGTTTTCTTGACATGAAAGATCAAACACTCTTCTTAGTTGTGAAGCAACCTGTTTCCTTGAAATATTCAAAAGATCTGCCAGGTCAGTGCTTGAGATTTTGCTACGATCTGCAAGGGCAAGATAGAAGGGACAATACCACTCGTGTCACCATAGTCATTCTGCCCTCAGAAGTGTTACGTACACGTAACGTAATCCTTCTGCGGTCTGCAGAATATCCAATCTTCATGAACAGAATATACAGGAGGAACTGTGGAGCACAGTATGTCCGGCACCTCGGCTGAATGGTCAGCGCAGTGGTCCCGGATTCAATTACTTAGAATAGCACAAAACTATTCGTCGCTACCGGGACAAAACCTCCTATGTGAAATATTTTAGCTTAGCACTTTGCCAGTAATGTTCTGCCATCTAAGGTACAATATTGTGTGAATGTCGTCAAGGCATTCTCGCTCTTCGTAATGATGTGCTGCGGGTCAGTATATCTCCAAAAATATTATCACATAGGAGGTTTTGTCCCGGCAACGACGTAATGTTGCTTTACTTCCATAACATGCAAGAAACATACATTTAATGCATGCCATTCTTAACCCTTTTCAGTGTGATAATTTTGTTTCTCGTGTTACTGCTCCTGGCTAACGGTATATCGATTCCCTTCCTTGTTAACCACAATCTCTGAAGAGAAGCGGTTTGTCTGACATCTACTAGCAAAAGAAAAGCGAGAACTAGGAAGATCTGATTGACGAGTTCACTATCATCAACATGATACAAAAACCTTTCTGAGTGACGAATGAATTTTCATTCTTAAAAGTTATCAATTTTTGAGAACTCCAGTTTTAAATATTACTTGTTCGGTGTATTATCCTGCAGTTTTTTCAAGTATTTGACTACTGCTTTTTTTTCGGGAGATTAGATAGGCTTAATATACATCCTTTTAAGAACTGTCCGGCTCCATGGCTAAATGGTTAGCGTTCTGGTCTTTGGTCACAGAGGTCCCGTGTTCGATTCCCGACAGGGTGGGGAATTTTAGCCATCATTGGTTAATTTCACTGTTAAGGGGGCTGTGTGTATGCGTCATTTTCATCACCATTTCATTCTCATCATGACGCGCTGGTCGTCTACGGGAGTCAAATAAAAAGACCTGCACCTGACGAGCCGAACATATCCTCGGACTCCCCCGGCACTGAAAACCGTACAACATTTCAGTTCATAAGATCTAAGTGTCAATGTAAGTGGTAGGCCTACAACCATTGCATGGTCCTTCGGTTTCAAGGATAGCGTGTTTGATTCTTTCGCACGTTAGTGACACTTGGAATACTTACGTTTACATGTGGAAAATCAGAGTGGTTGCTACTGACTTCTGATGTCTCTTAAGATATATGGCAATTGGGGGGGGGGGGGCCTTTAACCAATAACAATAACGGTATGACAGAAAATGACAGAAAATTTATTTACATAGGTCTGTCGTATGAAGCAGGATTTAAAGTAAGAGGTTAGTGTTCAGAAGGAAAGTCACTGTGAACCTTATTCCAAATAACTGGAAGAAAAATATACAGTAAAATGCTCCTAAGTCGTAGAAGTGTTATTTGGTTCTCATGCACCAGTTCCAAAATTGACTATTATTTTTTAAAGCGCTTGAATATTAATTCATTCACAATTAAAAGAAATAGCTCTGTATCAAGAGGTATCTCTTCATAATAACTTGTACGGTTTCATAACAGGAAAAACAAAGCACTTCCTGTGCAGTGTAGCTGCCTTTAGATATCTTACTTATAATTATGCAAAATTTCCTGTGTGATTCTTCTTTAATCTAATTATTAGGCTGAGTCTCGTGGTAAATCTTGTCTAGTTTATGGTGGAATGGTCAGCGTCTTAGCTTTCTGTCACTGGGGTTAGGGTTCGTTTCCCGACCAGGTCCAAGGATTTTAATCTTAAAAACGATTCCTTCTCTTGGCTCGGGGACGGGATGTTTGTGCTGTCCCCGGCAATATCGCAATTCATACACTACATAAAATACCATCCCCCACCATAGTAACACATGGTTTTCTATACACAGCAAAGCCAATCTACCCCCTTGGGACGTGCTGCCTCATAAGGCCTGCACCAGGTTAGTAAAATCTACCCGAAATTATTATTATTATTATTATTATTATTATTATTATTATTATTATTATTATTATTACCCTAGGTTAATGATAACTAGCGTACTCTGAGGCCCTCTTCCCCTGTCTGTTGTTCATTCCTTAAGGTGGCTGAATGAACTTGGAATCACATGAGAGGTAGTGGTAGTGCAGGTGGTGGTGGTTTTGTTTACTGCTTTAAGAGGAAGTTTAACTCGCCGAAGTCAAAAGGAATTACAAGTAATTGGGTTACAATGGAATTTGTTGCCTGTTACAGACAGACTGCCTTTAGTAAATAATGACATTTTTAACAAATCGTGACTGATAAAATTACATGTTCATCCTCCATTACATTCGTTAATTCTTTCCAGTGTAATAATTTCAAGAATATATATAGCTTAACCTCTTCCTCTGGAGGTGAATAAATGTTCTCATAATAATCACACCGAATTTTTGAAACAGTGTCATGTGAGCCGATAGCATCATAGGTGGTCTGGTTGTCTGTAAATCTCAAAGTTAAAATGCCCTATGTTTCAGACACCTCACCACTTACAACTTGAGCTGCGGCTATTTTTAAAAACTAATGAAATCTCTATTTGCTTGACAGTTTTGTGAGGAAGTGTGGGAAGTTTCGTTAATGAGGTAGAAACGCACGCAGTAACAGATAAATATTGTAGACACAATCTCATTTTCTTTACTTTGTGAGCTAAACTGAGAATAAATGACGGACAAAGTCTCAGAGTGCAACTTTTTGAAGTATAATATATTAGCTCGGAGCTGGAGAGATATGGTTTAGAAACCAAGCGTGGGAAAAGAGGTAAAGTGAATGAGGGAGCTGAGCTGGGACAATTGTCATGGTCCGAGGGAAGTAGGTGGAAGTGTTAAAATTAGTTCCCGTATGTTTGACTGTGGAGTTAGAATATGTTGGTAAAAAACAAGATGGAATTCCTAACTGAAAAGGAGCACATTAAATTTAACATTCTATTCGAGTATTATTATTATTATTAATAATAATAATAATAATAATAATAATAATAATAATGTTATTAGCGTTACGTCCCGTTGCCTACTTTTACGGTTTCCGGAGGCGCTGAGATAGCGGAATTTAGTCCCGTAGGAGTTTCTTTACGTGCCAGTACATCTAGCGACACAAGGATAACGTATTTGAGCACCTTCAAATACCACCAGAATGAGCCAGGGTCGAACCTGCTAAACTGGGGTCAGAAGGCCAGCCCTCAACCGTCTGAGCCACTCAGCCCGGCCATGGAAGAATGAAGGTATCGGAAAAAGAAAGAATTGCCTGAAAAGATTTCCTAGGTCCAGCAAAACCTTATATTATCGGGTTCGGTGGTGAACGAGGGTTGAGAAAGGGAGGTCATATTATAACTTGAAAATGAGGCACCTGACGCAAGCAAGAGGAAACAATGCCAAACTCAGTGAGTGACCACATGGTCCCCAACCCACGCTTTCAGGATGAGAGCCACTGCGGATTCCCCTTTCAGTCACCTCTCATAACTAGCAGGGGATACCGTGGATGTATTCCACCAAGTAGCCTAAGTGGGGGATGGTGTTCACTCAGCCTGCAATAGAAATGTAAAGCAACAAGCAAAATCATCTGTGCACAACCCGTGTAAGTCCTTGGGGGAGTGGAAGGTGCTTCCACCATTTGTAACCTCGACGCTTAGAGATACTGTGGTTACCTCTATATCTAGTTACCAATGCTCCCTAGAATTAACCTGTTAATCTTGGTGTAAGTACAGAGAACTCCAAAGAGATGTCCCTCTTCATATTTCGACTTCATATTTCAAGTCCAACAGGCCCTTGGTGAGAAGCCAGTGACTACCAGACTCAAGTAGCTCGTAGTCGGGATGAATGACTCAGACGGTTGAGCGCCGGCTTTCTGAGCTCAAGTTGACCGGTTCATTGCCGACTCAATTACGACATACTCGTGTTGGTAGATACGTTGGAATTTGTAAGAACCACGCGATAGGTCGGTACGTCGGTATCTCTGAATATAGAAAAATGAAATGGCGTATGGCTTTTAGTGCCGGGAGTATCCGAGGACAAGTTCGGCTCGCCAGATGCAGGTCTTTTGATTTGACACCCGTAGGCGACCTGCGCGTCGTGATGAGGATGAAATGATGATGAAGACGACACATACACCCAGCCCCCATGCCAGCGAAATTAACCAATGATGGTTAAAATTCCCGACCCTGCTGGGAATCGAACCCGGGACCCCTGTGGTCAAAGGCCAGCACGCTAACCATTTAGCCATGCAGCCGGACTCTGAATATAGAGAAAGTATATAAAGGAGCGTGAAACAACTATTGTTATTGTTAATTCATTTATTCATGCCTCGGATTAAGTGAAACATCTTGCGGCAATGAGAATATTCCTCACTACACGAGCACTCCGATGCAAAGTAAGAAAGAAAGGTGAAGGAAAGTGAGTGGTCATCCTACATGTCAACGTTTCGATTCCCGACCAGGCCGAGAATTTTAACTCCGTGTTGTTAATTCTCCTTGTTCGGGGATTGGGTGTTTGTGTTTCCTTAATACACGTCTACACACACACACACACACACACACACACACACACACTACAGAAACCAGAAACACGCCAGAAATGTCATCCAGACGTAAAACCAGGCCAAATCAAGTGCCGACCCCAACAGTTTGGGAAATATTATTATTATTATTATTATTATTATTATTATTATTATTATTAGTCCTGAACGTTTTTTTTTTCAATTTCTTTGGGTCAGCATTTCACGTGGAATTCAATTACAAAGGTACACTGAGCACGTGTCATCTGATATTCGGTTCATTTTTGTTGGATTTAAGGTAATTCCGGTAGAGTTGTCGCACTTTTTATGTCTTTCGTTATATCTCGGTATATTTACTTTAAAAATTGTTGCAAATTCATCGAGCATAATTTGAAAACATGTACATTTGATCGGAGATGAACAAAATATCGGCAATTGAAAGTAAATGGGAGAAAGGAGGGAACAAAGGAATTGTTGCATCTGCGGCGTCTCTCCCTGGATCCCGGTATATATGCCGACTTTGCTCGGGAGAGATGCCACAAGTAAAATAATGACAAAATCAAATTTAAGCCAATTTCTTCAACTTTAATGTAACCGAACACTAGAACGTATTACAAGACAATTATATCCACATAATATAATCATTCAATGGTAAAAGAATCTATCTGATAATTTACAACATTAAATTAATCATATTTTAAATTCGATTTACTATAAATGTGCATATGCAATGGATTCTTCACTGTGTTATATAAAACCCCACGGCACATAACACCCTTGAAAGGGTTCTGGCATGCACAGCGACCGCTGCTCAGCCCGAAGGCCTGCAGATTACGAGGAGCCGTGTGGTCAGCACGACGCCTCCTCCCGGCCGTTATTCTGGGCTTCCGAGACCGGGGCCGCCATGTCACCGTCAGATAGATGCTCAATTCCAATCAAGTAGGCTGAGTGGACCTCGAACCAGCCCTCAGGTCGAGAGAAAAATCCCTGACTTGGCCGGGAACCGAACCCGGGGCCTTCGGGCGAGAGGCAGGCACGCTATCCCTACACCACGGGGCCCTCGTGTTATATAAAGGAAACATCAAAATCATAATGAATATAATTCTGTCCTGACACAGTAATTTTGAAACATGTCTAAGGCAGGATTCTTAAATCAAAAACTGATGTTTATCCTCTTACAAGTTTTTACAGATTTTTTCTTAAAACTTTGTTCTCTAGCAATTTTGCTGCAACGGTCGTTATATGTAGAGCAAGATTCATGCAGTCACTGTTTGTAACTCAAACACTGGATACAGTCGTCCTTTTTTTGAATATCATTTTGACTTCGGTGATTATTGAAGTAGCTATACTTGCTGGACCCAGTGAGCCTTTTTCCAGATTTCCTGACTGCATTCTAAGTTTCAGTGTTTGTTCCAGAATTCTGTAGTATAATTCTGCCTACCTGATCAGTATTTCCTTGGCTTTCAGTCTTTTAACAGCCTCTCTTAAATTTTCCTGTGTCCATTGAGGTCTTTTAACAGTGCCCTTACTTTTATACTGAGCAGGCATGCCGCAAATTTTTATTGCTGAAAATAATATAATTTTATATAATAAAATAATGTTCCAAATGAAATTAATAAAAATAGAATATGTATATTTGAATCGTGAGACGATAAAATATTCGAATAAAATACCGGTACACTCTGAATAGTATTGAATGTTTCCAGATCGCTTGTAGAATCTGATAGCAATGAGGCAACTCAGCTGGATTGTTGTGCGGCAACTCTCCCAACTATCAGGGAGAGACGCCGCACCCTCCTGTTTTCATACCTCAAGACTATCATGGCCGAAAATTAGCTTACTCTCAACTACAGTTATGCTTCTGACGTCTACTGTACTAAAAACGTCTGATTTAAGCATTTGAAGCCAACTTAAATATACAATAAATTAACACACGCAAAAACTTTGTCAGGAGGAAACATGTACTCGCCTCATGATATCGGCTATAATTGGCGTAATATACGAGCAAATTTCGTCACACTCGCAGACAGTAGTTCTTCCTTAGAAACTGAAAAAACCACACATATTGCCATCTAGCTGTAACGATGGGAACCTTTAGCTACAGTGTATGCGGCATATCTACCGGGGCGGCATCTGTCCCGGATTTATCTTATAGAGCATGGTCAGAAGAGTTGCAGGTCAAAATAATAATACGCTATTCCCCACCCCCATTTTCGAGAAATATCGATTTAAAAAATTTAATTTTGTTTTAAATACACTCAAATTTACACTTATGTGTTAAGAGTATGTGTAGCGCTTGTGGGAGCACGTTGGTCTCCCATCTCGGTGACCTCGGTTTTAGTTCCACCATCGACATATCGTCGTTGCCGGGACAAAACCTCCTATGTGATAATATGTTTTGGAGATATACTGACCCGCAGCACATACATTATGAAGAGCGAGAATGCCTTCACAATATGCACATGATATTGCACCTTAGATGACGGAAACTTACCAGCCAAAGTTCTAAGCTTAAATTATTTCACATAGGAGGTTTTGTACCGGCAGCGACGATATTCTTTCTTTCCAATTTGTTTTTACAAGATCATTAATGTTTGGACGTTTAATATTAATTTATTGCATGAACACTCAATGATATTCACATGCATGTTGACATGAAAATTGCAAATAGCCTAACGGTACATAAAAACAATGAAGTACCAAATACAAATCGTTGACTTTCTTTTAAAACCTCGTATGTCTCAATGCTCTTCCTGCCCATTATATTCCTTAAGACTGGTCACGCCACTCAGCCACATATGGATATGCAGTCCATCAGAATAATTTTCGTTGTGTTCATTTTCCTATGCAGCACTGTAAAGGAAAATGGACCTTATCATACTGTATTATAGGAATGTTGTTTGTATGGCGAATTTATGCACTCCTACAGTATAATTTATTTAAGGTTCGTTTTCCTTTACGGAACAGCAGAGGAAAACGAACACAATGAAAATTATTCTCATGGACTGGAAATAAATATGTGCCTGGGAGGCGTGACCAATTTTATGGAATATTATGGGTCGGAAAGCATTGGGACATACAAGGTTTTTAAAGAAAGCCATCGAAATGTGATGAAAATGAAAAATATCAGTGATGAGACTTGAAACCAGGTCGCAAGATGAAGAACTCCTGCGGGACAAACTTCTGATCGGCTTCTACGAAAACCGTAAAATTAGTTAGTGGGGAACATAAAAGACTTTACTAAAAATGGCTTTGTCAAATCCGTCCGTCCGTCCGTTCTTGGAACAATCTGCTGTATTTTTGTTTTATTCCCTCCGGAATTACCTGCCGGTGAATCATGAGACATTGATAGGTCTCTAAGTTCAGCCAAGTATGAGTAATCATAAAACAATCATTAAATTATCACTCCAACAATTGCAGGCGAAAGCTTGCCCTAACCCGCAATACATTAGGTACTTAGCAGGTTGCTAAGCGAGTAACACTTCCATCAGTATCCTGATACAAGTGACTTTCATCCTTAGTAATGTCATTGCATGCAGCCATGTTTGATTACTACCTGTCAAAGCAGAGAGTACACACTTCCTCTGATCACGGAAGAAAATTATTCCCTGCTAGATACTCTTTGTTACTCTAACATTTCCCAGCTTCCAAATATATTCAACAGAGGGCAGAGCGTTCCTGATAACTTACATGCTGCTAAGAGAAAAAAGGCTACGTACAAATATACCTCATCATGATATTTACGTCTTAGACATTATCTAGGAACACCTGGCGAAAGATGACCTTGCTTCAATGGAAAGGGTGAAGGCCATATCTTAAAAAAGTTCTTTGCCTGGAAAAAAGATAAAGATTTCTCGAGATTAAACTGTGAGCTCACAAGACAATCGTTGTACATAGGAGAACTGCGATTAAAGATACCATTCCAAACTTTACATCAAGAACTGCAGAATTAAAAAAACCGAATATATAGATGTTTACTAAACAGACGGCATGATAACGTCATAATGGATGGATTCTGACTACGAACTGCGTTTCTTATCTAATGTTCATAAAATTATTGAAAATGGCATGCAAAACAATACGGCAGGCATACTGTATTAAGACAATGTATCTGACCTATTTATAACGAATGTTGCTATCAGCACGGGTTCTCTAGTTATGATAAAATTCGTTTATTCATTTTCCGCATTTTTGTGAAACACCTTTCCAGGAGCATGTTCCTCGCTTCAGGAGAAATGCCATGCAGAATAAAGAACAAGGGTGAGGGGGGTTACAGTCGTATCGGATCACGCACCAGATACTTATCCCTGAATTAATTACAGTGTAGGGACACATTGGTATGGAATGGATGATCCGATGCTGGTTTGAATAAACGATATAACAGTATGCAAAATTATCTCCCGCTATCGTGTGAAGCATAGACAAGTATCGTCTTTGTGCAAACCGCTTTTACATTCGCAGAATATTGACCAAGATAGAATATTTATATCCGCCACGCTTCATGTATTTTTGACATTCCTTTTTGAAGCAAAAGTGTGAAGGATATTCCCAAACCTTGGAGTTCACTGCGGTGCTTGCTTCATGGTATAACATTCCTGACACAGGGTAAATTGTATATCGATGGCCTAGATTGAATACCTCGTATCTCAAAATTTTCTTCCTATCCATTATTTCCCTTAAGACTGGTCACGCCTCCCAGCCACACATGAATATGCAGTCCATCAGAACAATGTTCATTGGAAACGTAAAGGAAAATGAACCTTATAAAATTATACTGTAGGAGTCAGTAAATACGTCACGCAGACATACTTTCCTATAGTACGGTACGATATGGTTCATTTTCCTTCACACGTCGGCATAGGAATAAAGAACACAACGAACATTGTTCTGATGGACTGCGTATTCATGTGTGGCTGGGAGGCGTAACGAGTCTTAAGGGAAGTAATGGATAGGAAGAACTTTATGAGATACGAGGTTTTCATTCTAGGTCATCGATATGTATACATTCAAGTTGAACATAATTAAATCATGTTCATTATCGTGGTCATCAATAGATAGACCGACATAAGTTTTTAAAAAGTCGTTACTCTCTACGGTTGCTTAACTCGAAATAAAATTATCAGATGAACATTTCATTCGGCGATCGCGTTATAAAATACCGCTTATTTTGAATGAGTGACATCGTAAAGCAATATGAATTCACTTATTACACTGAATTATTAAATTATATAAGAAAATACATTTTTCATAAGTAAGAAATTTTGAGGGAAGAATTAAGGATTCAAAATTGCCGGAGAAGAAACACATTTAGCACCGAAATGTTGATATGCTGAGTGTATGCACGTAAAATACAGAAGGTCTTCACAACTACCTCACATTAATGGTGAAAGTAGGCTATATTTCGACTGTCAAGCAATTATTTCTGAGCTCATAAAAAACGTAGATAGATGTTGTCCTTATTGGTGGTGAATTTAGGGCTCTGAATCCTTTTTACACTTGATCACTTTCTAAACGTGACTAAAAGGGTACTAAATTAAGATTACAACAAATAACAATAATGATAACTAATATTTTTATATATTTCTTCACGAGTATCCTGTGTCAGCCCCTTCCAATCTCTGATTAACTATCGCGGTATTCATTTTCTGTAATATCGATCGCACTTATTGTACTTTTGATATCACTCAAACATTTATTTCACTGAAAATTAAGTGGGTAATTTTGGTTTTAATAAAACATATATTTTTAATTGATCAATTTTCGCCAAATTAGTCTTTTCTCACCTACTGAACAAGCATCCCACTATTCGTATTCCAATCCTTCTATCTGTGTGTCTTCTAATATCTTCCTCTAATTCTACACCTCTAATTTTACTTTCTTGTTTCTTTATTTCTGACTAGTTTTCGTTCGTGAAGTACATTTATTCACAAGCGAATTGCATACACCTCCATGAAATAACATCTAATACACATACAGATAAACACATTTCTCTTCTTAGTCAAACATCCCTTGCTTGGGCTAGTTCATATAGGCCAATTATATCCTGACCTTACTTTCACCATTACAGATTATTTTACTCCTTCAGATGTCAAATATAATTTACCTCCCTTCAATATTTAATTTCCTGAGCTAAATCCAGGTGTATACATTCTCAAATTTAACTAATTATGTCCGGAATGCATATATAAAAAGTAGCATTTCTCATTATTAATTTCTACGTAATATTCATTTATTCAACCGAATATCTGCATTTATGATCGGTAAATATAATTTACATTTCTAACATAAGGTAACGTGATATGAAATGCAGTTTCACATTGAACTAAATAAATAAATGAATTTAACTAATTGCACATGTCTACTTTGAATCAAATTTTTGATCATATAAAAATCCTACTCAAAATATGAGCCGACTAAAATTGAACCCACAGGCTCTCAACTTGAGAGTGTAGACTGCCTACTGCGAATCCTTGAGCTAAAACTGACATTGCTTTCACCTACCTGAGTAAGTTTTCTCTTGTTTATCTGATGTCTATTAGTCATTTCCTGTTCTCTGTTAAATTCGATGGTGTTAGGTTTGCGATACCTAGAGAATCTTAAATTGTCAGGTCCTTCATGGCTCTGTTCTTTGTTCTGTCGATGTACGCATTCTAAAAGCATCGACAATGTTCCTTTCTTCCTTCTGTTTAGAGTTGGCTGGTTGTAGTCCCTCTTAAAACAATAATAATCTCCACCACCATCATCGTATGTTTTCTATTATTTCTAAAAGCGAGGTTACTCGCTTCTTGTTGTCATCTCATAGATACCGTATGTGACTCTCCACAAAATCCCCATGTGAAATACCTTTATACCTTTCTAACCTGACCCATTAGATTTTTGTTTTGTTTTAGAATTTGCTTTACGTCGCACCGACACAGATAGGTCTTATGGCTACGATGGGATAGGAAATGGCTAGGAGTGAGAAAGAAGCGGCCGTGGCCTTAATTAAGGAACAGCCCCAGCATTTGCCTGGTGTGAAAATGAACGGAAAACTATCTTCATGGCTGCCGATAGTGGGATTCGAACGCACTATCCCCCGGATAAAATCTCACAGCTGCACACTCCTAACCGCACGGCCAACTTGCCCGGTCCCATTGGAACCGCACTTCAAACTAGTATGATGATAACATACTGCCGTCTTTACTTCTCCAGTAGCATGACGTTCAGCGGAAGGAATAAATAAGTGACTCCACCCGGAATGATTGATCGAAGGTGAAGAATGTAAGTGGATGTAAATGTCAGACAAATTGTTTCTAGAGTTATTTCTTATTATTCTATATTATGTTGTAAGAAGCGTACTACGAACTACAATGTATCATTCGTGTCATACTAAATGTCACAAGCAGCATGAAGTATGTGACTTAGCGCAATTTAACTTTACTCTCTGCGGAAGTCCGTCTTGATCAAACCACGGCCGTTAACCTGACTCACCGGTGGTGCGCAGTGTATATTTCTAATGGAAAAGGATGGCCATTGAGTAGAATGCGGTTTTCCCGGATAAACCTAGCACTACCCCCGGCTAAAGATAGGAAATGATACCGAGAAACTGTTTTATCCAAGTAATATATCGTCTCTCTTTAGATAAAGCAATTCAAGTAGGGTAGGGAGGTTATGTTCGTGATACAGGTAAGTTCGTGATACACCGCTTGAGCGCGTGGAGACCAATGCAAATAGCTAGAGATATGTTGGGAATTCACGGAACTTGTAGTAAAGTTGAAATGCTTATCCCGCAATAGAAAAGTTCATGACGCTTATTCAAAGATTTATCACGAATTTTGAATATACCTCCCTTTAACGTTATTCACACAAATTCTTTTTTAGGTTAAATATCGTCGTTGCGCCTGTAAAAACAACTATGTGGGGTATTTTAGCTTAGAACTTAGGTTCAATATTGTGCGAATATTGTCAAGGAATTGTCGCTCTTCATAATATATGTGCTGCGGGTCGGTATTTCTCCTAACACATTAACACATGGGGGTTTTAGCAGGCGCTACGACGATACAGAAATTCTGATGCGGATTGAGGTTACACAAGAACTAAGGTAAAATATGAAACAGAACTTTGCAGTACCGACAAGGGAAGTCCACGCGGTGTTGAACTTTGATTCCAAAAGTGAAAATCATATCCACCCAGATTAATATTGTTGATCATTAAACGTAAAATGACGTGCTAAATCCGTGGCAATTTTGATGGATGTAGTTCTTGGTAGGTGGAGCTATCTTGTGGCATGGCAAGGGAAGGTTGTGAGCTGGATCAGCTGCTATATTATTGAACGTAGATCATGATGCTTAATTTTTTTCGATTTATCGGAACTCTTTATCTCAATTGTGGATGGAGTGAAAGGATGCATTATCTGTACCCCCTGCATGTCGTAAGAGGTTACTAAGAGGGAACAACCAAATAATCTACACTCCCTCTCTTGCGTGCTAAGTCCGAAAACACTACACATCCATGCAGTGGGGAAATCTGTTACACTAATAGAGCGACTACGATGCGAAATTTGAATAAAATGGAATGTAACACGTCGAAGTAAGCTGACGTACAACCTAAAATGAGGTACATCACAATTGATACAAAAATATGATGTTCAGAATATGATTTAAAACATTTAAAATTAACTTTGAATGAACTCGAGTATTTTAACTTTAGTCTATACATAAACCTTGTAACACAGACTGACCTACGATGACTTAACTATGGACATGGACATTCTTGTGCTTTTAGATTTGGATATTCGCATTTTATATGCACTTGATCTTGTTACTTGTCTGTTTTTTGTTATGGTATATTTAATTATGAAAATTTACGTTAGCTAATTCTCCTTTTACAGTACAAGTGAAAAGTGATCAATGTAGCTTTACGATGACCTAGAATGAAAACCTCGTATCTCATAAAGTTCTTCCTATCCATTACTTCCCTTAAGACTCGTTACGCCTCCCAGCCACACATGAATACGCAGTCCATCAGAACAATGTTCGTTGTGTTCTTTATTCCTATGCCGACGTGTGAAGGAAAATGAACCTTATCGTACCGTACTATAGGAAAGTATGTCAGCGTGACGTATTTACTGACTCCTACAGTATAATTTTATAAGGTTCATTTTCCTTTACGTTTCCGCATAGGAAAATAAACCCAATGAACATTGTTCTGATGGACTGCATATTCATGTGTGGCTGGGAGGCGTGACCAGTCTTAAGGGAAATAATGGATAGGAAGAAAATTTTGAGATACGAGGTATTCAATCTAGGCCATCGTTTACCTTCTGTTTAAGAATTCAGAAATAACGTATGAATTGCATTATGGAGATAGTGGGTTTCAACCCCATTTTCGGTAGCCCTGAAGAGGGTTTTGCGTGCTTTCCCATTTTTACACCAGGAAAATGCTGGGACTGTGCCTTATTTAAGTCCATGGTCACTTACTTCCCACTCCTAGCCCTCTCCTACCCCATGGTCGCCTTATGACCTACTTCTGTCGGCGCGGCATAAAATAAATAAATATATAAATAGTCCGGCTCCATGGCTAAATGGCTGGCGTGCTGTCCTTTGGTCACAGGGGCCCCGAGTTCGATTCCCGGCAGGGTCGGCAATTTTAACCACAATTGGTTAATTTCGCTGTCACGGGGGCTGGGGGTATGTGTCGTCTTCATCATTTCAGCTGCATCACGACGCGCAGGTCGCCTACGGCCCTCAATTCAAAAGACCTGCACCTGGCGAGCCGAACTTGTCCTCGGACACTCCCGGAATTAATAGCCATATGCCATTTCATTTCATTTCATTTCATTTCATTTAATAAACAAATGTCCGACTCGTTGGCTGAACGGTCAGCGTACTGGCCTTCGGTTCAGAGGGTCCCGGGTTCGATTCCCGGCCGGGTCGGGGATTTTAACCTCCATTGGTTAATTCCAATGGCCCGGGGGCTGGGTGTTTGTGCTGTCCCCAACATCCCTGCAACTCATACACCACACATAACACTATCCTCCACCACAATAACACGCAGTTACCTAGACATGGCAGATGCCGCCCACCCTCAACGGAGGGTCTGCCTTACAAGGGCTGCACTCGGCTAGAAATAGCCACACGAAATTATAATAAACAAATAAATAAATATATAGTGGTTATTGCGATTAGCTGCCACTCCTAGGGGCTCGGGCTCTATATCTGGCTCTGACACGAAATTTGAAAATGGTAATAAGGCTGGAGGGTGGTCAACTGAGTGGAGGGGAGGGTTCGATTTCCACCTCTGGAAAGACCTGCTTTTTATCAGAACGCAAGCGCAGAATCCCGAGAATTATATAAACCAGCATGTCTAAGTGATAGCCGAGTGGCATAGTCTTTTTCTCAATAAGGCGACTGGCGACCGCGAGTCGACTCCTAGACAATGCACATGAGATTTTCGGAAACAAAAGTGCCATAGTTGTCGTTCAAACTCAACGTAAAACTATAGATCTCGTAACTATAATCACGATATCAAACGTTTGATTAATTTTGTTTCATTCTTTGATTTTTATGTCTCTTCTTCGCTTTTCATATTCGCTTTTTGATCAACTATTGTTCTCCGACTCAAAAGATAGGACCTTTGCGAATTCTTGATGGTCTTTCATTTTCTCATGCCATTTTCTCCATTACGTTGGAAACTTCCAACCTCCCCGCTGCAATTAAAGATATGAACGGCTGATAATTCCGTTGTTTTCAATCTAAACAACTCCACCTTCTACTTCTGAGTCCTATGATTGCCAAAGATTTGAAACGACTGCAGACATCAGTATTTTCAAGTATTGAATGTCACCGGAAGGGGCCTTATTGATTACCTGTCTTGCGTACGTTGCAGATAGTATCGATGATATCAACTTCTCCTTCACGATCACATATTTGGAAAGGAGCCAGAATGAAGCTTGCGAGGTATGTGATGAAGATGCTAGCGTTCCTTTTTCCTTTTTGTTCACGTACATAATGAGCAAATACGATTGCAAAACTGTGTTGGATACAAATGTCACCATTCGTTTAACACGTTCACAAATTACGGGTCGGTGTGTGCTAGTGCTTTATCGAAGAAGTAGGACAGAGTGACGGGCACTTCACTGTTCAGAGTACTGGAGTTCGACTCCTATAGACGGCAGTTTTAGTTTCTAGATAAATTCTTCAATAAACCTTAATATTGAGTCCCAGCGAATACGTCTGACATCTGGACCTAAAATAATTTGCACAATAGTGCTTTCAACAGTGAAGTTAATCGCCTCATCTGGAAAATTCAAGATTCGATCCTGATAAAATATTCAGATGGTTCCCGATAGACACATCCGGTAGTGTGACTTGCGTGGGTAATACGGTGGACAGTTTCCTTTTAGCCCCAAATTGGTGGGTTTGATCCCAATTGAGTCAGGGGGTAATTTTATTTTAAAATATGCCTTTACGGCGCACCGACACAGATAGGTCTTATGGCGACGATGGGATAGGAAAGGCCTATGAGTGGGAAGGAATAGGCCGTGGCGTTAATTAAGGAACAGCCCAAGCATTCGCCTGGAGTGAACATAGGAAACGATGTAAAACTATCTTCAGGGCTGCCGACAGTGGCATTCGAAACCACTATCTCCCGGATGCAAGCTCACAGCCGCGCGCCCCTAACCGCACGGCCAAATCGCACGGTATTTTTATTATTATTATTATTATTATTATTATTATTATTATTATTATTATTATTTCTTTTTGCTAGTGGCATTACGTCGTACCGACACAGATTGGTCTTATGGCGATGATGCGATAGTAAAAGGCTAGGAGTTGGAAGGAAGCGGCTGTGGCCTTAATTAAGGTGTGAAAATGGGAAACCACGGAAAACTATCTTCAGGGCTGCCGACATTGGGATTCTAACCCGCAATCTTCCGGATGCAAGCTCACAGCCGCGCGCCCCTAACCATACGACCAAATCGCACGGTATTATTATTATTATTATTATTATTATTATTATTATTATTACTATTATTATTGCTTTAAGGAACCTAACAACATGGTGACATCTCCTATGCCAATGATAGTACAGTTACGCCCTTATACAAGAGGACCGATCAAGTTGTCTACGCGATTAGAATCGTGTATATGTGAACTTACATTCGAGAGATCATGGGTTCGAATCCCACCGTCAGCAGCCTGAAAATGGTTTTCCCTTGTTTTATAGCTTCACACCAAACAAATGGAGGGGCTGTACCTATATTATGTTCAAGCTCCCTTCTCAACCCTGTCTTTGTGTCGACGAAAATCTCAGACGTCTTAGTGCGACGTTTAACTACTAGTTATTATAGACAGTCCTTCTTCACTCCTCAAGGTTCAGCTCTATACAGCAAAAAAAAACAGTTTATTGACCTCTCCCTGAAACTCCTATATTAAATATATTCTTTTGAATTCAACCGAAAATATTTGGGAATCAATCCTGTATTAGGTCATATAACTTATGTTATTTATTAAAGACATTGCTAGACCATTCTGCTAAGACATCATAATTCAACTTGTTCCTTGTCCATTTACACCCCTATCCTCTATTTCGTTTACTACCTGACTAGCTATTTTCCTTTTTTATGTAATACATCTCTAAATGTTCAAAACTTCATATTGTGTAAATATCAACAACCAGAATCAAAATATATCAAAACGTACTCTTTCTTGTGAATCTCCTGATTGTGGAAGTGATTGTTTCTTTAAATGGAAAAATAACGTGTGTTATTCAGCCCCTGAGAAGCTCCCTTATGATTCACTCATTATAGCGTACATTTTCTTGTAAGCCAAGGCAGCGTCCTACAGAATACAGAAACCAGTGGACTGAACTGAAAAATTTGCATTCCCGTGCAGATGAGATCTCCTCTGCGAGTAGAATCTTGTTTAACTCGTGCCGATAAAAAGAACATCTTCCAAGCCAACAACTGGCATTACCTAAGATTGGATGCAAATCTTTCGTAAACTTCACGTTTTTTATACAAGAAAGGGCGGCAATCATAGAAGGGCTAGCCCATTTAGTAAGATTGCTTTGCCTGAAGCTGCTCTTCTCAATCTTCTACCTTGGAGTAATAGCCAATGTGTTCGTTCCGTTGATGAAAGTTCTCAAGTGCAAAACGGCATTAATCTATAAAATCTGAATACATAAATGCGAGTGAATCTTTTGATAGTCTCTTGAGGAGAACGCTTGGAAAACCGTTAATTTTTTTACACCCGAAGCCCACCTTTGAGGACAAAAAAACGAAATATTTTTGATAGTTCCAGTAGGCTACTTGCATTTTGATCGTCTGTGTTCACGTTCATATCGATGGCTTTCTCTTAAAACCTCGTATGTCCAAATATTCTTCCTACCTATTATATCCCTTAAGACTGGCCACGGCTTCCGGTCATACATTTGTATGCAGTCCATCAGAATAATTTTCGCTGTGTTCATTTTCCTTTGAGAAAGTATAAAGGAAAATGGACCTTAACGTACCGAATTGTAGGGATGTTGATTGCATGGCAAATTTACACGTTCCTACAGTATAATGTATTTAAGGTTCATTTTCCTTTACACATTGGCAGAGGAAAATGACCATAACGAAAATTATTCTTTTGGATTGCATATAAATATGGGACTGGGAGGCGTGACAAGTCTTAAGGAATATAATGGATAGGAAGAGTATTCGGACTTACGAGGTTTTTAAAGCAAGCCATCGATATAGTAAAATTCGCAATTTAAGTTTTCCAGATTAGCAGTGCACCATCTCTTGATCTAACGTCGGCGTATGTGGGTTAATGATTCCAAGACCATTATTTTATTATTATTATTTTAAGACATCGTGTATCTTGTTCAACAAAGAGTACATTACACAAATCATCTTTGGGGTAATCACATTAACGAGTTTCTTGTGGCTATGAGGGTGTTTCGGGGTCGTAGTAAGGATTTAAAGGATAGGGCGAATAAGTCACTGGTAAGATCGCAATTATTAGAATTTGGTTCCAATTAATGAGAATCTCACCAGGATTATGTTATTGGAAACCTGGAAAAGTTCCAAAAGAAAGCAATTTGATTTGTTCTGGGTGATTTCGAACAAAAGATTTCTGTTACGAAAATATTCCAAATATTGGGCAGGAAAGACTTGGCAGTAAGGAAACGAACTAATCGACTTAGCGGTATGATCCGAGCTGACATTGGAGAGATGGCGTGGAATGACATTGCTTGTCATTTAAAGGGGGCTAAGATCTACTACTACTACTACTACTACTACTACTACTAAAATATTTTCATTCCTCCCCTGAAAGGGGAGGCGGGCCTCTTAGACTGTGACGCCGTCCCTCAGGCCGGGAGATTTGTTATGGTGAAGGAGATTCTCGAAAAAGGTGAGGGGGTTGGCGGCCGTGGCCTATACTAAGAACTGTCCCGGCATTTGCTTAGTGCAGGAGAATGGAAAACCACGGAAAATCATTCTGAAGACAGCCAACGATTGGGGCCAGCCGTGAGATCCAGCCCTGTTCCATCTCCCGAATGCAGAGGCGTAGAGTCATAGTAGAACCGTCGCCACCCCTCCTCGCTAACATCTAGGCGATCGGCTCTGAAATGTCATTAGTGGACAAATAATATCGAGTGGAGTTTAGAAAGTTATAATTCGACATTCAAGAGGACAAACAGGGGTAAATAACCATTTATAGAAACAAAAGTTAGGAACTGGTGTAATTCACCAATGAAGATTATCGTCAAATTTCAAACTTGTTTGAAATCATCTCAGCCCACTGCAAAGGCGATCGAAGGTAATGTCGCGAAGACAAGCTTTTTAAGAGTATAGCCCACTTGCAATTGTTTGGAATTTCGAATTAAATTGATAGTAAATAAATGGGTTTGTCCTCATACTGTATGTAGACACTGGGTCTGATGTTAAGGACATATTTCTAGAGAAAGGAAGGTCATCGTTTGTCCGGCACAATGATTGAAAGGTCAGCGTAGCGACCTTCGTTTCACAGGGTCCCAGCTTCGATTCCCAGCTAGGCCGGGGATTTTAGCATCGTTTGGTAAATTCCTCCATTTCGGGGGCATCTTCATTTGCAATTATATTGAATTACATCATACAACCTACCACCACATACACAAACAATACTGTATTGAATTCATCCCTCCACATATATGATTGGCGACAGGAAGGGCATTCAGGTAGACTCTAACCTTCACACTGCATGCATTTCAGTGGGCTTGGCAGACTGATATGTAATAGCAACTTCTGGCTCGGTGAGGAAAGCAACGGGAAACTACCTCTATATCATATCCCACAAACCCGTGTGCTGTTTGATGTCTGTATATTTTTTGCCACCGCACTTTTATCTCTGTTGATCTGGGAAACTTCTGGGAAAATGTTCTCAAAGGCTTGGAGCTGTGCCCGAGATATTTTTGCAGCCCTAGTTTTAAATTTTACATTATATCACGACAATCTGATAATTTATGTTTTCCTAGCAATGTATTACATCTGGTTTATTTAATATAATAAATACAATAAGTACAGGGAAAATCTGAAGGAAAATTGTGTTGGAAGACAAGAGTTCACAGACTGTTTCCACCAAGAAGAAGAAAGTGTTTTCAAAAATTTTCTCTTCCCAGTGTCCGAAATATTAAAATTCTTTGTTCTAGGAGTGCTAACTCGCCCATTCTGAAATTACTTCCCCATTCATATCTGTTAAATGTCACACGAATATTTCTTTTTATTAAAATTTGCTTTACGCCGCATCGACACAGGTAGCTCTTATGGCGACGATGGGATAGGAAAGGCCTATGAGGGTAAGGGAAGCGACCGTGTACTTAATCAGGGCACAGTTCCAACTTTTGCTTTGTGTGAAAATGGGTAACAACGGACACCGCCATTTATTTCTTTCTTTTTTTTTTTTTTTTTTTTTTTTTGCTAGTTGCTTTACATCGCACGGACACAGATAGGTCTTATGGTAACGATGGGACAGGGAAGGGCTAGGAGTGGGAAGGAAACGGCCGTGGCCTTAATTAAGGTACAGCCCCAGCATTTGCCTGGTGTGAAAATGGGAAACCACGGAAAACCATTTTCAGGGCTGCCGACAGTGGGGTTCGAACCTACTATCTCCCGAATACTGGATACTGGCCGCACTTATGCGACTGCAGCTATCGAGCTCGGTAACACCGACTTCAGGGCTGCCGACAGTGTCACCCGAATTCAAGCTGATAGCTATGTGACTCAAACCGCGCAGCCACTTGTCACACTAACATAAGCAGGTGAGATAGAAAAGGGCTAGGACAGGAAAAGCAGCGGTCGTGGCGTTAATATTGAAGTACAGCATCGGCATTCAACTAGTGTGAGAATGAGAAACCATGAAAACCATCAGCTGAGCTTCCTCGAATGAAAGTTTGCATGTACACCTGTCCGTACAACCTACCCGCTCTGTCACTTCCTAATTCTGAATGAATATAATACCCTTTTCTGCCTATCACGCATGACCATCATCTTGGGAGAGAATATACGTTTGTTGTAATCTTAAGTTACATGCCATTTATTTATATTTCCAACACAAAATTCGAAAATATCACACCAACAAATGTTACAAGAGATATAGCTAAAATAAATTTTATCCCAAAGGGCCATGGCCTACCGAGCTACCGCTAAACAGCCCGAAGGCCTGCAGATTATAAGGTGTCGTGTGGTCAGCAGGACGAATCCTCTCGGCTTTTAAACTTGTCTTTCTAGACCGGGTCGGCCATCTCACCGTCAGATAGCTCCTCAATTGTAGTCACGTAGGCTGAGTGGACCTCAAACCAGCCCTCAGATCTAGGTAAAAATCGCTGATCTGGCCGGAAATCGAACACTGGGCCTCTGCATAGGAGGCAGGCACGCTACCATTACACCGCGGGGTCGGCATAATTTAGTAATATATATCTTATAAATACTACTTGGACGTATCTTCAACAGTTAGACAAACAACTATGAGGTATTTCCGAGGGTTTAGGATACCTCACCTTGCATAACCTTACTACTGGCAACATGCATCTCCTCTGATTTCGCCTCCTTTAGATTTCCTTCCGTAGGCCTGCATACCTCTGGTAGCATTATTTAGTTCTACGGTTCTTCGTAGTTTATCTTATTCTCTGTTTAATTTGACGATGTGTAAAGTTCGTGTTCATTTCCACTTTTGACTACTTCTACCTTGTAAACTAACTTATTTTCTCTTCCTGTTTCTTTATAGTATTTTAATAAGTGAGTCACTTATACATATTTATGAATGAATATTTTTGTCTTTTGGCGTTGTTTCTATATACTCGCATCTGCATTCAAATTATCCGTCTCATTTCCATTTTTGTTAACATTTTAGTCCTTATTGCCATAGCTTTACTTATTTTGGAACAGTCCCATGAATATAGATGGGATTTTAAGTGGGATCAATAAGAGCAACATGAAGCTCATTGTGTCTTCAATTCACAGCCAAGTCCTAAGTAGATCCTTCATGCTCAACCGACGTCCCATCTCTATGGGATGATAGCGGGGGGAAAATGAAATGCTATCATTAACTACGTTAGTAAACAAAGGTAGTTACCAAGAGGACGGACATATATAAGGAAAACTTAAATCTTTTTTCGAATCGATAACAAATATAGGTTATATCACTGCGGACGCTGCAATGATGCTAAGTATTAGGAGGGATTCATACATGAAGTAAGTGTATAGGGTTTAGTACTTCAGTCCTCTTACCAATGTTGAGCCTCAGATTAACAGATATAAATCATATAAGATACAATAAATTATCTCTTAGCATTTCTTTCAATAAAAGAATACAACTGGTAAAAATGAAATGACCGAGCTCGATAGCTGCAGTCGCTTAAGTGCGGCCAGTATCCAGTAATCGGGAGATAGTGGGTTCGAGCCCCACTGTCGGCAGCCCTGAAGATGGTTTTCCGTGGTTTCCCATTTTCACACCAGGCAAATGCCGGGGCTGTACCTTAATTAAGGCCACGGTCGCTTCCTTCCACTTCCTAGGCCTCTCCTATCCCATCGTCGCCATAAGACCTATCTGTGTCGGTGCGACGTAAAGCAACTAGCAAAAAAAAAAAAAAAAAATGAAATGGCGTATGGCTTTTAGTGCCGGGAGTGTCCGAAGACATGTTCGGCTCGCCAGGTGCAGGTCTTTCGATTCGACTCCCGTAGGCGACATGCGCTTCATGATAAGGATGAAATAATGATGAGGACAACACATACACCCAGCCCCCGTGCCAGCGAAATTAACCAATGATGCTTAAAATTCCCGACCTCACCGGGAATCGAACCCGGGACCCCTGTGACCAAAGGCTAGCATGCTAACCATTTAGCCATGGAGCCGGATATAGAAATGGTAATTATCATCATACTGAACCCATAATTCTAAGTTCAAGGGTTTTATATAGAGTGATTTTTTACGGAAAAAGGGACATAGCATATACAGTACATGTTATTGGGCAGACGGAGTCCATGTATTTTTGTAACTGTTGTTACAAGATATCGAAACTTAATATGTGCAAGGTGCTCTCATGATCAAAGTGGCGCTGTCGCTGGACTTGTCATTAGAGGGTCTGTCATGGCCCTGTCTAGACAGCACACAATTATACGCGTACATGTCGTAGCACTGTAGACTACAATGTCTTTAGATATTACGCATTCCGCCTCTTAAAGACCACAATATGAGCAAACGCAGCATCCAAGATAATAGTACAAGACGAAAGATGGTGGGTGGAGTAGAAGAAAGACCAAAGGAAACCTGAACTTGGGTACTGCAGATCGCATTCCCCGCTGGTCATCGTTGTGCGCATTATAAAGAGACCTCCTAGTCTCTTCAGTCTGCATAAATTAATTTAGAACAAGTTAATTTAATGGTAATAACATTATAGCTGAAAAAGAAAATAAAAACGAAAATCCACAGTCTGTTTCCAGTCATTCGACCGGTTCAGGAACGGAATGAATGAAGCCCGATCTAGCGGCGAGGATAGGAACTGTGCCGGCTGCTAAAGCCTGTCGCACTTCTCTGGACAATTCTTAATGACTGACAGATGAAATGAAATGATTTTGGAGAGTGTTGCTGGAATGAATGATGACAGGGAAAACCGGAGTACCTGGAGAAAAACTTGTCTCGCCTCCGCTTTGTCCAGCACAAATCTCGCATGGAGTGATCGGGATTTGAAGCACGGAACCCAGGCTGACGCCTGAGCCACGAAGGCTCCACCTTAAAAAGGAACAACTTAATGAAAATAGAATGGCATGTTTCGTACTTGAAAGAACATCATCAGATGCTATCAAATCACACTCAAATATATATATTAAAAATGTAAAAATATTTACATTTATTTCTATTTAAATCCCTAAAAACTAGAATTTTGGAACTTATCTTAATGAAGTCATCACTGCTTTCCACTCTGGCATAGAAAGCTTAGCGTTAGAAATAAACCTCAGAGAGGAGAGAAGAACTATATGAGGAGTACTTCATTCATATAAGTTATAACATTTCAACAAGTCTTCTTCTTCTTCTTCTTCTTCTTCTTCTTCTTGCTTCCGAATTTGGCCAACTGTGGACCACGTGAAACTTAATGCTTTCTGGCCAGTCTTCTTCTTTTCTCTTCCCAGAACTTCTTCATTCGTTCACTCCTTATTTTTCTCTGCTCCTCAGATATTACAAATTTGGGCCTGTTCTTCCGCTGCCCGTCAAAAAATTTGTGGTTATCTACTCGAGTTCTGAACTTCTTTCTGTTGGGGATCAATTCTGGTGTTATTTTAATTTCTTCTGCGTCCTTCTTAACCTCCTCCACCCATTTCGTTGTTCTCCTCAATCCAATTATATATTTAAATATCCTTTTAGTCAGGCGGTTGTCATTCATTCTCACGAGATGTCCGTAAAATTTCAGTCTTCGTTTTCGCATTGTGTCCGTGATCTTTTCGGAATACTTGTAGAGATCCTCATTTCTCCTTTTCCTCCACGTACCATCCGTCGTTTTCTGAGATCCAAGAATTTTCCTCAGAATTTTTCTTTCCTTCTTCTCAATTTCTTTAAGTTCCCCTTTTTTATTTAATATAAGGCATTCTTAACCGTACATCCCCTCTGGTTTTACAACAGCGTTGTAGTGTTTAATTTTGGCTTTGTAGGATATTGCCCGTTTATTGTACCTGTTCTGTGTCAGTCTGTAGGCCAGTTCCAATTATCTAGCTCTTTCTTTGTTTGCCTCCTTGTCTAGTCCATTGGGTTGGATCAGTTCTCCCAAATACTTAAACTTTTCTACTCTCCTAACCTTTCCGCACTTCCATGCTTTTCTCTCCCTGATGTCGGTACTCCATGTACTTCGTCTTTTCGTAGGAGACTTTGAGACCTGTTTTCTTCGCAATGTCATGAAGAAGCTCCAGCATCCTTTGGGCATCCTCTCTGTTTTGAGCTAAGAGAGCAAGATCATCAGCAAAAGCCAGGCATTTAATTTCCAAGTTTTGTCCCTTGCGCCCAAGATGAATTCCCTGTATGCCTTCTACTTTCAACAATTATTAGAAGAGTGGACACAAGTTTTAACGGAAATCATTTTAAAGGTTTCAATAATAGTAATCAGTTCGTAAGATGTATAGAGCCCAAAGAAAGATATCTGTGTGATTTTATAGAACCTGATGATGTTCTTTCAATTTAATTTAATTAAGGTGTTTCTTTTTCAGCTATTATCTGTTATTATATGAGTATGTTTTCTTTCCAGGTATTTAATAAATGTTAGGCCTATTTATTCCTAAATTACTTTCGACGGACTGAAAAGCCTAACAGTTAAAAACTAACTCCGGTTCGACTTCAAGCGTTGTCCTTCTTTATTACCTGAAATTACTGGAGACTGCAAGGTTTCAGAATACTATAACAAATATATAAATGAATGCCATAATAAATCAGTGAAATTAAATACAAATAATTATGAAAATAAATTTATGATTTTAAAATCAAGAAGAAAGTCAATGGTGTCCTAAAAAACTGTTGTATTCTTTCAGTGCTGTGAGGGTAACGGCACGGATGTCTTCTTTGCTGATTCTGATTCTGTAGCAGAAGTCAACGAAGAAAAAGACGCCATGCCTCTAGTTCCAGCCATTAGTTCCATGACTTGAAGATTTGTGGGGATACATTTGTTGTGTCCATTATTTTTTTCGACGACTTCTGGCTGTTTCGCATCAATCTCAAAACTGACGGTTTGATCGGTAGATTCAGATCATCACATAATTTGGTTATCAAGAGCTACTTCGCGTTAATATGTTTGTATGAATGAAATAGGAAGTATATACTTATTGCATAAAATCATTTTATTGCCAGGCGGACTATAATAATAATAATTATTTATTTATTATCGTTCCGGCCATCTATGGACCACGTTTTACAGTCTTTACGTTATTTTTCACCAGTCCTGACTTCACATTCTGCCAGTACTTCTTCATCCTTGCACTGACTTCTTTCTTCTGTTCTTCTGTGTAGGTTCTCTTCTTCTTCTTCTTCTTCTTCTTCACAAGTTCTTCCCCAGTCTCCTGGTAACCCTTGAACTCCTTCACTTTTTGTCTAAATTTGTTTCTGTCCAGTACGTCCTCTTTTTCTACTCCTATCCTACTCGTTGGCCGAACGGTCAGCGTACTGGCCTTCGGTTCAGAGGGTCCCGGGTTCGATTCCCGGCCGGGTCGGGGATTTTAACCTTAATTGGTTAATTCCAATGGTCCGGGGGCTGGGTGTTTGTGCTGTCCCCAACATTCCTGCAACTCACACACTACACATAACACTATCCTCCACCACAATAACACGCAGTTACCTACAAATGGCAGATGCCGCCCACCTTCATCGGAGGGTCTGCCTTACAAGGGCTGCACTCGGCTAGAAATAGCCACACGAAATTATTATTATTACTCCTATCCTGGCCAGGTCGGTCCTTACTACCCGAAACCATTTTGGTTCCGTCTTCCTTAGGCTGAAGAAGCTGAAAATCCTTTTTGTCAGTCGGTTGGTGTCCATTCTCTGTAGATGTCCATAAAATTGAAGCCTTCGCTTTTTCATCAGTACGACGACTTCCTCTGTCTTCTGGTATAGTTCTTTGTTGGGTCTAAGTCTCCTCTCCCCACCTTTCATTTTCGGGCCCAAGATCTTCCGGAGCATTTTCCTCTCTTTCTTTTTGATGTTCTCTAGATCTCCCTTTCCAATCATGTCCAATGTTTCTGCTGCGTATAAGCATTCAGGTCTGATGACTGTGTCCAGATGTCTTAATTTGACTCCATATGATAAAGCTTTCTTGTTGTAGGTGTCTCTAGTGCGCTGATACGCTGTTTCCATTTTTCTCGCTCGTTCTATCAGAGCTAGCTTCTCTGATCCATTCTCTTGAACTATTTTTCCAAGATACTTGAAGCTCTTTACTCTTTTGACTTCCCCTCTTTCAACTTTAACATTTGGGGAGCCTCTTTGATGTTGGTCATAAATTCAGTAATAATAATAATAATAATAAATTCGTGTGGCTATTTCTAGCCGAGTGCAGCCCTTGTCAGGCAGACCCTCCGATGAGGGTAGGCGGTATCTGCCATGTGTAGGTAACTGCGTGTTATTGTGGTGGAGGATAGTGTTATGTGTGGTGTGTGAGTTGCAGGGATGTTGCGAACAGCACAAACACCCAGTCCCCGAACCAATGGAATTAACCAATTAAGTTTAAAATCCCCGACCCGGCCGGGAATCGAACCCGGGACCCTCTGAACCAAAGGCTAGTACGTTGATCATTCAGCCAACGAGTCGGAATTTTGATAGTCAATACGGATCTAACAGGAACCGGGATGGGTCACTTTTATTAATACTGAATTATTTAATGAATATGTGTGTCCATCTTAGTCCACTTCCCTGGTACCGGCCCGGGGATGATTTGAGATGTAATTATATGGCATAAATTACAACTCACACTCCATATTCTCCTTGCGGATGATGTTATTCTCTATAGAGTGATAAATAAGTTACAAGATTGTGAGCAACTGCAACGTGACCTCGAAAATATTGTGAGATGGAGAGCCGGCAATGGTATGTTGATAAACGGGGCTAAAAGTCAGGTTGTGAGTTTCACAAATAGGAAAAGTCCTCTCAGTTTTAATTACTGCGTTGATGGGGTGAAAGTTCCTTTTGGGGATCATTGTAAGTATCTAGGTGTTAATATAAGGAAAGATCTTCACTGGGGTAATCACACAAATGGGATTGTAAATAAAGGTTGGGAAGAACTGAGAGAAAGAAGAAGAGCTGCTCGACTAAGTGGTATGTTCCGAGCTGTCAGCGGAGAGATGGCGTGGATTGACATTAGTAGACGAATAGGTTTGAATGGCGTCTATAAAAGTAGGAAAGATCACAATATGAAGATAAAGTTGGAATTCAAGAGGACAAACTGGGGCAAATATTCATTTATAGGAAGGGGAGTTAGGGATTGGAATAACTTACCAAGGGAGATGTTCAATAAATTTCCAATTTCTTTGAAATCATTTCGGAAAAGGCTAGGAAAGCTACAGATAGGGAATCTGCCACCTGGGCGACTGCCCTAAATGCAGATCAGTATTGATTGATTGATACGTCCGGATGTCCTTCTCGACGCCAGCCTCAGTTGAGGTGCTAATGAATATGAAATGAATGATGATCAGAGAAATTGGGTAAGTAGGCCTAGGTGGAACGAATCCGCTGTGGCCTATGAATAGGAACTTTCCCAGCATTTGTCTGGAAGTGAAAATGCTACACCACGGAAAATCATTCTTAGGACAGCCGACAATGAGTTTCGATCCCACCCACTCGTCTTCCGAATGCAGAGCTTGGCTACACAGCCACTCCAATCGGTGAATCAGTTAATCAATATAAAAATTAATATTTAGGCTCATGGCTACAATGACCAATCCGGTATAAGAATACGCGGAAAATCAATTAACAACAGTCTAACGCCACCATTTTATCGTTTCATTTTGTCACACCTACGTGCACTTGTTTTGATATAAATGCATCAGTATAGCGCACTCAAAACGACTTCAATAATACATTTGACCATGGAACGCACAATCAAGAGGACGTAAGTGTGGTATTCTAATATAGCCGACAGCTGACATATTCGGAGACGGAGGCCCAAAGAGTTTAAAGGCAGAAAATCTGTATACTTCCGTTCTGGAAGCTTATCTATGTACTGTAGTCTATTTTATTTGTTTTATACGTGTACGATTTCAATATTTCCTCTTGCTACCTGTATTATGCCACACCCAGTCAGACAGGTCTTATGGCGAATAACACTTACAATCGTGACAGATATATTTTTTTATTTATTCTCTAAATAATAAAATAAATACAACTCACACTCCATATTCTCCTTAAAAAAATCTGGAGCTCTCATTACGATACTGGATATTATACGGTGAGAATTGGTTGGAGTTTCCGTAGTGCCCGACAGAGCCAAATGTAGGTCATATAACATTTATTAAAGAGGATGGAATGAAGGACAGTGAAGATTTACCCGGTAATAATAATCGTATGGCCTCAGCTACCGTGTGTAGACATTTCAATTTGACGCCATCTGGCTGTCTGCTCGTCAATTTCGACGTTCCGTTTTACTCTAGGCCCCCACTAGGTGGCAGACCGAGTAAACCGAAACTCTTTTGGGCGTCTAAAGCTGAGATTTAATGAATTCTGTCGGGTAAACACCAAATGTGTCACCAGAGATCTTTTACATGCCGACATCGTACGACATGGAGTGTCGAATGGACTTTTTTCCGCTCTTCAAAAATCCGACTACCTCTGCCCGGTTTGAACCCGCTATCTTGGGATCCGGAGGCCGACACTCTACCGCTGGGGTAAGATATGTGGATCCCCATCCCGTTACAGATAATGTATTTCTTTCTAGAATATTATTTCCCTGTCACCTACCCCTCTCTAACATATGGTCGCTGCACTGGCAAAAACTCGTATCCCACAATGTCCTTCCTATCACGCCTCCCTGCCAGTGGATAGGAAGAGCAATGTGGGATACGAGGATTTGTCGGTGCAGCGACGAAACGTTTCGCGGTATTACTTGCTTATTCATAACATAGGAACTGCGAATATCTATCGCAAATAGGCTGTTGAAAATTCATAGTTATTTTTCTGTAAGGTACCTAACTGTAAAAAAATGAAATAAAATATTTGTAATCTTTGTGATCTGATGGTTCACGCATTTTTCTCTGAAAATTTTAGATTTACCAATCATATAGAGATTTTTCAATATAATTTCATATCGTTGTTACTAATTTCAGGATCTAGTGACACAGAAATTTCGTATGTTTAATTCCTATTGCAGGCCTACGCGATTACCAAGTGTTGAAACCGTACATAAGTTAGCCTCTTCTAGCCGTTTAAACAAGTAGCGATACCTCAAACTCTTCTCTTAAGACACTATATATATACCGAGGGAGTTGCTGCGCGGTTTGAGTCACGTAGCTGTCAGCTTACATTCGGTAGATAATGGGTGCGAACCCCACTATCAGTTTTCAGTATAAAACTAGGAATATTCTGGGGCTGCACCTTAATCAAGGTCCCGGTCGCTTCATTCCCACACCTAGCCCTTTCCTATCCTGTCGTCATCATAAGATCTGAGTCAGTGTGAGGAAAAGAAAATTTAAAATAATTCAGTATGGATTTTGGGAGTCGAGAAATAGTGTAACAGTCACATTCATATGTATGAGGATCTATATAACTTTTGCATGAGGCCAAATACATAATAGGCCTATCGGAAGATTTGGTAGCTAAAAATGTATAGGCCTGAAACATATATGTTCTTCATTACAAACGTTTGAGGGTTACTAGAAAAATGTTCAGAGTATCCGCTACCATCACAACTTGCATTCACTGAGTGACATACTGTAAGATCTGATAAGCTTAGGGGAAATCCCACAATGTTAGCAACATTGAACTGGAGGGCTTTACTCACTATGAGGCGGGTTAGAGGGTTGATCATTAATGCTCTCACAAGTATGCAATGTGAGTAAATATTAAAAAGAATTTTATTATTTAAAACTTTGTAAAGAACAAAGTTTGCCTTGAAAACCTGAATGGAAATTTGCACGAAATATTACTTATTATGATTTTTGTACATAATTCGTTACATACCCGGCTCTTTCAAAATTTAACATCTGTGTAGTTAATATTAAAATAGCAATACTTTTGCGATTTAATAACCATAACTTAAAACTTCAATTGTCTTCGGAGACGTATTTAAAACACAAATTCACTCAGGGTAGCTGCGCAAGTAACTTTTATGAAAGTGTTATCTGGCCGTAAGGGTGAATGTAAAATCAAGGGGTCGTTATTAGCACTAAGCTGTCTGAGCTTAATTTCGTATGATGGTAATAATGTTATAACAGGTGTCCCTGGCTGAATTTGCACGCTATACTTATCGCATTTAAAATATGTTATATCCAGTCGTAGATGGAATTAAAGAGACATAGTAACTTACCTTATTTAATGAGCATGAGAACTTGGTATTTTTAATATTATCCAATTATTATACATCAAATAGCTGAGCAAAGAATACTTTGTAATTACAGTGCATAGGGCACACAACTAAGCTAGGTTGTTTTCAGTTGGCACTCACTCAAAATCGTATTTTAACACCATGGCATAGTTGCAAATGACTTAGTCATTAAAATGTAGAAAAGTTGATCAATAAATACAGCCTAGTGTCATGGATTAAGTTTGTATGCAGAGTGCAAGGCATAAAGATGATTTCAGCCGTGTCTAGCTACAAAAATTCATAATGGTTTTGATACTAAAATTTATGTGCCATATTCAATGTTAAATTTAACAACGAATAAATTCTACAGAAGAGATTAAACAGACGGAAATACGGATCTAATCCCTATTTCTAACTACTTTAAATTTAAACCTTCTCCAGTACAGTATGTAGGCCTAGTATTCCTGTAGGCCAATAACTTTATCCCACATAATAAAATTATCAACAAGGATATAATGTTCATGATTCATGCATATTAAATAATTTATCTTAATATATCACTAAATTCAAAATTGTACGAATGTAGAAAGTTAACTTTGTAACGGTAAAAGATACACTTCATTGTTTGAGTAAATAAGTTTTAAAACATTTGCAACGTTCGTAATTTTAGCCACTTATTTAAAACTTATTGAATTAAATCTAGCTCTCAGTGATATATTTTGTGTATTTAAAAGGCTTAACCCTCTCTTTAAAAAAATAGAGACTTTTAATATCTGTTTATTTCTGTCCTTTAGGCTATTCGAGCGGGAGACTGGCCCGGCTAGCGGCCGTCGCAATGACGGCAGAAGCAGCTCCTACTGGCGGCGCACGCAACATCGATGAACGCAAGGCTGCCTTTCTTTCTTCCCTGGGTATTAGGCTATAACTACGTTTCAAACAAATAATGTTTTGTTTCTGTTTGTGAACATGTTGATAGCTTTCATCAAAATGACTCTCAAAACGTTCATTTATTTGTGAAGTACAATGTTTGATCAGATTTGTACAACAAATAATTAAATTATAATATAATATTACATTATCGGGATCTTCCGGTGGATTTCGATGTGGTTTTTGAATATTATATAATTCCGAAGTTTTAAAATTTCGTAATATTAAATTGTAGTAGACTGATGATAGGATTAGCTATGTTTTATTTCAAAATATCACTTGAAATGTATAATTTGCAACATTATTTTCAAAAAATCCCTTAATAGATAAAAATAGATTATCTGTTCCTTTATTTCTCATTCAAGCCTCAGCAATTGGACCAATTTAATTGAAATTTGGTATGGATAACCTATATATTCAGTTCCAATACAATTATTTTCTAGTTTTTTAAATAATGCTTTTGATTGTATACGTCATTAAATGTTTTATGGTTTTTGGAGTCGCGGAGGTGCCGGAATTCCCTCCCACAGGTGCCTTTACATGCCAGGTAAATCTACCAATTTGTTTACTTTCTAATACCACCGGACTGAACCGGGGTCAAACCCGCCAACTTGAGCTCAGAGGGCCAGCACTGTACCGTTTGAGTTACTGGGCGTGCTATTAATATGTTTGAGAATTAAACTTTTCAAAATTGTGATCAATTATATCGCCGCTTCACCGGTAAAACGTTGTAACCCACAATACTCTTCCTATCAGTTATTCTCCTTAAGACTGGTCACGCCTCCCAGCCACATATGGATACGCAGTCCATCAGAACAATGCCCGTTGTGTTCGTTTTCCTATGTCGACGATTAAACGAAAATGAACCTTACATGCATTGTACACTAGGAGTGCGTAAATACTTAATGCAAACGTACATTCCTACAGTACGGTACTGTAAGGTTCATTTTCCTTTACACATGGGCATAGGAAAATGAACACAAGAAAATTTGTTCTGATGGATTGCATATCCATACGTGGCTGGGAGGCGTGACCAGTCTTAAGGAGAATAATTGACAGGAAGAGCTTTGTGGAATACAACCTTTTACCGGTCGAGCGACGATATTTAGGTATTTACCGAACTTCTTGTTACATTCGCTAAAAGCCAAAATATCCTAACTGGCAAATGGTTAGTCGTATTACAAAATGAAGCTCAGCAATGCATTTAACGTAGTAAATCTATCTTAAGAAAAGTCCAATGAACTTTCTTTGTAACATTCTGTAATGATTATACAAGAAAGTACGCGTTCCAGAGCCTCTACACCTAATCAATAATAACATTTCACCGACTGTTGTTAGTTGAAGTAGGGTAATGTTGCCATCAATGAACCACATAACTTTCTTCAATCATTTCTACCTGTATTTTTAGCTCAAATTCTATTACAATTTATGCGTATTTAATACTTCGTGCTGTACCTTCTAAACAGTAACAATAGTCATCATTATATATATTTTGTTATGGAATATTGAATGTAAAGATTTTTAAATCGCTGAATTAAATCTCGTCTGCAATGATATATTATGTTACATCCAGACTGTTTCAATTCGACAAAGGTTAGCCTATTGCAATAAACAATGTAGGGAAAATTTCCTCGGGGAGAGGAGTTGTTTCCTTTCTTGATTGACCCATTTACAAGCTTTTCGACTTCGTGATTATCATCATCATCATGATCATCATCATCATAATCATCAACAACAACAACAACAACAACAACGCAGTCTAATACGAGTGTCGAGTCATAAGTCATGGCAACTACTTTTTTTCTCGCGAACAGGGGACAACACGGAAAATCTAAGATAAGCACTTAGAAATATAGGGCATGTACTTATGCATAGTGCCTGAAGACAAATTCTGACTTCAGGAGATTCTCGTAGGAAAGTGACAAAACACAAGCCATTGGTAAATATTGTTTAATTATGGTATATAAAGGCCGCCTCTGTGGTGTAGTGGTTAGCGTGATTAGCTGCCACCTCCGGAGGCCCGGGTTCGATTCCCGGCTCTGCCACGAAATTTGAAAAGTGGTATGAGGGCTGGAACGGGGTCCACTCAGCCTCGGGAGGTCAACTGAGTAGAGGTGGGTTCGATTCCCACCTCAGCCATCCTGGCAGTGGTTTTCCGTGGTTTCCCACTTCTCCTCCAGGCGAATGCCGGGATGGTACCTAACTTCAGGCCACGGCCGCTTCCTTCCCTCTTCCTTGCCTATCCCATCCAATCTTCCCATCCCTCCCCAAGGCCCCTGTTCAGCATAGCAGGTGAGGCCGCCTGGGCGAGGTACTGGTCATACTCCCCAGTTGTATCCCCCGACCAAGAGTCTGAAGCTCCAGGACACTGCCCTTGAGGCGGTAGAGGTGGGATCCCTCGCTAAGTCCGAGGGAAAAACCGAACCTGGAGGGTAAACAGATGATGATGATGATGGTATATAAAGCAAGTACACAAGACTACAAAGGATAGGTCTCCACTGGTTACAGTCCATCGAAATAATCACCCAAGGTTTCCACTGTGCATTGCCAGCGGTGGGGCAGCCGCTGAATACCATTCGCTGTAGGTGTATCGCTAACGCCACCTCGCCACTGTTCTATAGGGCATGCCGTGCACACCTAATGCTTCCCGCAGCTCTGCATAGCATTAGCGTGCATTTCTACCACGGAAAACTGCTATTTTAATATACGATCGCTGCTCCTGCTTGTTGAATTCCATTTTGTGATGCTCTCACTCACACAGTGAACTTGGGGGCATGCTTAGACCAACACTGTTGTTTACATACACTATCTAGTGGCATCATTCGCAAGTACATACCGAACGTTTCCAAATGCATACCGTCGCTGCCGGGGCAAAACCTCCTATGTGAAATATTTTAGCTCAGAACTTTGGCCGGCAAGGTTCTGTTATCTAAGGATCAATATTGTATGAATATTGTCAAGGCATTCTCGCTCTTCATAATGTATGTGCTGCGGGTCAGTATATCTCCCAAAATATTATCACATAGGAGGTTTTGTCCCGCGAGAAAAAAAGTAGTTGCCATAACTTATGACTCGATCTACGTAATAATAATAATAATAATAATAATAATAATAATAATAATAATAATAATAATAATAATAATAATAATAGTGTAGTGTCCTCTCATACACTACCGACATCAAAATATACCAAGGGACGGAATTTTGCCCTGTAGTTACTAATATGTTAGAAAACCTACAGAAACAAGTCTTCTGCAATATTGTAAACAACAATCGTTGACAGACATCCGACTGCGTCAAGTTTCGACCCACAACCTTGAACAGAGGAGTCGCAATATATTTATGTATGCATGGATAAAAATGAAATGGCGTTTGGCTTTTAGTGCCGGGAGTGTCCGAGGACAAGTTCGGCTCGCCAGGTGCAGGTCTTTCGATTTGACACCCGTAGGTGACCTGCGCGTCGTGATGAGGATGGAATGATGATGAAGACAACACATACACCCAGTCCCCGTGCCAGCGAAATTAACCAATGATGGTTAAAAATCCCGACCCTGCCGGGAATCGAACCCGGGACCCCTCTGACCAAAGGCCAGCACGCTAACCATTTAGCCATGGAGCCGGACTATGCATGGATAGATAGATAGATATAAACCTATATGTTTGTATCAAAATACTACAACATGTGATATTACATTCTTATTGGCGGGGGTGCGGTGGTCAGTAGCCTAGTGACATTGTCAATGACGTCTCACCCAGACTGTAGCAGTTTGAATCCCGACGGATGCATGTGGGATTTATCCAATGAAATTTCTCGTCCGTAATTCCACTTAAAAATTGAACACCGGGTGATTTGGCCTTGCGGTTAGGGGTGAGCAGCTGTGAACTTGCATCCGGGAGATAGTGGTTTCGAACTCCACTGTCTGCAGCCCTGAAGATGGTTTTCCGTGGTTTTCCCATTTTCGCACCAGGCAGATACTGGGGCTGTACTTTAATTGAGGCCACAGCCGCTTTCTTGCCATTCCTAGGCATTTCCTATCCCATCGCCGCCATAAGACCTATGTGTGTCGGTGCGACGTAAAACAAATAGCAAAAAAAATATATTGAAGTCCTTTTGCTAAGATCAAAGCCATGTAAAACTGAAAGCTTCACCGCCGTATTACATTGTTATCATTAACGGCACAATTTAGGATTTCTCTCTTCAGTACGTATCGAAAACGTCCTCGTTATTCACGATCTGTAGCTGGAAAGTGACATGCTATTATCGTAGTAAGAACGCAAAATTTCCTTTAGTTATTAATACTGTTGTCTTCGTGAGGTGGATGCCAAAATGATTTTAGGATGAGCACAATAACTTCCGTCTTAGTTGACCCTGGTTCGATTTTCGATATTGCCACCACCGAACTAACGGACCAGAACGGTAACACTGTCGAGAATATATAGGTAAAAATGTATTCCTCGACCATCTTAGAATTTTTTTTTTTTACCGAGCTCGATAGCTGCAGTCACTTAAGTGCAGCCAGTATTCATTATTTGGGAGTTAGTTGGTTCGAATTCCACTGTCGACAGCTCTGAAGATGGTTTTCAGTGGTTTACCATTTTCGCACCAGGAAAACGATGGGGCTGTACCTTAATTAAGGCCACAGTCGCTTCCTTCCCATTCCATGCCCTTTCCTGTCCCATCGTCGCCATAATATCTATCTGTGTCGGCACGACTTGTAAAAGAAAGTAAAATGATTTTAGGTGGTTTTGAAACCCACATGAATGCTGATATTGTACCTATCAGCCACGCACAACAACAATCACTACCGCCACATCACCACTCCCTTCCCAAATGTAAGCTCAATTAATTACAAATCAACATACAATATGTCCGACTCGTTGGCTGAACGGTCAGAGTACTGGCCTTCGGTTCAGAGGGTCCCGGGTTCGATTCCCGGCCGGGCCGGGGATTTTAACCTTAATTGGTTAATTCCAATGGCACGGGGGCTGGGTGTATGTGTTGTCTTCATCATCATTTCATCCTCATCACGACGCGCAGGTCGTCTACGGGCGTCAAATAGAAAGACCTGCACCTGGCGAGCCGAACCCGTCCTGGGATATCCCGGCACTAAAAGCCATACGACATTTCATTTTCAACATACAATACGCCCTCAGCTGTAGCACAGCTTATCAGAGGGACTTTGCAACCATTAAGTCTACGAGACTATTGATCAAAAGCTTGTCTCGATGAATCAGTGGTAGAAGTCCAATTCGTGATCCAAAGTCCACAGGTTTGATCCCATCTTTTTGTTTTCTTTTATAATCAAGAGATGAAGTAGTCTGCATGAAGCCTTAACTGTTCTTTGGTCATGTAAGTAGTCTTATCGGCGCGTATGCCACCATGTTTTCGTTGTAAGCATGTGTATGTTCTCTGGATGCGCATTCAGTGCCACTTGAACAAATTAAATTAAGTCAGCCTTAGTGTGCGTTGCGTAGAGCCCGGCTCCTTGGCTGTATGATCAGCGTAGTGGCATCCAGTACATAGGGCCGCGGGTTCGATTTCAGGCAGGGCCTGGGACTTAACCGCGTCTGGTTAATTCCTCCGGGACAGGATGTTGCCTTAACACACATCTTCATTTGCACACAATGCATCTCGCTATTGACTACCACAGTAATAGTGAATACTTACCCGCACACTGGCTGGCGTCAAGAATAGCCAAAAAAAACTGGCTCAAATGCACATTAGTGCCAACTTATTAGACCAAAAAGAAGCAGAGGAAGAAATATCCATCCATTGGAATTCATCTTTCGTTACCAGACAGCAGCACAATAAGGAAATCAGAAATGGTAATCCTAGATTGCATCACTTCGGATAGTATAGGCTACAACTCGGTAGCTGAAGTCATAGTCTACAATGATGATGATGATGATGATGATGATTATTATTATTATTATTATTATTATTATTATTATTATTATTATTATTATTATTATTATTATTATTATTATTATACTGTACTTTTATTGCTGTTTTTGATCAAGAAGTCGAAAGCCATGTACATTAGGTCAGACAAAAGAGACAATTTTTCCTCTCATGGAGGAAATTTCCTCTACAATAACCTTTCGTAGAACTGAAGGAGTCTGGATATAACCAAAAAACGAATAAATATATAGGCCTACTCCCATTAAAATCTTAACTTGTATAATCGATGCACATGTAATGTTTTACTGCAATATTGTAATGGGAATGGAAATTTCTTGTTTATCAAATAACAGCTTTTAGCAAATGTAATGAAGGGCTAAGAGACTTAGGATTGTTTTTTTTTCTACTTTTTAAGGTCGGTGACGGAATTATGGGAAAGAGCTAGGATTAGGAAAACAGTGTCATGGCCTTAAATAAGGTACAGCCCAAGCATACACCCTGTGTGAAATTAGGAATCCACGGGAAACCATATTCAGGGTTGCCAACAGTTGGGTTCGAACCCACCACCTCCCGAATGCAAGATCACAGCTGCGCGACCCTATCCGTATGGCTAACTCGCTCGATACTTAGGATTGTACGTATTCACGTACTTTTAAAAAGGAATTTTTCTCTATAATATTCCTACGACTGCATGTGTGGTTGGTAATTAACTTTTAAAGTCTAGAGAGGTAGTAAACATTCTCAACAACATACCTCCGAAAATGAAGTGAATACTTTCAACACTGCATACAGTACATTATATTTTTATTTCGTTCTCTGCTTGGTGTATTATACAGTAAAAGGAATTTTTGAATTGCTCACTTATCTCTGACAGTGGACAGCAGTATTGTGTCTATCATCAAACACTTGACCCCGTAGGAACCGAGCGTTCTTGTTTGTTTTCCGAGAAGATTTACTCGGCGCCGACCAGAATGTTCCTCTCCGACAAGTGTGACAGGAGGAGACTCGGGCCGGGAATTAAAGTAGTATTTCAATAAATTCCCGTTCAATGACCTTCTGGGGAAGTAGTTTTAAAATATTCCAAAAGGAGAAAGAGAATAACGTTAAGTAAAAATTATTGTATATTCCAATGAGAAAATCAAGATAAGCTCCTATTTCCTTAAAATTTAGAGGAGGCGTTTAAGGAAGAAAAACAGATTGATTGTGATAAAGCAATATAGAACATCAACAATTTTTTTCCAGGCATATGTCAGGACACTAAATATCTCGGCTAAGGTCGCCTTCTTACAATAGTTATTATCTGTTAATTAATAACAAGATCTGCCTAACCGAGGTGGAAAAGGCATGTCCCGTTCACATGAAAGGACAGGAGTTCGATTTCTCACTGTTAGTGAGACGTGTGAGTCTGAAGTTTATTCAACCGACACCAAAAATGAGTACCGGGTTAATCCCTGGGCCGACCACCGAGCTTGTGCCTTACACATCTCTAAGGGAATTCGTCCCTTGTACGCAAACAGCTTTGGGTTTGTTAATTAAAATTGAAGACACCTGTTTTAATGTACATTACGAAGAGTAGTTGTATGCAAAGAAAAACAACATGCAGTCAGCTGTGCGAGAGCAACAGAAACATAACAAAAACACAAAGTTGATGATACGAGATCTTGAACACAAAATTATAGTTGTGTGGCAGATCAATACCGTGCATACCCTCCACGGGCCCTAAGACATGCTTGAACACCACAAGGCATACTCAGCATCAATGAATCCAACTTGTTTTGGGGCAGATTATTCCAGATTCAATAAGTTGCTGAAAGCAGGAGGATTAGAACGGTGGGCTATTATTCTCTTCAGTTCATATCATGCATGTTCAACACGGTTCACGTCCGCAAAATACGCCGGCCACACTTTTTCCTATATGCTATGCGTCATAAGGAACTATGTAGAATGAAGTACTTAGTTGTATGCCCGGCCACCATTGTTCGCGTAATTCAACCTCGTACTCAGTTTTGTGCAGGCTGAGTGGACCTCATCCATGTGCCTCTATAGCAGTAGAATTAACGTTTCTAAATGTTTCGACTTCCTGGTAGGGAATTGAACCTACGTTCTTACGAATGAACCAAACACAGTTTTCCTGCCTTGGCAGCTACTAACCAAATTTTATCAGTAAAATGTAAAAATATTTAAATACTGAATTCATCAAAAGAATGTACTGGAACTGCTTCTGAATGAATCATAGATGGGATACATAGTCGAGGCCGTAGGTGAATTACTATTAACGCAATCAGGAGCTGAACACGAGATTCTATATTAGTATTAAACCTATCTAGTAATGGGGTAAGCTGTCATAACCGGCATCTAATATATAGATTTTGTCTTCTGTGATGTTGAAGATGTGGTAGCATTTTGAGGAGTGCCAACGTTTGACTTACTCTATAACAGGGATGCACTGAATGTGGCTCTGGAAAGATGAGCGCGCTTGATGTTCTGCCCTATCACTCTGAGTTCGCATCCGTACAATCCCCTGTCCGTTCACTCACATGCTCGTTATTCTGCTACTTTTTTGTTGCCGTAATTCTCGAGCGTGAAACTGACTTGACTGAGAACTGTTCTTACGATACAAACATGAAGGCTTCCATTCTAGTGAATGTTCTATGAATGGTCAGCATAGTGGTTTTCAGTTCAGAATGTCCTGAGTATTGAATCCCGGCTGGGTTGGAAGTTTTAACCACATGTGGGTCATCTTTCTAGCTCGGAGACTAGGTGTTTATCTTTGTCCTAATATATTCATTTACACAACAAATCACACTACCAATCATCACAGAAACATACAATAGAGAAGAAAAGGCTCTACATAAGGCTGGCGTCAGGAAAAGCATCCAGCCGTAAAACTGGACTCAATCCACACATAGTACTGACCCCAAATAATTGAGATTAGGCCAGTAAGAAGCAGGTCTGCCATCACTGTTTATTTTGTTTTTATTTGGTTTGCAATAGAGCCTCTGTGGCTCAGACGGAAGCGCGTCGGCCTCTCACCGCTGGATACCGTGGTTCAAATCCCGGTCACTCCATGTGAGATTTGTGCTGGACAAAGCGGAGGCGGGACAGGTTTTTCTCCGGGTACTCCGGTTTTCCCTGTCATCTTTCATTCCAGTAACACTCTCCATTATCATTTCATAGCATTTATCACTCATTAATAAATCACCTTGGGAGTGACGACCCCATTGTAATAACAGCCTATATATGCTTCATTCATTCCATCCCTGACCCGGTCAATGACTGGAAAACAGGTTGTAGGTTTTAATTCATTTTTTCATTTTCATTTGGTTAGCAATGATTGTAGTATTTTCCATTAAGCCGTCGGCTGATAAGAGGTCGCTACTACTGCAAATCCCGCGGGCAATGAAAGTTGTCAGACACCTTCTCTTAAAAAGTTGAATATTGAAATACGTCTAAAACGGAGAACGTAAATTCATTCAAACGTTGCAGTCTAAGTTGATGCAACCAGTCCGAGTGGATGACTTCAGAAACAATTAAAAACATATCGACTGAAACAAATAATGCATATAAATACAATTAGTCTCTTTAAATGCTGCGGACGAGATTTTGAATGTAATTTTATGTTATAGGAATGTTACAACTAAATGCAGATTTTATATTAAACAAACCAACTTTCAGATTTATTACAAAGCACTGTAATTAAATCAGACTGGACATGCACTAATAGCTGTAAGAATGATTTTGAACAAACCAACTAACAATAATAGTTGCCATTTAAATTTCTCAAGTGTATATTTCTTTTCTAAAAAATTATTTTCTAAAAATTAATGTAAAAGTATAATTTGTCACAAGGCAGCATCTGTATGAGAGGAAGTATTTCGTAATATAAAATTAAAAAAATACAATGTACTGTACTTAAATCACACTAATAGCTTTTTTTTTTTTTGCTAGTTCCTTTACGTCGCACCGACACAGATAGGTCTTATGGCGACGGGGGGACAGGATAGGGCTAGGGGTGGGAAGGAAGCGGCCGTGGCCTTAATTAAGGTACAGCCCCAACATTTGCCTGGTGTGAAAATGGAAAACCATTTTCAGGGCTGCCGACAGTGGGGGTTCGAACCTACTACCTTCCGAATACTGGATACTGGCCGCACTTAAGCGACTGCAGCTATCGAGCTCGGTTTCACTAATAGCTGTAAGAATGACAATCACATATTTTGTCAAATGCTTTGTAATTTATAGGGTACATTTGTGCCCTCCTCTAATTAAAATTTATCGCCCGAATCAAATTCGGTCCTAAGAATTATGTATAGATGTATTCTGAAGTATTGCTGCAATAATTCTCTCCATTTTAAAAGAAAAAATGTCGGTGTTAAATCGGAGGCTGCCTGATACGTTAACTTCTTTACGATGCAGAAATTTTTCTTGTTAAGCCGGGGTCAGATACATCTTAACTGTAAGTGACGCAAGGGCGATTGCCTCCAAACAACCCGTTAGTTCACGAACTAAATTAGGCACACGATTTATTGAATTTAATCTTGTACAATGAGTCACTCTTATAGGAAGGAAAAAACTTAAATTGGTCTCACAGGCTTAAAAAGAACACTAACTAACATATAAACCCAAATGTCATGTCATACTTGTTCCCGTGTTTGTACATATAGGATATTTAATTTCTAGAGGTATAAATAACTTATTACGTAAAAGTACTCCTGCGAACACTAAATATGGACCTATATGTACAGTTTCTGAAGACCGTTAGTATTTGCTAATTAAATACTTGTCATTATTTATGTCTTTTTGTCAAGTTATTAGCCCAAAAGCTGGTTCGATCTTCAAATTGAATTACCAAATACTATGCAGTTTTTAAGGATACCGAAACAATAGAATGACAGCGCTCTTACGAGGCGTTCTGGGCAAAATGAGGAGCAAGGCAATTTGTCACCGTTTTTCCTCACTAAACCAGACAGTGCTATTACAGCATGACTGACCCTACGAATAGCACATTTCATAACATCCAGATGCAGTAGTGTGTTCCGAATGCCACTACCCAGAACCACATACTATACCATAACAATAGTGAATGAGAATGAGACTTACAAGTGGAAACTGCATTCTGTTCGGACTTATGCCATGAATACTGCAACCATCAGGAAACAGCAACTGACAGAACATGTATGTAATATAATTTTTTGCAACAATACATCTTCGGTTATATACATTTTGAATCCAAGTGTGAACCTATGCATTTTAACTTCTCATTACTGCTAGCTGTTTAATGCTGTTCTAACATTATTATTATTATTATTATTATTATTATTATTATTATTATTATTATTATTATTATTATTATTACTGTTTTAAAGGTCATTAGATCATTAACACTAATTGGCATTGGCGACTTTGGAATATGAAAGGCCTAGAACTGTGAAGATAGCTTCCATAGTCTTAATGAAGGTGATTCCTAGCATTTGCCTGCTGTGGAACTGGGAAACCACGAAAAACCATTTTTAACGTGCTCGACAGTAGGGGCTCGAACTCATTATCTCCAAATGCAAGCTCACAGCCAACCTACCAAGCTTCTCTAGTTGTCCCATATTTATCACTACGTAAGTTACCTATCGTTGAACAATATCACCAGTATCACAGTAGTAGGCTTGCAATAACAATTAAAAATTTAGAGAATTATTGTTAATGCATGCCTAGCATTGTGAAACTTAAATGATACCGGGCTGAGTGGCTCAGACATTTCAGGTGCTGGCCTTCTTATCCCAACTTGGCAGGTTCGATTCTGGCTCAGTCCGGTGGTATTTGAAGGTGCTCAAATACGTCAGCCTTGTGTTGGTAGATTTACTTGCATGTAAAAGAACTCCTGAAGTACTAAATTCCGGCACATCGGCGTCTCCGAAAACCGTAAAAATAGTTACTGGTACGTAAAGCCAATATTATTATTATTATTATTATTATTATTATTATTATTATTATTATTATTATTATTATTATTATTATTTCGAATGTTGAGTGGAAATTTAGTATGGAGTAGAAACAAAAACTGGAAGTAAACAGAATAACAAAATATGTAAACAATGACTTCTATCTTGAAAACGAAATTAGACTAGGGAGAGGCCCTGACAGTATTTCTCTTGACAGAGGTCCAAGTGGTAAAATGCTTGAGAAACACAGAGTTATCGCATTCTCACACTTAACAACTCAACAGTGAAGAAAAGGAAGCACTATTTTCATTGTCAAATACTATTTCAGGATTTAATACTGAAGCATCTCACAAGAAAATTACTTTAACTTGAGAAATTCCACCTGACAACAGGGAGAAGCTGTTATCACTTACCCTACTAAAGTGTGCCATACTAAGCTGCACAGGAGACAAGTTTGGTGGAGTACTGGCTAGAGTGTAGAGAGGTACGCTTACCGTCATTACAGGCGAGGCTCCTGCGCCCTGTTAAGAGGTACCCCATGTCGAGAAGGCCATTAAGACGCCAGGACGCCGTCAAAAGCCAAGTGCTCTCAGACCTCAAAACCCCCCACGACTACAATCACTGTGCCTTGCTACTTAGTATGCATACACTTGCTCACACTAGTTCATCAAAACCCCTCCTTCTCCGGCTACTTCACTTCCACGACATCCTCACGAAAATTCATCCCATTTTACAGCTTCCTTTCCCTGAAGCTATTACAACATGAGGCATGTCTACTTAATAATCAAGGCCAACTTCCACTGAAATGTAAAATGTTACGATTTTGTATCAGAGGCAATTTTGGTATACACTTATCACCAAAAATTACGACCAACACGTGTTTATGAACGTAACTCCGTGTGGTATTCATCCTGTAAAAGCAAAGCGTGAGAATAATTCAGAAATGTAATAAACGTGCGAGTGAATATTCAAATTTGTATGAAAGACAACAAAGCATACATATATTGCCTTTTTTACCATTTGTTTTACGTCGCACCGAAACAGATAGGTCCTTATAGCGACGGTGGGATAGGAAAGGGCTAGAAGAACGGGATGGAAGCGAACGTGGCCTTAATTCAGGTGCAGCCCAAGCATGTGCCTGGTGTAAAAACCGGAAACCACAGAACACCATCTTCAGGGCTGCTGAGCCCACTATCTCCCGAACGCATGTTGACAGCTACGTGCCCCAAATAACGTACCCACTCGCTCAGTTTATCTGTGATGTAATGGTTAGTTTTAATATAGGTGAAGAATAAGTCAAAGTGATAAACAAATATGAAAAGTAGACCATGGGAAATCTCAGTTCACTCACTGAGGCTTGCAAGGACATAACGGTCGAATAACGAACATTTTCTTCTTCTTATAGTTGTTCGAGGAAAGGCTTTTCAAAATGGTTGGCAACCACTGTGAAGTAATTTGTCCTTATTATGTTTCCCGTACCAAAACTTCCGCTGTCGGAGGTTTATTTACACTGGACATTTCTAGAAAGTAATTCTACCTAGTTCTATGTAATACAGACACTATTTTAACGTATAATTCTTCGCTATAACAAAATTTGCATAGCTAGATATCAGGGAAATACATACAAAATAATTTCTCCGCATTTAAATTCATATTATGGTAAAGTATTCATCAACTGCAACATACATTGTTAACATCAGCGTATCTAGAGATATTGAATTATCAGACAACATTTTAGAATTTAATATTCTGTGAATTGTTAACTTACATTTTGTTTTTCAGTTAACCTCCTGTCGCAAAATTCCCCAGGAGTCATTACAAGTTCGATATTTTCTCCAATGGTTTCGATCCAGGCTGAGGTTGATAGTATTTGAATGTGAAAAATCTGTGTCGTTGGCTTCTGAAAGGTTAGAAAACACCTGTGAGATAAAATTCCGACACCCAGAACCTCTTAAAATCGATAGCAAATATTGGGTTTGAAATTTCCATAATTTTAATGGATATTGCACCTTGCGCTTTCAAGGACTCTCAGCCTCACACTAATCTGCGGGGAGAACGTAACCTTGAATATGCCGGACGCAACATCCACAGACAGGAACTTCAAACCTATTTCGACTATTATTCTAAGATCATTAAAAAAATTCTTTAATATCCCGTGTTATTTTATCACACCTTTTAAAGTTTTTTTTCGACTTCATATAAATTAGAGAGTCTAGCATATCACCTGATTCACTTCCACACTATTTGCTACATGCGTCACTTCTGCATTCACTTTCTATTAAATTATGTTACCGTAATTATATCTCCAATGAGATTAGATAATTTACTTTTCTAGACAGTTTCCTCCACAATTGATTTAGTGCGATGATATGAGATATGATGTGGAAATGTTAATTCCTTATTTTACTTCTTTCTTACTTCTATTTGGTGTCCATGACCTGTATGTTCAACACCAACCCACCATTCACCAACTATTGAAATGAGAATTCTACTTCCACTTCCCTTTTTAAGCTTGTGACAATTAGTGCATCCTGTTTCAACACTCGTAAAATGATTTAGAGATAATGGTATTGGTTTTACATCCCATTAACTGCTTTTATCGTTCCCGGAAACGCCGAAATGCCGGAGTATTGTCTCGCAAGAGTTTTCTTGTACCAATAAATATACCGACGCGAGGTAGGCGCGAGAACCAAGTACCATTGTACTGAGCTGGAGTCAAGCCCACCTACTTGATCTCTACCATTTGAGCTACTCGGTTCCAAAGAAGGGAATTTCATTTTCCGTAAGATGAAACACGGAATCGGTCCCAAGCTAGTGTCCCAAGTGCGAAGTTGTTATATGGTCGCTCGACCGGTAAAAGGTTGTATTCCACAAAGCTCTTCCTATCAATTACTCTCCTTAAGACTGGTCACACCTCCCAGCCACGTATGGATATGCAGTCCATCAGAACAAATTTTGTTGTGTTCGTTTTCCTATGCCCACGTGTAAAGGAAAATGAACCTTACAGTACCGTACTGTAGGAATGAACGTTTGCATTACGCATTTACGCACTCCTAGTGTTCAATGCATGTAAGGTTCATTTTCGTTTAATCCTTCACATAGGAAAACGAACACAACGGACATTGTTCTGATGGACTGCATATCCATGTGTGGCTGGGAGACGTGACCAGTCTTAAGGAGAATAATGGATAGGAAGAGTATTGTGGGATACAACGTTTTACCGATGAAGCGACGATATTATGTTAATCCATGACCGGAAGCTTCACTTTCAAGAAATAACAGGAAAAAGCACCGTTCAATTTGGCTACGAGTTGTGGGTCTTTCAACTACAAGCTTGCATTCAGGAGATGGTGGATTGTAGGCTCACCGATGACAGCTCTTTAAGATGATCTCCGTATTTCCCATTTTCACACGACACAAAGGCCACAGCTATACACTAATTACAGCCACGGTCCGCGAAAGTATACAGGTGCTAGAGTGACGTTGATGAAAAGAGAATATCTGTAATAAATCTACTAATATTATTTAAATAATTTGTCTACATCGTGGCTGTAACCTTTACGCTATCGCCTTCCTTCACAATTTACCATTTTTCCAACCTTGACCTTGGACGAAGGATATTATGCTGTATTGATTTATATTTTTTGGATACTAGATAGGCGACTAGATTATAATGCATTTATTGCGTTAAAAGCATCTGTGGATATAGAGACAAATGAAAGAAACGTAGGCCTAAGGCCGATAATTTATCCCCTTAAAGAAAAGTCATCAACAGTCACTATCAAAAACGAAATTAACTCCAGACGACGGGCTTATTGTTGCTAGTCACGAAAATGGCTCTTCAAAATAGCTAAGGATTTTTTTAAAGTTTATAGATCAGCGTCTGAGAACAGCTTCCTATTGTTGTATAATTTGGTGGAGATTTTATGTTAAACTTCAAGAAATTTATCCTAGTTTCGGTCCGATATTTCACTCAAATATTCCAACAGTCCTTTAATTAAAATCCTTACAATGCCTCGATATGCGAGATAACGAAAATAACGCTTGGATAAATTACAAGAGTAACTTAAATCAGCAAGATATAGCAGATATCCTGGATTCAGGAGGCCAAATGGACTGTATTGCGATTGACCATTCTAAGGAATTTTATAGGGTAGATCATGGAAGACTACTCGCAACAATGAGTGCTATTGGACTAGAAAAAAGAGTGACTGAATAGGTGGCTATATTTCTAGAACATAGAACTCAGAGAATTAGAGTAGGCGAAGCTTTATCTGACCCTGTAATAATTAAAAGGGGAATTCCTCAAGGCAGTGTTATTCGGGCTTTATATTTTCATATATATCAATGGTATGCGTAAAGAAGTGGAATCAGAGATGAGGCTGTTTCCAGATGATGTTATTTTGTACAGAGTAATAAATAAGTTACAAGATTGTGAGCGGCTGCAGGGTGACCTCGATAGTGTTGTGAGATGGACGGTGGAAAATGGTATGATGATAAACGAGGTTAAAAGTCAGGTTGTGAGTTTCACAAATAGGAAAAGTCCTCTCAGTTTTAATTACTGTGTTAATGGGGTGAAAGTTCCTTTTGGGGATCATTGTAAGTACCTAGGTGTTAATATAAGAAAAGACCTTCATTGGGGTAATCACGTAAATATGATTTTTAATAAAGGGTACAGATCTCTGCACATGGTTATGAGGGTATTTAGGGGTTGTAAAGGAGAGTGCATATAATTCCCTGGTAATACCCCAACTAGAGTATGGTTCTAGTGTATGGGACTCTCACCAGGATTACTTAATTCAAGAACTGGAAAAAATTGGAAGAAAAGCAGCTCGATTTGTTCTGGGTGATTTCCGACAAAAGGGTAGCGTTAAAAAAATGTTGCAAAGTTTGAGCTGGGAAGAATTGGGAGAAAGTAAACAAGCAGCTCGATTAAGTGGTATGTCCCTAGCTGTCAGTGGGAGAGATGGCGTGGGAGGACATCAGTAGACGAATAAGTTTGAGTGATGTCTTTAAAAGTAGGAAAGCTCACAATATGAAGATAAAGTTGAAATTCAAGAGGACGAATTGTGGCAAATATTCGTTTATAGGCAGTGGAGTTAGGGATTGGAATAACTTACCAAGGGAAATGTTCAATAATTTTCCAATTTCTTTGCGATTACTCTCCTAAATTGTCAGTATTTTCTGAGCCTAACCGTGATTAGAGTTCATAGTTAAAAGACTGAGATTCATTACTAGCAGGTGATAACTGTACTATGGGGTTGTCCGAGAGTTCTGAACGACTTTTTAGTTGTCAATGAAAAAATGTAGTTTTCTTAAAAAAAGAAAATAGAAGCAATATTCATGCAATCAAAACCTACATTTCTTTCAAGTCATTGTAGGAGTTTTAAAATTCTATTTGTGTTTAATTGGGACAGAGGTCATTCTATGGATTTTAAACATTGAAACTAATAAATAGCCAGTATGATTTGTTTTAGAAGCCATATATCTCAGTGCTTCCTGGCTAGAGTTAATGAATCAGGTACCATAGACCTGTTGCAGAAATGTACGAATGATTCACTCCTACATTATAGCATAGGAAAGGTTCATTTCCTTGTACACACAGGCATATGAAAATGAACACGGCGATTGTTCTGTTGGACTGCATATCCGTATGAGGCTGAAAGACGTGATCAGTTTTAAGGAAAATAATAATTAAGAAGTACATGTCAGATAACCGGCTTTTCTTTTTCGTTACATATCGATGGCTTTCTTTTAAAACCTCGTATGTCCAAATGTTCTTCCTACCTATTATATCCCTTAAGACTGGCCACGCCTCCCGGTCATATATGTGTATGCAGTCCATCAGAATAATTTTCGCTGTGTTCATTTTCCTTTGCCAATGTCTAAAGGAAAATGGACCTTAACGTACCGAATTGTAGGGATGTTGATTGCATGGCAAATTTACACATTCCTACAGTATAATGTATTTTTAAGGTTCATTTTCCTTTACAAATTGGCAGAGGAAAATGACCATAACGAAAATTATTCTTTTGGACTGCATATAAATATGGGACTGGGAGGCGTGACCAGTCTTAAGGAATATAATGGATAGGAAGAGTATTCGGACTTACGAGGTTTTTAAAGAAAGCCATCGATATATCTTTCTCTAGCAGTATTTCTCTCTCTCTCTCTCTCTCTCTCTCTCTCGAACGATATGCTTTTCTACTTCTTATATGATTTATGTTTTAACTTTATTGGAATTGGTATCTGTATTTTAATTTTAAGTTTAATTTTAAGTTTAATGTTTAATTTGATATTTTAATATTCTAAAATGTAGTTAGTATATTCATAAACTTGTATTGTGTTATAAGTAGACGCTACATAAAGAGGCTTTCCAGCCTCAGTGGCATGTATATCATCATTATCAATAAATTCAATTCAATATCAATTCAATTCTCTCTCTCTCTCTCTCTTACCTTTCAATCTATTGTTTTCGTTTCCTACTTATTTATGGAAATGCGTTAGTAGTAGTAGTAGTAAAAATCCCCAGAAACACATGGATGGTTTAAGGAGAAGTAAGGATGGGAAAAGGCTAGGATATAGCCCCAGCATTCACCTGACGTGAAAATGGAAAATGATTGAAAACCACCTTAAGGGCTGTCGGTAGTGTTATTCGAATGAATGTTTTATTATTATTATTATTATTATTACTATTATTATTAGGCCTATTATTATTATTATTAGTAGTAGTAGTCGTAGTAGTAGTAGTAGTATATTAAAATTATTTACATATTTTTCTGAGTTTTGTCAAAAAGGTAAATGTATATTCATTACTTTAAATTTGAAAACCTTTCCCAAGCATTTTCTTAAATGTTGACGGAATATGAATCCTAAATTATCTTAAGAATTCTGAACAGTTCGAAACAAGTTAAAGACCTATGCTATGCTGCAATCTTTAATCTTCGTGAGAGGTTTATGGTTCGTAATTCTAATTCATTTCAGAGGGAAGTGATGAAGTGGTTAAGTCACTCGACTTCCAACCACGGGATGCCGGTTTGAGTCCCAGTGACTAGGTGAATTTTCCACTCAATCCTGATCATGGTTGCATTATATTTTAAAAATCTCGGCTAAGTTGCAAATTAAGCCTGAGAGACACAGAAGACAACATCATTGGCGTCATCAAATGTGCCTCGATGAACAATGCATCGAGAATTTCTCTCTCATAAAATGAACTCCCTTGTACCGAATCAGAAAAATGATTAGGAAAGCATAAGATTGAGCTTCAAAGTCTGACTTACCAACTAAGTTGTTGTACAGTACAACGAGATAAGGCAGTGGAGTTCTCAAGTCGGTCGATAATCAAACAGCCATCTCCTTTCATTCAAAAATTATTACCAATTCTGAAGTCCTTATAAATCCTCACATGTGAGCTGGTACCAGCAGTAAGTAAACGAATAACACACAGATCACTTTAATGCCACATGAAACGTGTTCGTTTCGTTATAAAATCGTGCAAGCGGCACTAATTACATGAGTTTAAAGACATGCAATCTTCCTGCCTTTCTGCTATAAAGATACCGTTCAGATACACGTGTCACGGTCCAATGCTTCTTCGTACCCGTTCATTACAACCTGCATATTGATCAAGACACACCATAAAAGAAAGAGTGTGCGGTATGAGACAATGCACTTGCATCGTATTCGACACAATCGTATTGAAATAAGACACTCAAAATTCTGTAAAATAACACTATGAAACGTAATCAAATATATTCTGAATTCACAAATAAAAATGCAGCAAAACCTAGATAAATGAAAGACATTTTATAGGCGTGCGGCTTCCGGAGAGGCCTAGTAGAGGTCTTTTGATTTGAAAGACATTACAGTTCTAGTAGTGCATCCCCTCTTACTACTCAAGGCTTTGCTTTTAGCGTCTCTGTACCCATCATGAAGGTCCCTGAAGGAGTAGAAATAGAAAGTAAGGTATTCTACTATCCGTAATCTCGGCACGAAGTAGGATAGTGTGTTTATATCCATGCTTGGTAGCCTTTACCGCCTGGCTGGTGTAGGCAGAATGAACCACATGGCCATATGCAACTCTAAAACTGGAAGATTTGTTTTTAAATATTCCGACTTCCTAACGGGGAATCGAACCTACATCCTTCTGGGAAAACCGAGCATGCCTTTACCACCTAGACTGGCAGCCTCTTCCTTTCGAAATAATATTTAAAGCAGAAAAAAGCACGTCATGTTTTGGAGGCGGTAATGGCCACCAGACATAGAGATAATCACTCTATGCTACTTTGTTCCGAAATTACGCATTGTACAAGCCTTTATTTTCCACTCCTTCGGGGGTCTTCATGAAGTGCATTCTTGACCTTATTTTTAAGGACTTGTTAACAGTCTAAACCTTGTAGTTTATAATGCACCCACACCTCTTTTGCATGAAATTAATTCCAAGACCATGATAGGATAGTACTCATTTCAGGTCTTAGTCTCCGAAAATGATCATACGTTCACAGTGATAGAGGTATGTTATTATACTCATTGTGTTGTTGTTTGCGTCATCTGTCCATAGACATATTTGATGCAGCCCTCTATGCCACCCTATCCTGTGCTAATCTTTTCATTTCTACGTAACTACTGCATCCTACATCTGCTCTAATCTGCTTGTCATATTCATACCTTGGTCTACCCCTACCGTTCCTACCACCTACACTTCCTTCATAAAACAACTGAACAAGTCCTGGGTGTCTTAAGATGTGTCCTATCATTCTATCTCTTCTTTTCGTCAAATTTAGCCAAATCGATCTCCTCTCGCCAATTCGATTCAGTATCTCTTCATTTGTGATTCGATCTATCCATCTCACCTTCAGCATTCTTCTGTAACACCACATTGCAAAACCTTCTATTCTCTTTCTTTCTGAGCTAGTTATCGTCCATGCTTCACTTCCATACAATGCCACGCTCCACACGAAAGTCTTTTTAAAAGATCTTTCTAATTCCTATATCAATGTTTGAATTATACCCATTATCATACTTATATGTTCACCGTTTAGAAAATCAACATTTTTATGAGTGTGTGGTGGTGGTGATTATGATTATTGTTTTAAGAGGAAATGCAACTGGAGATATAGCTCGTGTCTTTAAAATGTTAAAATTATGATAACCGTCGCATACGGCCATGTAACATCTCACTGAAGAGACTGTTCCCTTTCTTCCGATACGTCATAATCTCGTCAGTTATGCGACAATAGCTTTCACTTCCAGTCCCTGTCCAATGGCTGTCCCTTAACCTCGATTCTAAGATCAATCTGAAAAATCCCATTTCTATTATCCTATTATCTTAATACCTAGACTACAAACGCACTGATGATATAATTTCTGATTTGTCTTTTGAATACGTACACTCAAAAATACAAAAATTTAATCGGCAGAGAAATATTTAATTTTATACATTCTTGAAACACGAAGGTATTCGTAACCTGTGGATAGACGGTGGTCGAAGAGACGATACTTGGAATACTACCACCTGCATAATACTATGTTTTTTCTACTTCAAGCAACAGGTCAATTTTTGTGCGGTTGAGTGTATATTTTTACATATTTTCTCAGTAGTTTAGGGTGATGTAATTTAATACTTCTCTTTACATTAAAACATTGTACTCTTTAATATTATCTTCTAAACATTTTAATCATAATGTGACTTCGTACATTTATGGCTGTTAATAATATGATTTTTAGCCAAACGGGCTGCATATTTAAGTGGCATCCGGAGTACAGGGAAACATGAATTAAATTTTAAGAACTCACATGCATTGGCCGGTTTTTGAATTCAGCCACTTTGATGAGAAATCAATGGCGATGTCAAACATAGCCATATGTGGCTGGGAGGCGTGACCAGTCTTAAGGAAAATAAGTTATAGGAAGAGCATTGTGACATAAAAGGGTTTTGTTTCTTCAACGACGATATTTTTTTTTGTGGGGAGGGGTGTTAGACATTAAGAGTTGCAAAAAACTAGAGCAAAAGGAATTATTTAAATATCTAATGCATGTGCTGAAATAAAATAAACCTTACCACGCTGTAGTGTAGGAATGTATGACATAATCCCACACTCCTACAGTATGCTGTACTTAAGGCTTATTTACCTTTATATTTTCGCATAGGAAAATGAACACAACGAATATTGTTCAGATGAACTGTACAGCTATACGTGACTGGGGGAGGGACCAGTATTAATGGAAATAATTGATAGGAAGAGCATTGTGGCATATGAGGGCTTTGTATCCTCAACGACGATATGATATTACAGCTCAAGATTGAAAATTCTCAACCGAGCACATTAGCAAATCGCCCGTTCTGTAAATTATCGATTAAATCAGCTGTTGTGAATGAGAAAGTTAAAATATTGTTTTCTTACAAATGAATTGTTTATGGGCTAGAATATTTGGACCTCTTTGCAGGGATGCATCATTTTTTTTCCATTTTACCATACAAAATGTTAAATTATCAACTTAAGTGGTATCACTGGCAGTAAGCCTGCAAGCTAATATAGTTCAATTGAATAATTATGCCATTATTTAACTTGTAATTTTGCCTAGTTTGAAGAAATGCGTCCAAAAACGTAGGATACATGATGTGATAATTTCTAATTGTTGCATGGAATTTTAATTTGTTTTACATTTTGACCAGTTTAGAGGAGTGAAGACATTTTACTTAAAACTGTAGACAATACTCTGCAAGCAAAAGAAGATAGACTAAGTGCACTGAACCTTCTACTTTAAAATATTTCTATATAATACCCTATGCAGTAATATTAATTCCTTAGGAGACAGCATGATCCTCTGACTTTCATATCTGTGGCGACTGCGAAGAAATGGCTTAGAAATTTACTGAATGTTGTTTGAAATCAGTGCTTACGAATGTTCGTGTAGTATTTTACGGAGATATTTCCCGATATATCTTAGCCCATTATTTTCCAACCAAGATGATCTTAATGAAACGATTACTCACATTAATCGCAGTTAGATGCATTAGAAAAATTTATTTTATTACGACAGGAAATATTAAACCATTCATGGGCTTTTAAAAGACGCGAAAGTGATGGTCATAATGTCCCTGAAACATAACAAAAAATCAGTTTTAAGAGCACGAAGACTTACGCACTCATTTTAGGCCTAAACCAAGATCTATCCGCTCAATCACATTTCTAAAATTCCACATTCTTAAATATTAATTATTTCTCATAATGTGTATTATTAGGGCCTATTATTATGGGTCATTCACGTCAATGTAGGCTACAGACTAATACACACTGCCCTTACACTGCAAATATTCAGAAAAATACTGCGAATGAAGCAGAACATAGCTGCAATTATCTGAGCCTTCTTCTTCTTCTTCTTCTTCTTCTTCTTCTTCTTCTTCTTATTATTATTATTATTATTATTATTATTATTATTATTATTATTATTATTATTATTATCCCGGTCTAGGAAGTCTTGAATAACGGCCGAGAGGAATCGTCGTACTGACCACACGGCACGTCATAACCTGCAGGCCTTCGGGCTGAGCAGCGATTGCTTAGTAGGCCATGGCCCTTCCGGGCTGTTGAACCATGGGGTTTTGCTTTTATTATTATTAGGCCTATTATTGTTTCACAAGCATGAAAGGATATTGGTTTCATCATGTAACCATTCGATTTTAGGCAAACTATTTAATATCGAAGAAAACTAAATTTAACAGACAAAGATTTTTAATGTATACGTGTTTTCCATAAAATCGTAGTAAAATCACATCACAGAACTTTGGTAAAAAACTTTCAGTTTATTTATTTTGAACCGGATTAAACTTTTATTAAGAGTAAAAACGCGTAATTGAGAGTCATATTCAAATTACGAATGGATTTTTATTTTACGACGAGGTTCATCACTCACAATATTCGTACTCAAGAGCACCATTACGTGAAAGGATCGTTGACTTGTTATTAATAGCATTTAAGATAAGTGGAATTGTTTACGTTTCCAAGAAATCAGGTCTCTGAAGATACTATTTCTAAAGTACTAGTAATAAATGATTTATACACTTAGTAACACGTCATTGGTCATGCTGTAGCTATTGTTAGGATTCATAGTCACATTTTGAAACGCTAAACATACGAGATGTTCAGTTGCACACGTTTCAAATGAGAGAATCCGCATAATGTAAACTTTTAACTGTAGAAGAGATATGTATGGAGTCTAGGTGACAAATATAAAATATAATGACCATGCATGTATTACTAAGCTTATCACCCATTACTGGTACTCACCCCGAGTTCACAAGTATCTTCTCAAAACTGGCAAATATAATTTAAATAAAACAATTATTTACAAAGGACTAACAAACTTCCTTCATTACACTGAACGCAAAATTCTTTCTAAGTATATATAAACAATATAATGAGAGAAATGTAGAGACGTTCCGAGACCTAACTTGGGTTTTGAGCTTTAGAAAATTAACAGAAAACGCGATAAAACAAATCAAATATTGACAACAGTAGAACAAATCTACATTGGCGTACTATTCATTGTGATAACGGATCAATATAGGTTTCTCTGAACACAGTTCAGTCAACGAAACACAACCAGATTCCCTTATAATATGTATGGAAGTAGTGCAATGCGACTGTGAAACATGTCTAATATTTTTGTGTGCTCTTTTTTTTTTTAAGGAATTAACACAAGTAGGCCTGACCGAGATCGTGTGCTCCATCGGCAGCTGGGTAGGTGGCCATTGGCGGGGATAGAAGCGGAGAAGCTATTGGCCTACCTTGCTCTGCGCTGAGGCGGCGGATGTCCGGACGGGCGATGCGCGGGACCTATGGCGGCCAGCTGAGACTCCCTGCTTCCGTCGTTTGGCGCCGCTCATGCGTCCACGGCCTGCTTCAGTTTACATTCCTTACACCTACCACATGCACGTACTGTCTGCTCCTTATTGCTCTCTCCGTAATGTTTACATATATCATTCGACCTAACTCACAAACACAGTGAGGCCCTTACCTTGGATAATCCGACAATATCTTCATTTTACGTTAACTATTACGTTCTTTGTTAGTAGCATTATCCTTGAGTTTAATCTCCAACATCTGTCAGGCAAAACTGAGCAAGGACATCGCCACTTATTTCCACAAAGATGAGATTAATGATCGGAATTTATGAACAAAATAATCTTACATTATTATGTGTGCAAACATGTTTAAGTTGTATTAGACATCAGAATGGAACTGTTTATGCACATAATAAGGAAATAGACCAATTTTATGCAAGACAGTAAATATTGATTTGCAAGAATGTAGAATAACTGACATATCGTCGCTGCCAGGACAAAATCTTTTAGCTTCGAACTTTGGCCGGTAAGGTTCTATCATCTAAGGTCCAATATTGTATGAATGTTGTCAAGGGATTCCCGCTCTTCATAATGTATGTGCTGCGGTCAGTATATCACCAAGAACATTACCACATATGAGCTTTTGTCCCGGCAAGGACGATATTCAATGCAAGTTCTGCACCGTAAAAGCACATTTTGAGATGACAGTCTTCAGTAGTACCTGAATATATATATATTATAATTCTTTAAAAACGTTTCTTCATTATCGGCTCTGTTTAATCCATTAGATTTCTGGAGTCCTTAGAATTCGTATCAATTTGCCATTTCAGTACTACATTCCCAGAATCAATTTGAGCACGTCGTTCACTGTAACTCTTACTTGCATGGAAAGCACGTTAAAGTAATCATTCATTTATAGTCTAGATATTGATTAATTAAGATAGCCTATTTACTTATCATAATATGATTAATACCACGTAGTATATTAGGTAGGCATACTACAAGCAGAACTAAAATCATAATGCGTAAAACATAGCTGATGACATAATAATAATAATAATAATAATAATAATAATAATAATAATAATAATAATAATAATAATAATAATAATAATAATAAATTATTATTATATACGTTAATTTAATACTTACACAATTAAAAGCGATGAAAAATAGCAAATCATACAAAATGTGATTTAATTCCGTAATCAAAATTTAAATGTTTAACGTGTAGGCCTAGGCCTATGCTTGTAACACAGATATTGTTCTGGAAGGGAATCATTCTGATCCTGCAAAAATAGATATTATAAAAGCTACTTTTGTGAGTTTTCATACTTCCTGATTATAGTGTACCTTCTTATCAAAACGAATATCCTAAAATCAAAGTAACTACAAAAATAAAGAAGATAAGAATGGCGTTAAACTAAATGAGCATGTTCAAAATAGTCGAACTATCTTGACAGCCAGACTCTTAAATTGTAATGAAATATAAACATTGTATTCTTTCAAATAATACGCCGCGCTGAGTGGCTCAGATGGTTAAGGCGCTGGCCTTCTAACCCCAACTTGGCAGGTTCGATCCTGGCTCAGTCCGGTGGTATTTGAAGGTGTTCAAATACGACAGCCTCCTGTCGGTAGATTTACTGGCACGTAAAAGAACTCTTGCGGGACTAAATTCCGGCACCTCGGCGTCTCCGAAGACCGTAAAACTAGTTAGTGGGACGTAAAGCAAATAACATTATTATATTATTATTATTATTAAAATAATACTAATGAGAAAGACTATCAGACCCATGTCGTCTTGGTTCTTAACATTCCTGGTATCCCTATCATTAAATGTAGTAATTTTTTGCTCTTGCGTGAAGATACATTTTAACAATAGTTTATGCCTCCAATAAAGATTTCAAAATTTGTTACAATTTTCTAGGAGAATTATGCTGTGCGTAGATGATTAGGAAATATGATGCTTTCTCTTTTCCGAGAAAGGCAGTCACGCAAATCTCCCCTAAAAAAAAGCAATTGACTGTCTTTAGTAAAGGTTTTAACGCTATTAGATGTAATGATTAAGAGCTGATAATAAGGTTCGATTTCTGACAATTCCGAAACAGTAATAATTTCCTAGTGTTTCTGAGATATCTTAGCATAATCATTCTTGCATGAAGATTTGTTTGCTCGAGATTTAACAAAACCATCAGTAAAATGCAAAATAGCCTGATGAAATACCTCGATGAATATGAGAAACCCAAAATTAACTGAAGTAACACAGTTGTTCGATATAATCTAACTCCCACACAATTCAATTTTCTCGATACATTCTCGACTGTTACGACACATTAAAGGCGCAAACATTAAAAGAGTGTGTTGATGTATATTTCGGTTAAAAAAAGAATTATCCAAGGAATTTTTAAAAAGCTGTAATTAGGGAAGGATATCAGTCACATGGCATGGAATTAAAATTCCCAATATTTCAAGGTAATATTGTGCAGCAGAAACTGTAATTAATTACTAGTAAGAGTTTAGAAAGCTGTGAATATTATTGGACTGTAAACAGCATGATACAAGAATATATACCCCTGAATTTCACAGTTTTTAAATTTGGAATAAAATTATCGAACTATATTTCAGGTATAAATATCAAATTTGCTAGTTTAAATGTTAACGGAGATAAACCTGAATTAATTTTTGCAATAGAAATTCACAGCTGTATTTCTCATGTAACATATTATAAAATAAATCAATTATTGTTATACAGTTGACACAAACATTTTAAATTTAAACGTAAATGCTGACAACTGTCAGGAAATAAGTACCAAGATAATTAACGAAATTCCCTCTTAATTTTACTCATCCTTCTGAAAGGATATCAGAATTACCATGGTCACGGATGTATTACATTTTGTTATATTTGCTATATTTGATACAATTTATTATTCATGAAATCTGAATAGAAAAAATAATGTGTGATACATATTTAATAATCGTAATATTCGTTTATTTGTAAAGAGGTTTCAATAACTTATTTTATGCAGTAAATCTTGAATTTTAAGATCTTACAAAGAGAAACACCTATTATGATGATGATAATCTACAAAATGAGTAACAACATTCAAGTACTGCTTCAGTCACTCATATAGTAAGGTAACAACGAAGCTTAATAAGTGCTTCCAAAATGTGTAAAGCAGGCTGACAGCTACTGTATTCAAACAGAAAAAATGAAACTTGACTTAAATGGAGTAAATGTTTTGCGTTAATAGGCATGGGTGCTATGAAGATTCTCATCTAACTTACACTTTTCAGTCCAGTAAAAATTATATTGCACCAAAATGAGCCCTAGCTGAGGTAGCATAAATAAATAAATAAATAAATAAATAAATAAATAAATAAATAAATAAATAAATAAATAAATAAATAAATAAATAAATAAATAAATAAATAAATAAATATTAATTCGTTGCTCTTCGGGCCATACCTCACAGTGCTCTTTCTATCCATAATTTTTAAGACTGGTCACGCCTCCCACCCACATATGGATATGCAGTCCATCAGAACAATTTTCGTTGCGTTCATTTTCGTATGCTAACGTGTAAAGTAAAATGAACCTTACGTGCATTATACTGTAAGAGTGCGTAAAAAAGCCGTGCAAACATACATTCCTAGAGTGCGGTCATTATTATTATTATTATTATTATTATTATTATTATTATTATTATTATTATTATTATTATTATTATTATTATTATTATTATTATACGTACCAATAACTATTGTTAGGGCTTTTGGAGACGCCGAGGAGCCGGATTTTCCTCCGCAGTTCTTTCACGTATCAGTAAATCTACTGACCCGATGTTATCGTATTTGAGCACCTTCACTTTGCCGAAACTGAAGATTTTAAAGTATAAACTCCAGTGAAACAACCGAATATTCGTTTGACAATGAAGACGTTCAGGTAAACTTCATACCTCACTCTACAGAACCTATTTTAGTCTTGATAACGTCATTTATGCAAATGGCTTCACCACCGACCTCTCAGACAGATGAGCTCACATTTGCATACATTTTACGGTGAGTGGTTAAGTTATATTATCAGACGTCATATAAAATTATACTACATTACTTATTTCACTTGATGGACTTGTCCAGGCGAAAATGGTAATGGTAGTTCCTGAAACACGATCATTTTAAATGTACGGCAACTTAGTGAAGTTCACTAGGCGGACGCAGTATCAGTAACATCATGCCTACGACTACACTGAATTTCATAAACTTAACTTTCTTCAGCTTACGCCAAGTAATTTCTGGGATCGATGGAGCCACCAGGGCTTATTTTGGTTTTGACCGGCCATAACCCTTTCTGACGCCAAATGATTCTTCAGATGAAAATCTCAACCCAAAATTGACCGGGATTCGCACCCCAGCCTTCCTGATGGGAAGCCAGAAGCTAAGCTAGTGACCTAATCACGCCCGCTGAATTTCATAAACGTGTATGATGTTTTTTTCATTATATTTGTTCATATAATGCATATAATGGATAAATGGAGGAGTTGAGTATCCGAATTGTAGTATTTGGTGCTCTACTAGAATTTACCAATTGCGTATCCGTATACCTACGACATAAAGAGATAGGCCTAGGTATTCAGTATAAACATCGCTAAACAAAAGAACTGTAAGTGTACTTCCAATAACTAAAATTAATCCACGTCTTTTAATGACCATCTCAAAATAGAGAAGGCTGCGAAATGATACAATAAGAGAAGTAAAACTAACAAAATTCCAAAGTAATTCACTTTTCGCTAAATCTCTGCATGTTCATAAAGTCTGGATTAAGAAGTGTTTAGTTAAAGCACATTTTTAGCTGTAGAGATAATCGTGTTTTCCATGCTATGTAGGCCTAGCTTCTGAACCCATATCCTCATTCAAGTTTGGAAATAGAAAAATTTGCTCATAACAAACATGGACAAGTATATTACAAAGACGTGTTTAAAGGCTTCTGTGTGGAGCATGGCATTGGAAGTGAAACATGTATAACAACTGGTGCGGAATAAATGAGAATAAAACCTTTTAAAATGTGGATAGGATAGGAAGAGCATTGTGAGAAATGACCTTTTAGTGCGAACGGCGACGATTTATTTGATATGGCTGGAAATTGTGTGTCGGAATGCGATTGCTGAGCTGCGGACATGGAAATAGCTGTGAAGTGATATTGCATTCCCACCAGCACGCCTCCTATCTCCTATGATGGTTGTTAATAAATATTCAGTTCACCGCTCAAGAGGAACAGAATAACAGTAGAAGTTATATCGTAAATGTTCGCTAAGCAGAATTGGGTTCGCTAAATTCCGGGATATCTCACACAGGGTGAGTGAAGTTGATAGATATCTATACGAAACGAAACTCGTTGGCAATAAGGAGGCTTCATCCAATCAAATTTCAACAACTTGTACTTATGATGAAGTAGGTTTACCGTATTTAGCAGTTGGCATTACTCAATGGGTAGATATTGGCATGTTTACCAATATGAAGTCAGTCAGCCCCAGAAAGATATTCTGTAAAACGAAATCAAATTTTAATCAAGATGAATAGTTTTCCTTCAGAGATTTTTCCATTTCATGTTGATTGTTTCATTTAAATTTAATGTTTGTTCAATAGTCATAGTTTTAAATATGAAGTCAAAGTGATAAGCTGGGCTTGATTTAATTCGATTTCAATTTCTCGCCCCAGGGATTTCTGTAGACGGCTTTTTCACTCCTTTTCTCTATTGCACCGCCTACTGAACCGAATTCCGTAGAATACCTCTTTTCTTATTCCATTACCTGCCATCTTCAGGTAGCATTCCAACGATATCTTTATCTACTTCTGGGCTAAGTATACCCATTCTTTGGTCGATTGTCTACTGTAAGTTTTTCTCTCTCTCCCAGGAGTATGTAGAGTTCTCTACCAAAGTCGCGCAAATGTTGTGTAAATTTCTATGCGATAACTTTATATTTAGAGTGTTAAGCTAAAATCATTACACCGCTCAATTTACTGTAAATCTCACTGTTAATATCTTGAAAATATTCAAATAATCTGCTAATTCCTATGGCATTTTGTTTTGATGATTATGCTAAACTACGGGTAACTGAATGATTTGTAAATTATGAGTGATATTTTGTTTTTAAAATTTTTATACAATCTTCTTTTACATCGCACCGACACACATAGGTCTTATGGTGACGATGGGATAGGAAAAGGCCAGGAGTGGGAAGGAAGTGACCGTGGCCTTAATTAAGGCACAGCCACAGCATTTGCCTAGTGTGAAAATGTGAAACCACGGAAAACCATGGCTGCCGACAGTGAGATTCGAACATATGACCTCCCAAATGCAAGGTGTCAGCTACTGGACTCAAACCACGCAGCCACTTGCTCGGTTTGAGTGAATTTCTGAGTGAATGTGTTGCCATTAAGTTCCGCAACGTGTCAGGAAATATTTTGAAGTTATTTTTCGTAAACATCGCATGGATTTTTATGCGATTGCTTTTAATTATTGTAATACACCACTAGTTATTAATTTTAAATGTTCATGTATGTTTATTCTTTAAATCACAAAATTTCTTGTTTTGATATAATATATGATATAATTTCTCTAATATTTGATTTACATGTAATTATCTGCTGTATTTTTTGTAGTTATTTAATAATATTTTAATTTAATTTCGTTAATGCACTACTGCAAGCAGGCAATGAAACTGGGATACCTCCCTACTGTTGTTTATTTATTTATTTATTTATTTATTTATTTATTTATTTATTTATTTATTTATTTATTTATTTATTTATTTATTTATTTATTTATTTATTTAATCTGATCCACATTTTAAGCATGTTTCACATTATAAAACTCCACAAATCTGTTTTGTTGGAGATGTATATTTAGTGAGTAAATTAATCTTGATATTTTAGGTGGCTCATTGTAGCCACTTAAGATTGCAATGGAAACTTAGAAGCAATACGGTATTAGCATGAAAAGCAAAATTATTCTTAATACCACGTCACTAGACCTGGCTAAAGACCTGAACCTAATAGCTACCGGGTAGGTGGTGGTACTGAAGATCATAAAATGTATTTAAGTAATTAATTTGCTACTTGAATATCACTTTGATGCTTACCAGCTCTGTCATAGAACAAGAACACCTGGACTCCGATTAACTTCACTGCCATTGTTAATAAGCATGTTAAATATTAACATAAATTCAATTATTATCGGATAATTCAAGGTTCTGGCTTTCATAATTAAAATTCCGCACACCTGTTATAAAATATATTTGTTTAGTTATGAACACGTGTTCCACATCTCTGTAAGTATCATCAAAATCCCTATACAAGTTATTGCGTTTTGTTCGAAGTGGTGAAAACTTAAGGAAGCTAACGTTGAGTAGGTAACATAAAATTTGAGTAGATTCATCAATTTTAGTGTCGTATGTTAGAATTTCACTCCAATATAACAGATTAATGAGATAAACTGAAGTTAGATGAAACTACATTTGAAGAATCCAGGGAATAAAAACGACAAATCCATAAATCTATGTAATTAATTCCAAGATAGTATTGTGGACAAGTAAGTGGAAGTTGCAATTAGTTTGTTAAACTTGAGAAACAGCTGAGCAGCCTGAACCTACAGTGACTATTAAGAATCATGCATATGGGGAAAAGTTGCCAAGTCCGTCTCTTCAACTGAATACGTATTTTCACAGATGTTTCTAACGTAAGTTTACTGTATGTATCGAAAGGTACGATGCCTGTAACACTTTAAAATGTTCTGTTACAGTGAAACACAAAATTCTTTTGGTCACTCTCCATCAGTTATACGAAACTTTGAGAAGAAAATAATAAACCAAGCGAAACTGAATGTAATCTAATGTCGATATATTTCATACAATATTTAAATCATAAATCAAAAATGTATCCGATTTTTTTACTAGGATGTTGACTTAAGGATGGCTTATTTCTATAACCTCGTATCTGCCAATGCTCTTCTTATCCATTACCGGTATTTTCCTTAAGTCTGGTCACGCCTCCCAGCCACATATTTATTTGCAGCGCTTCAGAATTATTTTCGTTTGTGTTCATTTTCCTATGCTAATGTGTATAGGAAAATGAACGTTAAATACATTATGCTGTAGGACTGCGTAAACGAGTCACTCAAACAACTTCCCTGCAGTACGGTACATCCAGGGATCCAAGGGCACTTGACTCCCGAATCGAGTGTACCGGTTTCGAATCCTAGCGGCTTCTTTTGGACCTTAAATTGAACGTGTGGCGAATGAAAAACCATTCGGCCTGAAACATCCGACCAAAGCCTAAACTCACTCTATGTAACAGAGCCCACCGAAATAAAAAATAACTATCTTTCCCATTCCAATATACCACTAAAACATAGGGAAATGATTAATTAAATTTTAAAGAGATATAAAACACAAATGTATTTTTTATATAAAATTCGTTTGTCATTTCCCTGGACACTTAATGTTTCACCGACAGTATCCACAGATCAAATTGTCCTTGCATTATTATTTTCTGCTTTCATACCGACCTTATAGTATAGTACAAGTAGTCAGAAGGTGTCTTATGTGGATATAGTGGACAAGAAAAGTCCGAGAATAATTCCTGCTTACGCAGGAGAAGAATAATGGTAGAGATCATTCGCTATGAATAATTCAACATAATCACTTGAATATGAAGGTTGTTCAACTCAATAAAATACAATTATTTCATCACTAACCCTAAGAATTAAGCGAAAATAATAAATACGACATTATATCGGAAATTGAGAAGAATTTTATGCAGAGATATTCACAGATTTGACAGAAATCCTACAGTTTTAATTTCGTGTGGCTATGTCTAGCCGAGTGCAGCCCTTGTACGGCAGACCCTCCGATGAGTGTGGGCGGCATCTGCCATGTGTAAGTAACTGCGTGTTATTGTGGTGGAGGATAGTGTTATGTGTGGAGTGTGAGTTGCAGGGATGTTGGGAACAGTACAAACACACAGCCCCCGGGCAATTGGAATTAACCAATAAGGATTAAAATCCCCGACCCGGCCGGGAATCGAACCCGGGACCCTCTGAACCGAAGGCCAGTACGCTGACAATTCAGCCAACGAGTCGGACAATCCTACAGTATAAATCTATGAATGTAAGAATCCATATAAACTGAAATAGTCCTACACTGTTTCTATTTTATTCAACAAAAAGTACGAGCCGTTATGTTCTCTGAAGTCGCGTTTGTCACAAAATCCTACTCAATAGGAACACAACGACAGCTCTACGGACTATCAACAGTTTAATTGAAGTAACATAATCTCGTTCAAGTCCCCTCCAACAACATTGTAACAAGGACTTCCAGTCTCGAGCAAAGCAAAAATAATATATGAAATTGCATTCCTTAACTGAATGTGTGGGATTATTTTATGTTTGAATGTAAATAATTTCCTATCCTTCGTAGATACTATGTAAATTTTGTGACAATTACTGCTGTAAAAAGGCATTGATTTATTTTTACATTACGTCACATCGACACAGATAGGATTTACAGCGACGATGAGATAAGAAAGGGCCAGGAGTGGGAAGTAAGAAACCGTAATCTTAATTAAGGTACATCCCCAGCATTTCCTGGTGTTAAAATGAGATACCATGGAAAACCACCTTCAGGGTTACCGACAGTGGGTTTCGAACCCTCCATCTTCCGAATGCGCAGCTTCTTTCTCGGTGATATAAAATAGCAACCTGCAAAGTTTTATATAAATAACAAAATATAATACAGCCATTTATACGAATATTCAAAAGTTTCCGTTTGGATGAACACCACCTTTCAAATGGAAAGGAAATTTGAGAAAAAATTCCCAAAGCTAGGTATATAACTCATAAGAAATCTGCCACCTGTGCGATAGCCCTATCCGCAGATCAGTTGTAAATGTAAGCTACATTATACAGTAGCATCAACAGTGTATTGCATGTATAGTAGCGAACATTATCGTTTTTCCCCAACCTTCAATTCATTTCTTCTTCGAGACGACGATGGCTGTCTTAATTAGTGATGCACTCCGGATATATTTCGGTATCAATATGCGTACACATCACAACTTATGATTAAGAATACATCCAATTCTGAGAATATTTCTCACGAAAAGACAGGATATTTATGTGACAGCACATGAATATTAAGCCAAATGTGTGTGCCACATGTTTTTCTAATTGTTCTCAACGAACTTTTTTCTCATATATTGTTATTACTTTATGAAAATGAAAACCTACAACCTGTTTTCCAGTCATTGACCGGGTCAGGGATGTGATGAATGAAGCAGATATAGGCTATTAGTACAATGGGGTCACCACTCCCAAAGTGATATATTAATGTCTGATAAATGCTATGAAATGAGAATGGAGAGTGTTGCTGGAATGAAAGATGACAGGAAAAACCGGAGTACCCGGAGAAAAACCTGTCTCGCCTCCGCTTTGTCCAGCACAAATCTCACATGGAGTGGCCGGGATTTGAACCACGGTATCCAGCGGTGAGAGGCCGACGCGCTGCCGTCTGAGCCACGGAGGCTTTGTTATTACTTTATATACGTTGTTAATAACGACAATCAAGTTACTAGTGAGCCATATATATTTGTAGACTGATTTTTAGGATTTTATTTTTGAATTTGCTTTATGTCGCACCGACACAGATAGATGAGAGCCAACTCGCCCCGTAGACTGATTTTGAGAAGGCTCTTTCACGAATTTAAGTTACCCAATTTCAAAACTAACACATTCAGAAAATTGATGATGGCGGGAATAATCATGGTTATAAGATGACACTCAGTTCATACTCTAAGGAAAGCAGTTGTCAGTAAGCAAGCTATACTAGATTTTAGCCCCTAGTTACTTAACGACCTTAGGCTACAACCCTCTTAAGCCTATTAAGAATGCGGATATGGATTTCCAACTTTCTCAACTAGACGCGGCTACATGGATGTTACGTGGCATATAAAACAAGAGCAATTTCTTACCAGGAGTTTATGACCTGCTATCAGACAGATATAATTTAAGAAGACGAAGAAGAACATAGATTCAGGTATTGATCTGACGCCATTTAGATTGCCTGTGCATCAGCTTCGAAGTTACGCTTTATTCTATCAGACAGCAGAGGAACGGATCTCTGTTGGGCGATCCATGGCTGAGTTTTAATTGTTTTTTAGTAAACACCATATGTGCTATCAGAGATCGCTTAAATGGTGACACAGTACGACATGGAGTACCAAATGGACCTTCTTCTGCTTTTCAAAAATCGACTACGTCTGACACGTTTCAAACGCGAATTTGGGATCCAGAAGTCGACACTACCACTGATTCATATACTAAGATCATGGAGTTGTTAACTCGATGTACGAAATCTCTTGCATAGGTCAACAATGCCCCTAGACTGTATTATTAGTATTTAGCAGAAAGGAATTCGGTCATTAGTATGTCTAGTTTCACATGACGTAAGTCGAGTGGCGATAATAATATGTGTAAGCCTACATCTCTATTCTCGTTTTGAAGACAGAACTGCTGTTGATACACCCTGAATATCATACTTAAATTCACATGACTTTACATTGCCGAACAGTATCATGTTGAAAAATCAATTTAAAAGCATTCAGTTGTACAAAAATTACAGTTTCCATCAGTCTGAACTTTTGACTTTATGAACGGAAAATGTATTTTATTTGGACAAGCCAGTAGTTATAAAGAACAAGCATCCGCATATCATTTGCACGTGGCATTTTAATTTGGTAAATTTCATCTTGACTTCACTGATTGAAGAGTCAAGCATCTTTTATTTAAGTTGGAGCTGCAGAAAAGTAGTCCCGATTTTCTTAGAAGCTTCGAGACTTTGAAACGGTCTGTATCTTAAACGTGTCTCCTGCTGCACGTTAATAATGCATCACGGGATAGAGGACTCGGACGGCCCATTATCACCACCAAGCGACAGCCATTCGTGCAGCTACCACACTGTCATGACCTATTCCAGAATACCAAACGAAACTTTAGAGCAATCCCTAACCTATATCAACTTTAGAATCAAAGAGAGAGCTCGTTCTTCCAATTTATCTTAAGATGGGGAAATTTAGTTATTAAAGATGTTACGATATAAACAACTAAGAGTGTATATATTACACAAGGTTTGTGAAATATTTTAATTGCATGGCGTGCTTATAAAACTTCACAATTATCTAATGGAAGATGTAATATTTTTATTCAACAGTTTTTTTTACCAGATATGTTCTATACCTAGACTACTGATAATGAAAGAACAAATAATTATTGAATTTAAAGTTTGGAGCAGCAAAAAGACAATTAGAAATGTAAAAACTGTCTAAGGGACGATATTAACATAACATTAAAGCCCATTATTTAAGCATTAGATAAATATAATAATGTGAAGCATAAAATGTACAAAAATTGCATTGAAACAGTTTAAAACCATCCAATTGCAATATAACACAACGATTGAATTTAAAGTTTGGCGCAGCAAAAAAAAATGTCCTTTATTCTCTTCATTATTTAGAAGATGCATCTTAGACAAAGAACAAAATTATTTTTTTTTACCTTGCATGCGATTAGTGTATTTTTGCAAAGTGTTGTACGATCCACATTTGGTATAATTCCCGGTGCCTTTGTTTGTTTCCAATAGCTAACTACTCTTAATAAAAAGTAACATTAAATAAGCAAATATATTAAAGTTTTGAAGGAATAAGCAAATAATAATTTAAATAAAATATATTATGAAATGGAAAAGTCTCTTCATAATATACATTTTTTAACAAGTCCTTTCCTTTCCTTTCCTAGTTTCGGTTAAACATTTTAGGATATTATGTCGAGCAGTATAATGCAAGGAGGAAAGTCAATTTCTGAAGAAAATTAGATGTAAAATTAGAACATCAAGATAAAAGCGCACTTATAAAATTATTTGACATTATATAGCCAAACATCCTGCATAGGTCGTTTCATTACTGGTAGGCCTAATATCAGAAAAGATACTTGAGAAATTATGAGTGGTAATTCTACGAAAAATTATTTATCACATGTAAGGAATTTTGGTGCATATTACTATTAATTCTAAATAAACAATTTCTTGAAAAATTTAAAACGTAATTCATACCATTGTTCCTGGGTCAACATCTCCTATCTGGCAAAGAATATGTAACGAACAGTTCGGTTACCGTTTTGTTGACCAATACATATAGATTGTATTACAAGTATGTTATTAATCATAGACCTATTGAACAAATAATCTTCAACTAAACATTTCATGGTTGTAAAATTGAATTTTCCATGACATATTTTAATACATTAAACTAGCGACTTGGTTAAGGCCAATATAATATATATAAATTAATATGATACAACTTATTAGGACCTAATATTTTTGTAATCAAACCAAAGAATGGTCATCATCACGAGCTGGAGCAAGTATTTGGAAGGGGTTTTACCATGAACGGAAAATATCTGCTGGTCTCGGTTTTTTTTCCTTTTGTGAATGCAATCTCTCTTGATAAAGCAAAAGTTTTAAAATACAATATTCTAGCCGAACATTTTGTTTACGAATAGTATCTTTCATGGAATGTATCATTCTATCTTTAGTATCTAAAATATATTATTGTTGGAAAAGATTCATTAGTACCAAGTATAAAATTGTGTATGGATAAATATTTGTTTGTGGATAAACAAAATCGAAGCATAACTTGAGATAAATTTGTTTCAATGTTATTTATAACAATTTAAAAGATAACTTCTCTTTATAGGACTTCCAGTCAGTATATCATCCCACTTCACTTCTTATTACACAGACCTACTTGAAACTACACGCTTCTTCAGTCGCGCATGTTTGGCACAAAATTGTCCGAAACATACTGTATATTGCAACTGGAGACGCTGTTCATTAAATATAAACTTCTTTACAAAGTTCATTCGATTCCTGTTATGTGCTATATTTGCAGGAAATTTGTTTGTTCTAAAAATACACGTGTACCATGTGCTGTCCAGTATTACCGTACCTGAAGTCAATCGACAGTCATTTGTTCGATTATTGACCGCTAGAGAGCATGGATATCCGAGTACTACACACACATACAGATACACACACACACAAACACAAAATCACCTGACCTTGAACTCCAGAGAAGAAACTGTGTCACTGAGACTAGGACGAACGTACCGCCCCTCTTAATTTCCCAGTGCTGATGTAATTGCTTCACCACGACGGACGAACACTTAGCAAGCATCCAGGATATGTCACGGCGACATGCCATCCACTCTTGTAATGTTATCCTTGGGATGGTGAAAAGCCAGTCACCTCTTCGCGGTTTCTGTGTCTGTGTATATACATGTGTGTGTGTGTGTGGCTTTTTTAAAGGTGCATATAAAGAGAAGACGAAGGTGGAGCAGATGAAGGAGAAGAAGAAGAGGTCTATATCACGTTAGGCCTGCTACACAGGGAGGCCCAAAGCATCACACACAACTAACCCATAAAGTAAGCGACTCCCCCCATTCGCTTGTCTAGTCGTATCTTCGTTATAGCTCAACAAAAACGGTATGGCGGGTACACCAATCGAACGCCAACTTACATTGCAAAAAAAGAGAAGAAAAAAGAACACACGAGAATACTTTACCCCCTTCCACGCCCCGTTTCCATACAACTCCCACAACCACCCTTCCATTTTAACTTGTAAAAATCTTCCCCGCTCATACCATGCCATCATTTTCACATTAAAACAGCCTTCTTCTAACCAAGAAAAATACATCATTATTATTAATATCACATTTAAAAAGTAGCAACCATCTACCTGTCAAAGATTTTAAAATGCCTACAAACCGCTCAACCTCAAAACTCGTTAAACCTTTATGTACAAGTCACAAAATATTACTTTAAAAATGTCATCTCCGTAAAGGATTACTGCTTCGAAAAAATTAACAGTACAAATCTTATTTTACAAAAATGCGTGTTATCATCCTGGCTTAACCATAAAGATATAACAATCGTTAAAAGAAGAAGAATGTAAGAAAGAATTATTGACTCCCCCTCCCACCCATCGAACTCACTTTGCTATCCCTCTCCAGCCTCAGCTCTCTCTCTCTCTCTCTCTCTCTCTCTCTCTCTCTCTCTCTGTGGATGCAGTTCTGAACAATACCCACCCTAGCGGATAACTCTCAAACTACCAGTTGCCGACCTTAACTCCAACAGAGCAACGCACACCTCACACGCCTCCGTACGTAGGCCTACAGATCAAGGATGATGGTCTACGACAAACTCCGTTGTAATTTTCACCGAAAGGATTAACATTTCTGGTAGGAGGTACATATTACGAGTGGTAATAACAAATAACGTATTTACACAATATCTGTCCCTTTCAAGTTAACTCTTTGTCCTCCCTGAATGGTTCTGTGGAATATGATTTGAAATGAGTATGTTTATGAGCAAACACAGCATATCTAGCAGAAGTTAATATCATACCATTTGCAACAACTCACCATTGCGATAACGTAGTCCAATGTCGTAATAATAATAATAATAATAATAATAATAATAATAATAATAATAATAATAATAATAATAATAATAATAATAATAATACATACATACATACATACACTTATATACACCTTTATAGACCGTTTTGCCTTTCAGCGTTCAGTCTGCAAGCCTCTGTTAATTTACTAAACGTCGCCACAATCCTATATTTGCAACTAGTGCTGTGGCCTCATTTAGTTCTACACCTCTTATCTTTAAATAGTTAGAAACTGAGTCTAACCATCGTCGCTTTGACTAATAATAATAATAATAATAATAATAATAATAATAATAATAATAATAATAATAGCCGGGATGGGTAGCTCAGGCGGTAGAATGATAGTCATCTGATATGAGGTTGGCGGGTTCGATCCCGGCTCAGTTCGGTGGTATTTGGAGGTGCTCAAATACGTCAGCCTCGTGCCGGTAGATTTACTGGCACGTTCAAGAACTCCCGCTGGGAGAAAATCCGGCACTTCACATTCAACTGGAAACGTAGTTTTCTTCCAGGCATGTTCAATCCTGTTATTAAATACGGGTGCACTGAACTGATTATGGACCGAGCGAGTTGGCAATGCTGTTGGGTTCGCGTAGATTTCAGCTTGCATTCGGGAGATATGAGGTTCGTCGGTTCCGATTTTCATACCAGGCAAATTCTGTGGCTGTACCTTAATTAAGGCCACGATCGCTTCCTTCCCATTCCTGGCTCTTTATTATCCCTCAATGTGTTAGTGCGACGTTAAACCACTAACAAGAAAGAGACCGGGCGAGTTGGCCGTGGGCGTAGAGGCGCGCGGCTGTGAGCTTGCATCCGGGAGATCGTGGGTTCGAGCCCCACTGTCGGCAGCCCTGAAGATGGTTTTCCGTGGTTTCCCATTTTCACACCAGGCAAATGCTGGGGCTGTACCTTAATTAAGGCCACGGCCGCTTCCTTCCAACTCCTAGGCCTTTCCTATCCCATCGTCGCCATAAGACCTATCTGTGTCGGTGCGACGTAAAGCAACTAGAAAAAAAAACAAGAAAGAAAAATCTGATTACGGATAAGCACATGAAGATTGATAGTAGCATTACGGCTCTGGAGATCAATATCACTATCAACAACTCGCTCACAGAAACGTTTGGTGAACTTCCTCCATTGACGAAAAAAATATTCATCAAAATAATGAACAAGAGAAGCTGAACAGATGTTGCTGATGGAGTGAATCTTTCAAAAAAGTGTAATGATATAAAACTTTTCACGTTCCTGTAAGTTATAATTAATTAAAACGTGAGAATTATTGGGACACTTCCCACAACATAAAACTGTCTTCAAGGCTGCCGACAGAGGGGTTCGAACCCACTACCTCCAAAGTGCAGGCCCGCAGATACGTTGGCAGCTAAAACTTAAGTTACTGCCATCTAGTGGAACATTTATGATAATTTACAAAAGGTAATATAAATACCTGCCAGGTATTTCGCGAATTTTCCTTCTCAGTTAACTTAAGTCTAAATTCTAACCTACTTCGGTCAACACTTGTTCTCTTGCGAACCCTGGCGGTGTTAAGTTAGTAAGGTTAGGGAAGTTTTGTTTTTCTACCATTCATTTCCCTTCTTCCTATTTTCAACTCGATTCCGTCAAAGGTGTTGAACACTTCCTCCTCCGACAATAAAATTATAGTATTAAGGCGCCTCCTTAAACAATGATCGTACGTAGTCACATGCCTACTATCTGCATTGGACTAGACCGATAGAATGACGTTTTGAAGGATGATTAATTAAGGTATGAGTAACTAGCTACACGCCTGTCACTGTTACATAAGCTTTCCACAGCATTAAAAAGTAAAATAATTTTCTGATCAGGGATCCGGATATTTTCTAGTTTCTGCTAAAAAAAGAGATTGATTTAGGAGCTTGCACGTTCCCAAAAATGTGGAAATTAATCGATGGTGGATCGGGGGTAGCTAGGTATTTTTTTAATTTTTTTTTTACAAATTGCTTTATGTTGCACGGACAAGTCAGGTCTCATGGCGACTATGGGACAGGGGTAGGAAGGAAGCGTCCGTGGGAAAATGGGAAACAGGGACAACCAACTTCAGGGCTGCCGGCAGTGGGGTTCGAACCCACTATCCCGAATCCAAAGTCACAGCTGCGCACCCCTAAACGCACGACCAACTCATTTGGTAGGGTGGAGGGTGCTAAGATGGTGTTTTTATGTCACAAGAAGGGTCTATGAACATAAAGCCTACGGCCAATCATTTACGAGTAATGTCCGTTTTTAGTTGTGAACTAGAATGTGGTGGTGGGAGAGTGGATAGTTCTTATTTAGGATCAAGTTGGATGTGAGGCATACCGTTACGGACAGTGTAGTATTTTGCCAGCGTGTGGAACAAGGTTGCCATCGAATACGTGCAATGTTCGAATGTGCCCGACAATCAATGAGGCGGCATGTCACGCGTGCATTCAAGCATTTTGAGCTCTTCTTGCATTAGAATGCAGTACGACTGCTCGTACACCAACATGCCGACAGCTACTCGGACATGGAATGTGCGAGGTAAAGCTATTACTTTCTACAAAGCTGGAAAGCATATAACTCGCAAACGATTGACCGTAGGACATATGTTCATGGGGAATTTTGTGTTGTTTTGGGGTGTACTATCCACCCCAAATCCCCAATTACTCCCCTCAATTTTGGGAACACACTGTTCTATGGCCAGGATTTTATACAACATTATGAACGCTACGGAAGTATCAAAACCTTAATATTTTGATAAATACATTTACTGTACGTGTTAATAAAACAGTTTTGAAGAGCATGAAATTCTGTTCAGGAATATGATTAGGTGTAGAAATTTAATTAATCTGTTCGACTTTTAAGTCCTTACATAATCTGAGTTAGATTATCATACACTAACTGACAGAGCAAATGCAACACCAAGAAGGAGTGGTCAGAACTTTATGCCAATTGCAGGGTAGACTGACGTCACTGAGGTATGCTCATGATGTGAAATGCGCCGCTGTGCTGCGCACGTAGCGAACGATAAATGGGACACGGCGTTGGCGAATGGCCCACTTCGTACCGTGATTTCTCAGCCGACAGCCATTGTAGAACGTGTTGTCGTGTGCCACAGGACACGTGTATAGCTAAGAATGCCAGGCCGCCGTCAACGGAGGCATTTCCAGCAGACAGACGACTTTACGAGGGGTATGGTGATCGGGCTGAGAAGGGCAGGTTGGTCGCTTCGTCAAATCGCAGCCGATACCCATAGGGATGTGTCCACGGTGCAGCTGCAGCGCCTGTGGCGAAGATGGTTGGCGCAGGGACATGTGGCACGTGCGAGGGGTCCAGGCGCAGCCCGAGTGACGTCAGCACGCGGGGATCGGCGCATCCGCCGCCAAGCGGTGGCAGCCCCGCACGCCACGTCAACCGCCATTCTTCAGCATGTGCAAGACACCCTGGCTGTTCCAATATCGACCAGAACAATTTCCCGTCGATTGGTTGAAGGAGGCCTGCACTCCCGGCGGCCGCTCAGAAGACTACCATTGACTCCACAGCATAGACGTGCACGCCTGGCATGGTGCCGGGCTAGAGCGACTTGGATGAGGAAATGGCGGAACGTCGTGTTCTCCGATGAGTCACGCTTCTGTTCTGTCAGTGATAGTCACCGCAGACAAGTGTGGCGTCGGCGTGGAGAAAGGTCAAATCCGGCAGTATCTGTGGAGCGCCCTACCGCTAGACAACGCGGCATCATGGTTTGGGGCGCTATTGCGTATGATTCCACGTCACCTCTAGTGCGTATTCAAGGCACGTTAAATGCCCACCGCTACGTGCAGCATGTGCTGCGGCCGGTGGCACTCCCGTACCTTCAGGGGCTGCCCAATGCTCTGTTTCAGCAGGATAATGGCCACCCACACACTGCTCGCATCTCCCAACAGGCTCTACGAGGTGTACAGATGCTTCCGTGGCCAGCGTACTCTCCGGATCTCTCACCAATCGAACACGTGTGGGATCTCATTGGACGCCGTTTGCAAACTCTGCCCCAGCCTCGTACGGACGACCAACTGTGGCAAATGGTTGACAGAGAATGGAGAACCATCCCTCAGGACACCATCCGCACTCTTATTGACTCTGTACCTCGACGTGTTTCTGCGTGCATCGCCGCTCGCGGTGGTCCTACATCCTACTGAGTCGATGCCGTGCACATTGTGTAACCTGCATATCGGTTTGAAATAAACATCAATTATTCGTCCGTGCCGTCTCTGTTTTTTCCCCAACTTTCATCCCTTTCGAACCACTCCTTCTTGGTGTTGCATTTGCTCTGTCAGTCAGTGTATACTAATATATTTAGTTTTTTTTATATTTTTTCTCTACGGGTTTAACTGTATGTTATTCTTTACGATTGTTGTCAAAATTTCATTTTTGGAATGATTTATGTAAGTTTAAATTAGATATGTGGGTATATTTCTATAACGCATGTATTATTTTATGAAATACTTCCTCCCATGCAGAGGCTACCTTGCGACAAGGTATACTTTTACATTTATTTTTAGAAGAGAAATAGATATACTGTACTTGAGAAATGTTGAAGGTAACCTAATTGTAACAGTGATTTCTTAGAATTATCAGTGAGCCCCTTAAGGCTATGATGGCAATCTCCCGTAACGTTGTAACTGGCAGAGACATATTTTTCCAGAAATTAGCGGCAAAAGCGGGAATCGTTCCCCTTGCTCCAATCATTAGACCTACTATGTCAATTTCCTCTATCTGGTATTTCTCCCTGTAGTAAGGAATTGTTGATGAAATCGTCAACCAGTTTCTTTTCTTGTTTGTTTACTATGTTCTTTTTACATCGCACCGACTCAAGAAAGATCTTATAGAGACGATGAGATAGGGGAAAGAAGCGATCCTTGCCTTAACTAAGATACAGTCCGAACAATTACCAATTTTGAAAATGGAACACCACTAAAAAACCATTCTTATGCCTGCCGACACTGGTGTTCGAACCCACCACCTCCATAACGCAAGCCAGCAGCTACATGGCCTGAACTGCGCATTCAATTCGCTCGGAACAGTTGATTTTTCGGAAAAATTATTACTACCATGAAATTCAGGATAGCCTACTGCATGTTACTTAATCGTTCACTCAATTTGCAATGAAATCTCTCAGGTCCAATTCAGTTAGTTTCTCTGATAGTTGATTATCAAAATTCCATCCAGTCAATTTCAAAAACTATAAATAAATAGTGTTTTCGCTGCAGTATTTGTTTGACGTCGTGCCGACCCAGACAAGCCTTATGGGGACGATAGGATTCGTAAAGATGTGATCGTCTCCTTAATTTAGGTACGGCCCCAGCATTTGCCTGGTGTGAAAATGGGAATCCACGAAAAATCATCTTGAGGGCTGCCGACAGCGGGGTTCGAGGCCACTTACTCCAAAGTGCAGGCCGAGTGATCAATTTGCTTCGTATGGAAATGTTTGCCAATAGATTCTTGTTCTTGTTGCTTGAAACGTCTTCGTCAACAAGCGTATGTCAATAGCCAGCATGTGTGTGCATTTATAGTTATTTGAAGATAAAATTTAAGTGGCCATCACATGCATGTTAGATACCATCCCGGTGTCTTTGAGCAGTCGAACTGGAAAGCCACAAAAGACGACTTCTAGGATAACCGAAAGTGAGAATTCAACCCGCTTCTCTTTTAAAATCTGTTACCTGAGTCAGAGTTCTTCCGGTTGATCCCTAAGATCAACCTTAAATTAATAACTGAGCCGAGAAATGAACCTGGACCAACAGTTGTGTTAGCTTTCTCCTTTCTTTCTTTCTTTCTTTCTTTCTTTCTTTCTTTCTTTCTTTCTTTCTTTCTTTCTTTCTTTCTCTAATTCGTTTACCGCCCAGGGTTGGTTTATCCCTCGGACTCAGCGAGGAGATCCCACCTCTACCACCTCATCTGACCCCTCGAGGCTGAGTGGAGCCCTTCCCCCTGTTGGTGGGGGCAGTAGAATAACACCCGCGGTATCCCCTGCCTGTCGTAAGAGGTGAATAAAAGGGGCTCCAGGGGCTCTGAACTTTGGAGTGTCGGTTGGCAACCACGGGACACATATCTGAGTCCTGGCATTGCTTCCACTTACTTGTTCCAGGCTCCTCACTTTCATCTGTCCTATCCAACCTTCCTTGGCCAACTCTTGTTCTTTTCCGACCCCGACGCTATTAGGTTTCCAAAGGCTAGGGAGTCATTCATTTTCACGCCCTTCGAGGCCCTTGTCTTTCTCTGGCCGATACCTTCATTTTTTGAAGTGTCGGACCCCTTCCATTTTTCTCTCTGATTAGTGTTATATAGAGAATGGTTGCCTAGTTGTACTTCCTCTTAAAACAATAATCACCGCCACCTGAGTGGTACCCGTTCCAGCCCACGTACCACTTTTCCAATTTCGTGGCAAAGCCGGGAATCGAATCCGCACCTCGGGGGTGCAGCTGATCGCACTAACCACTACACCACACAGGCGGACTCAGCTAATTTCTACAGTATTATAAGTGCTGTACTCCTGCAACTAATATTAATGGGATCTAATGACCCAGGTAAGTATAAGCCTGTTACGGAACATTCTAACCAATTTGGGCTGAAATAACAGGATAGAACCTTCTCTAACCTGCTTACTGTATCTTTCAGCAGGTCAGTGGGCAACGATGATTGTTGCTAACATTTAGAGCTTTGTAACTCCTCACTTATAGGCTAATTTATGTGTGTTTGAAAGCAGCGATTCTGTGCATTTTCCTCTTAGTATTCTTAATTTGACCTCATTTTCGGAAGGAAGTGGTTGAGGTCTTGTAAAAAAGAACCATGTCAGCATTTTCCTGGGTTTCAATGGTGGATTCACAGAAAATTATTTTAAGGATGGCTGAGTGTAAGATTAGATCCCAATTTCATTAATAATCCCGAGTTATGCCCTTCATCAACCAGAGATGTTGCAACAACATCGCTTAGAGAAATGGGATGATTTAAGAAATTTTCCTTCCTTTCATTTGCAACTACAAGGTGAATTATAGTTTCATCCTGGTACTGGCACTTTTTGCTTACAATCCTATGAACACGTAACCTTTCATAATAAATTTCATTGTATATAACATTGATACCAGTACTTACCTACTAGACACACATTGTTTGTATTCATCAGATCCCATGTTCCTGCGAATAAATAAATAAAATAAATAAAATAAATAAAATAAATAAAATAAATAAAATAAATAAATAAATCAAAACAGAAAAAAAAGAAAAAAGAAGAGAAATATCTTCAATTAAAAGCCAAAGGCCTGAAGCTAATAATCTACAGCTCATTATGAGCCTAGAACTTAAAAAATAATGGCTTTCGAGCTACAACCTAATTTACGTCGCACATACACAGAAATGTCTTTGTTTTTGTTTTTTTGCTAGAGGCTTTACGTCGCTCCGACACAGATAGGTCTTATGGCGATGATGGGATAGGAAAGGCCTAGGAGTTGGAAGGAAGCGGACGTGGCCTTAATTAAGGTACAGCCCCAGCATTTGCCTGGTGTGAAAATGGGAAACCACGGAAAACCATCTTCAGGACTGCCGATAGTGGGATTCGAACCTACTATCTCCCTTATGCAAGCTCACAGCCGCGCGCCTCAACGCGCACGGCCAACTCGCCCGGTACAGAAATGTCTTATGGCGACGATGGAATAAGAAAGGTCCAGGAGTAGGAAGGAAGCGACCGTGGCCTTAATTAAGGTACATTTGTGTGGTGTGAAAATGTGAAACCACTGAAAACCATCTTTAGGGCTGCCGACAGAGGGCTTCGAACCCACTATCTCCCGAATGCAAGCTGATAGCTACGTGACTCTAACCGCACAACCACATGCTCGGTGGGACTTTGTTCTTATTGAAGTGCCACGTGCCATCTCCAACCATACTAGGCTAATTGGGTTTCTTTATTGAAAATAATATTGTATTTCAAGTAGGCTTCTGTAGTCTGCCGGTACATTCAGTTTAACACGAATATTGTGATGGTCTTATATACACTCATCAACAAAAGTGTTGTATCACCCCGATATGTCGTATGTACGCTCCTACTGTATTGTGACAGTTCCTGAACATATAGGTCAGCCGCCCCGTAAGTTGTTTGTAGACATACCCACAGCTTTACGTAGTACTACCTACACAATCCAATGGGAGGCAGAATTTCGGCTGCAGTTAGAGCACCGGCAATGAACCATTAGAGGCTTGTTTGTACCACTGTAATCAACTTCCATGATTCCAAGAAGGACACTGTCGACCGTTGATTGGGTTTACATAATCAAGTTACGGCAAGAAGGCTTGTCAGCCAGGGAAGTTGCACGACGTGTGCACCGGAGCCAATATGATGTGGTGCAGACATTTAATCGGTTCAGAATAACAGGTAGTGTTGAGGACATAGTCCGCACAGGCCATCCACGTGTGACAGCTGCCAGTGAAGATATCTATCTGGCTCGTAGGAACCGAGGGCTGAGTGATGCAGTCCTGAATTTGGAGTTCGTGGGGTCTACAGGACGTAATGTGTCCAATTGAATTGCTAGGAGAAGGTTTCATGATGGGACGACCGTGGCAAGATCCACCGCGTACACTACGACATTACGCAGACGGTTACAGAAATCATGCGGCATGGACACCCCATGATTGGCGTAGGGTGCTGTTTTCTGACAAATGTCGGATCTATTTGATCCGTGACAAAGGCAGACAACGTGAGTGGAGAGGATCCTGTAACATCGCATGACTGCAACACAGAGTCACACGTGTGGGAGAAGGTGGTGGCACAGTGATATACTGCGATGGCTTTACAATCGGTCACCATACACATCTCGTGGTTTAGCAGGGCACCGTAAACGCTCTACAATACAGGAACAACCTTCTTCAACCAAGAATGGAGTCGTATCGCCACCACTGTGGTGTTCATTTCAATTTAATGGACGATAATGCACGTGCTCTTCGCAAAGTTCTCGTGAACACCTTCCTCATTCAGCTGGGATCACCCGACTGGAGTGGCCTGCCTGTTCCCAGACATGAACCCAATCGAATATGTCTGGTATCGTTCGAAATGTGTTGTTTTGCGAAGAACAGACCGGCCACATACTCTGCACGACTTACGCAGAATTACCTGCGAATAATGGGACAACATGGAGTAAGGTTAGCTGGATGATCGCGTAGATGGAATGCCAAGCCAGACTGCTGCCTCTATTCAAGCAAGAGGACTTGCTACCCCGTAATAATTCTTATGATCATTGACGGGCAAACTCCAAATTTGAAATAGGTTTTCTTGTACAAAAACATATCACTATGGTTTGGTGAGCTGAAATTCTTTCAAATGTATGTACCCTCATGAATGAGATCCAGTTCTTGCTGACCGTGCAAGAAACTACATAATACACGTGTGATGCACAACTTTTGTTGATGTGTGCACTCGAGGTCAGATACTTGGCTGAATTGCCGGCGTAGTGGCCTTCTGTTCAACGGGTTTAGGAATCAATTCCCAGGAAATTTAGCTGCGTCTCTGATTCGAGGTCTGCGTTTCTGCTTCGTCTTAATACACATTTCTGCATTTACACCTAATACGCTACAATACCAAAAATAGTGAATACATGAGAAAGGACATCCAGCCGTAAAATTGGGCTTAAATCCATATACCCCACGTAACTAGCGATATGGCACCAGGAGAGTAAAGGAGGAAGGACGTCTTATATAATCAAACACCCACATGAACGAAAACTGAACAAATGGTATATGAGTTATTTACCATACCATGAGTGAGAAGTTCTATGCTGGTAGTCGCACTGGTGTGCTTGAGCGCTGCTCAATCGGTCTTGCTCATAAGTGTGTAAAACAAATTGTATGGCAATTTGCCTTGCGAGGCGGTAAAGGGGTGTTCGGTTCACCCGGAAAGACGTAGGTTTGACTCTCCATAAGGAACTCGAAATATTTAAGAAACGCGGTTTCCACTTCCGGAGGTGTGCATGGCCTTGAGCTTCAATCAGCCTACACAAAAATGAGTACCAGGTTAAATCCCGGGACAAAGGCGGCTGAGCGTAGAGCTAACTACTCTACCCCGCCAATAGCCGAGGTTACGGATAGTAGAATCCTTTACCTTCCACCCTACCCAGGGCCTTCATGGCCTGTATAGAGATGAGTTTGATTTGCTATTTGTTTGTACAGTGAGTGTCCAGAAGTCAATGGTAGACACAGAATAACAAGTTGCTCCTCCGCGAGCCCTCAAAACGGCAGCAGTACGGCGAGTCATCAACTCTACAAGGTGTTGGAATCGTTCTAGAATGATCTGGGCCCGCGAATCTTGCACCGCTACCTACATTTGGTCTTGTGCAGTTGGTGTGGCTTTCATGGAGCGTACACCAGTATCGACAGCATCCCATAAATGCTTGACTGGATTAAGATCGGGGGATCTGGAAGGCCAATGCATGATAGTAACTTCACTCGAGTGCTCCTCCAACCACCTGCTTGCCACCATAGAGCGGTGACATGGCGCATTGTCCTGTTGAAACATGGCACCTCCATCAGGGTACTCTAGGGTCAGAAATAAATGCAGATGGTCTGAAAACGTGTCCATATAACGTGCACCTGCCAGCGCTCCCTGCAGCCGGACAGTGGGACTTAATTGCGATCACGAGAGCGCCACCCAGACCAGAACTGAGCCACGTTCCGCCTGAACACAACCTTGTGTACAGAAGGATCCATAGTTTCATGGGACATACGCCAAACACTCACGCGGCCATCAGCTCGATACAACTGGAACTAGGATTCATCGGACCATACCACCGTCACGCCGCCACTGTTCCATGGTTCGCGGGGCGGAGCTCTTTGTCGAGGTGTCAGCAAAGGGACACGAGTAGTTCATTGGCCGATGAAGCCTATGCGGTGCAGTTGCCTCCTTAGAGTTCTAGTAGAAATGGGTTTACCGGGCGAGTTGGTCGTGAGGATAGGGGCGCGCAGCTGTTAGCATGCATACGGGAGATAGTGGGTTCGAACCCCACTATCGGCAGGCCTGAAGATGATTTTCCGTGGTTTCTCATTTTCACACCAGGCAAATGCTGGGGCTGTACCTTATTTAAGGCCACGGCCGCTTCCTTCCCACTCTTATTCCTTTTCTATCCTATCGTCGCCATAAGAGCTATCTGTGTCGGTGCGACGTAAACGAAAATTGTAAAAAAAGAAAAAGAAAAATGGTTTCCTAACTCCCAGCATTCAACTGGGCGGTGATCTGACTCACAGTAGCCCGTTGAGCGCCCAGTATGTTTCTGCGAAGGTGACGTGATGCCCGTTCGTTAAACACCTATCGCGTTCCCGTGCATCACATTACGCGGGTGGTAACATTCTCTCTGCGATATTGAAGATCCACTCAGAAATCCGCATTCGCGTGTAATCTCTTTTCTGTTTTCATGGTTTCTTTTCTTTCGTATGTGTTATGTAAATATTTATATATTATATATTGCTTAGTTATAATAAGTAGTAGTAGTAAGTGCTGTTAACATTGTTATTATTTGAATCAATTATATCATATGTAATTCGAGAATTAATAACTCTCCTGATGATAAATAAACAAATCAAATCAAATCAATGTTATGACCCATGCGCCGATGATCATCCCAGGTCGGTTAACTCGCGACGTGTTCCCATCTTCACGACACTGGTGTCTGTGACAGAATGCTCAGCTATGCCGCAGCTAGCTGCAACGCTCAGGGGTCATGCGCGGCAATTTTGTTTTGGGACACCCCCTTTCCGTGACCTTTGTCCACTCAGTGTAATACAAAAGAAGAGATGCCGGGCTGGGTGACTCAGGCGGTTGAGGCGCTTGCCTTCTGACCCCAACTTGGCAGGTTCGACCCTGACTCATTCCGGTGGTATACGAAAGTGCTCAAATACGTCAGGCTCGTGTTTGTAAATTTACTGGCACGTAAAAGAACTCCTGCGGAAGAAAATTTGGCACGTCGGTGTCTCCGAAAACCGTCAGAAATTAGTTACTGGGACGTAAATCAATAAAATTATTATTATTAAAAAGAAGAGTGTTTAAATTAATTCTATTAAGGCTTTTATCGATTTTAAGGGAATTTAATGCATAAAGTATAACATTTTGCGTGAGTTTAGAATAAATTTGGAAGGGGTTATGGCCGACACAAAAATTGCAACAATTTAGTCGAAGAGGTTGTTATTTTGAAAAAGAATTAGCGAACAAGAACGAGCTATTTGGCTATGTGGTACGCAATACCAATATAAATGGTCCGTTATTGGACATTATAAATTTTCCAGCTAAATCATTCCTGGTTGCCAGCGTTTCGCCCTCGTGTGCTAGGCTGGGCTCATCAGTTGGTACCTAGCACACCTACCAAGACGCTGGCTAGTGCATACCATGGAGGCCACTGCATAGGCTAATTGTAGCCACCGGCAGTGCCACTGCACTATGAGAGACTTTGTCTCATTATCAAAAATTGATGCCTGCTTGGCAATCAGATGATATAGATGTTGATTCCCATAGGGAATCTGAAATATTTGTTCCGAATGAGTAAATTTATAATACCAATATAAATGGTCCGTTACTGGACATTATAAATTTTCCAGGTCCGTTACTGGACATTATAAATTTTCCAGGACCATTTATATTGGTATTATAAATTTACTCATTCGGAACAAATATTTCAGATTCCCTATGGGAATCAACATCTATATCATATGTGGTACGTGTCGTGTAGATATTTGTATAGGAGGTGTGTGTTTGAACCAAATCGACGGTATTCTCGAAGATGGATAACCATGGTTTTCTTTATTCGCATTCAGAAAATGGCAGGGCAACCCCTTAATTCAGGCCTCGTCCACTCTTTTGCAGTTCTGGTCCTCTTCCTTCCGAACATATTCGAGAAACTTTGTTTTCGTGACTTTAAGCAGTTTACTAAAAAAGGATATCTATGTGGATACCAATAAATTGACGATCATAAAATAGCCAATTGTTGTTGTTGCTTTTGATTCGACAAAAACGGAAGCTTCCTCCTCTCTAACTCTTAAACTCGGCATAGTGGTGTTCGGTTCAAAGCGTTTCGGATTCAATTCCCAGGCTAATGAAGCATGGTCGCTCTTTTCCATGTCCTATTGCTGTCCTTTTCCATCGTTACCTATCTGTGTCTTGAGGACATAAAAGCAATAGAGAGAAAGTAAACAATGGCATGTTGAAACAGAGAGAAAATACGTGTGTGAGAATACGAAGCCAGAAACAGGTACAAAATTACATACTATGTACAATACTATACAGAAAACGTTTATCACACATCATTCTCTATGGATGTGATTATCGCAGACTAAGGATATTACGTAAGCTTTCACTGTCTCTTCCTTAGTGAATGTTACACAGTAGAACGTGAAAATAGGTGGAGTGAGTATGATATGAAAATTGACAGTTCCTAAACTCAAGTGAAGACAGTAGGAAAGAAGCCTACGAGAACTGAATGTCAGGTCGGGAACACAAAACTGGAAGAGGTCTTCTTCTTCTTCTTCTTCTTCTTCTTCTTCTTCTTCTTCTCCTCCTCCTCCTTCTTCTTCTTCTTCTTCTTCTTCTTCTTCAACAAGTGCCATCTCATCTTAGAAGGTCGGCTATCATCATAGATATTCCTGTTTTATGTATGCAGTGCGGAACAGCACAGTAGTTGAACAGTTGAACAAAGTCTTCAGATTATCAATCCAAGAAATGCATCTTGTATCTTCCCTTGAATGACCAGCTGCATTAGATAATATCTCTCTCCTTGCGTTACATGACCAAAATACTGGAGCTTTCTGATTTTGAATGTATTCAATATTTCCTTTTTCTTTCCCATTCGCCTCATTACTTAATCGATCGTGACCTTATCTGTCCAATTCAACAGCAGTATCCTTCTGTACTTCCATTACACAAATGCCTCTAATGTGTCCTTTTATCTTTTCTTTATGGTCCAGGTCTCAACTCCATAGAACAAGGTGGAGAAGACGTAACATCTGAGAAGTCTAATTTTTAAATATAAAGCAGGGTCTCTGCTGCAGAACACTCTCCTCATTTTATTGAATGCATTTCTGGCTTGGCCAGTCCTGGATTTTATTTCCTCAGGAACAGGTAGATCATTTCAAATATTTAGAATTTGTGTTCTCACAGGATGGTAATAAGGTAAGGTGAGATGGAATAAAAGTGCAGCAAACCTAATACAGTGCACTCACAGTTGCAATCAAGTGTACATTCTGTAAGAAAGAAGTCAGGTTCCGGAATAAACTCTCTTTACACCGGTTTGTTTTCAGACGAGATTTGCTGTACGAGTTTATGCTGGGTGGACTTAGCATATTTCAGTCATAAAGTAGATGTAAGGGGCATGAAAGTAGCGAGAATGATCGGTAATATAAAACAGGTGGGAACAATGGCAGGAGAGTAGGTTATTCGGAGTGACGAGATAAAGAATGAACTCAACTGATGAAGCTGATGGCCTAAAGCCGCCTTCGGTTGTGCGGTCATGTGAGGTGAATAAAGGAGGGTAGGTTACTTAGAATAATGACCGACTTGGCCATGGATGTTAAGAGAAGTAGAGGAGAGGAAAATGGAGATGGTTAGACTCAATTTCTAATGATTTAAAGATGAGTGGAGAAACGAGGCCACAGAGCTTGGCGGCATTTAGTAAATTCACTGAGGCTTGCAGACTGAACGTTAAAGTGCATAACGATCTATTATGAAGATTTATTGTATGTAAAATTTATTAGAATCTACATTTCGTTCTTAATATATCGTGATTTTGACAGTTTTATAGAACTAGCTTGATTTTATATTGATCTCACCGGCAATCGTATTTTCCTTTATTTTGTGAGGGGGTAGGAGTGTGGAGGTAGGATTTGAGCAACTCAGAAATATATTCTCAGTTCCAGCGTCACAGAAGTAATCTAAATCATTTGTGGAAGCATCGAAAGATTAAAAGTCAACTTCTTCCACTGAAGAAATCACACTAGTTGTTTATTTCTGGTTGACTCATCTGAAGTCCCTGGTTGTAGAGAGGAAGTGTGTCTTGATCTTGATACAAACGGCGGGACTGGTATTTTTCTAGATTATAAGGATCTAGGATTCTGAAACTGTCAAGTTCATTCACTGAATGGTCAGTGTTCTGGACTTTGGTACAGAAAGCTCCGGGCTCGATTCTCAGCCGGGCTGGGGATTTCAACTGCGTGTGGCCAATTCCTCTTGCTCGAGAAATGTTTAGTTTTGTTCGTCTTTAGACACGTATCTTCATGTACATACAACACATCACATTACCAGCCACCACAGAAATAATCAATAGTGATTATATCCCTCCACAGAGGGTTGAGGCAGAAAGGACATCCTGCCTCGTAAGTAGGTCAAATTAGGAAGAAGACATTCAGTTGTTGTACTGTTTGCAAATAAAACCTCGCGGATACAATATCACATCCTCAGAAACGACCTTCATGTTGAAGCAGCAGACTCTTCCAATGTGCCTCTAGCGCATAATGGTAAATCATACAAATATATATCGTGATTACCATGATTCTAATTTTTCTAATTATTCACCTACAGCTGTTTTATGCTCTCCATAATCACTGTAACAGTATGATCTCTCTGTGTGTGGTTCCTTCGTTTTTTTGTTAGCACTCTTGCTCCTTTAAAAATTCAATCTGCATCTCTTTCAAAAATAATGACCTCTTCTAGTTATTTACAAGTGCAATCTATATAGACTATTTAAAAAAATTATGAAAACTAAAGTCAGTCAGTCCAGCCATTTTATTCGGTCAGTTTTCTTCATTTTTTAACTGAAAGATATCCATGCACAGATTTGTCATCAGGTACTATAAATCACTTAACTTCCGCCTTCCTCAAATTACTTGATTTTTTCAAATTTTTGTCCCCTTGAAGCAACTATATCTTTGGTTCTAATTAAGGTACGGAGTTTGTTTTGGCCTACAGACACTCAGTGGATCAAGATCTTTCATTTCAGCTCTTAACTATTCAAATTGGTTGATTCTGAGGAAAGTTATTAGTGCACATTCAATTTGACGTCTCATTTCTTCAACATTTTTTCCCATTGAAGCAATCATATCTTTCGTTCTAATTGAGGTACGTAGTTTATTTTGGTTTAAAACCACTCAGTGGATCAAGAGATTTCTTTTGAGGTAATAACTTTTAAATTGGTAGATTTTGAGAAAAGTTATGAGTACATTTGTCTCCATGACGAAGATCTTTGAAGAACTTTTTAACAGTTCGGCACGTCGTGTTGTTCCAAGGAACGTTTAATTCAATTTCTTTGTGTGATGTATTTTCAAGTGTTTTCTTGACATAATATTACATTCTGTTACCACAGTAGATCATGTGCTTTATTTCATTAACTCGCAACTTTGCAAATACATCCATGAGGATAGTAACGAACAACACCATACTTTGTACATTGCGGGCGGAGCCAGCGGAAAACTGCTAGTTTACTTTAAAATGACCAAGAGTAACGCTGTTTAACGTCTACTAGCTCGCCGAATTACGATTACGTAATTTTCTAATTGTAACTGCTTAGTTTGTTACTGGAAATTTCTTGTTCCTTTGCAATTATCTCTCTTCTATTTTGTCATACCGGATTCGATTCCCGGTCGGGGATTTTAGCCACGTCTGGTTATTTCCATGAGCTCGATGGCTGAGTATTTGTGATCGTCTTAACACAGCTTCATTTACATACAATTGACCACCACATGTGCACAATACTGTGCACATCCCTCCACGTAGGGATGACATCAGAACAGGTATCGGGATGTAACACTGGACATAATCCACACATAGTACCGACTAAAGAAATTATGAAAAGTCCAGTAAGAAGACGATTATTGATTGGAGCTCTTTCATATTTCAGTTTTTTTTATGATTGACTCACTACTGTCAATCAAAATTGCGACATTTTGTTCTTCAGATAGAGTAAACCTTCATCTCAACCTTTGTTTGATTTTACAACTACTTTTGATTCATTCAAGCCTAGCAGCATGGTTCGCCATATCGTTACACCTGCCACGTGTCACTAACATTCTACAGACCATCTGGTTGGATAGCAGTCGTTTTCACCAGCAAGATCCTAATGGGCTGTATGTGCAACTGTATTCACAGTTTTTCCACCTTCGCGACAACTTCAACAAATTCAGCCTTACTGCGGTAAATCTGTCTCCATTGATCTAGTCCTATATCAGATTTTCAGGCTATCTCTTGAGGAGAAGAATTGAAAATTAATGAAAATATATGCACAGAACATAACATCGTCTTCGTTTTCGAATTAAGCCCTCACAGCGTCTGCAGTATGCAATATAGCATACGATGTATTATTGGAAGCATTTCTCATATAACTGCTACAGGTTTAGCAAATTTCATTTCATGAGTTCAAGCCGGATTGTAGCACTAAGGAACAGGGATAGAAGGAAATTTTGGAAGCTTTATTTTTAAAATTTGCTTTACATGGCACCGACACAGGTAAGTCTTATGGCGACGATGGGATAGAAAAGGGCTTGGGATGTGAAGGATTCGACCGTAGGCTTTATTAACGTACAGCCTCAGCATTTGCGTTGTGTTAAAATGAGAAACCACGGAAAATTTTGTAAGCTCTTAAGTGGGCGAGTATATTAAGAAACCAGTACAATGAGACTCAACATCTTTGAGACAGTAACATTTGCTCAGTTGCTCACTCGTAGAGTTAATTAATGTAGTATACCAAACCCGCAGCGGCATCGTTTGGATTCGTAGTTACAGGTAAGTATCTATTAAACGTACAGACTCCTAAGTCATGAATGGTATAGTTACATATCGTCGCTGGAAAGGTAAAAGGTTGTATTCCACAAAGCTCTTCCTATCAATTATTCTCCTTAAGACTGGTCACGCCTCCCAGCCACATATGGATACGCAGTCCATCAGAACAATGTCCGTTGTGTTCGTTTTCCTATGTCGACGATTAAACGAAAATGAACCTTACATGCACTGTACACTAGGAGTGCGTAAATACGTAATGCAAACGTACATTCCTACAGTACGGTACTGTAAGGTTCATTTTCCTTTACACATGGGCATAGGAAAATGAACACAACAAAATTTGTTCTGATGGACTGCATATCCATACGTGGCTGGGAGGCGTGACCAGTCTTAAGGAGAATAATTGATAGGAAGAGCTTTGTGGAATACAACCTTTTACCTTTCCAGCGACGATATAGTATAGCTCACATTACTCAAATGTGAATGAAGTCACTCTATCCGTGTCATGGATATGGCATTTACATTGCTATATTTCAATTCATCTCTGTTGTGGATCATTATTGATCATTTAAAAATAACTATCAAGAACACAATCCTTTTCAAAGAAACTTAAGTATCCTTGTTGGTCGATATAAAGTATCTAGGATATCTCTCGGCATCATTCCCATGTACTTGACTTATGCCGTGAGATCTGTTAATACCACATCAGAGATTATTTACGCCTTGAGGTAATGTACCCTAATGCGTGGGCGCAAAGGTTCAGGATCTACATCCCGGTCTAGAAAGCCAACAACAGCGGCTGAGAGGGTTCGTCGCACAGAACACTCAGCACTTCGTTATCTGCATACCTTCGGACTGAGCAACGGTCGCTTGGTAGGCCAAGACCTATTAGTGCTGCTGTGCCATGGAGTTTGCTTTGGACACGAGGTAAGTGCTTCAAGGACCTGTAACTACTGCATGTACTAGCAAAGTAGTTCGACTCGTCAGATGAATGGCCAGCGTACTGTTTTGAGGGTCCCGGGTTAGGTTCTCGGCTGGGTCGGGGAATTTAACCTTCATTGGTTAATTCCAGTGGCTTGGGGACTGGGTGTTTGTGCTATCCCCAACATCCCTGCAACTCACACACCACACATAACACTATCCTCCACCACAATACCACGCAGTTACCTACACATGACAGATGCCTTACAAGGGCTGCACTCGGCTATAAATAGCCACACGAAATTATTATTAATACTAGCAAAGTAAAGCAAAGCAAAGCAAAGCAAAGCAAATCATCTGTAACTTACATTTTGGAATGGAGGTATGTGTAATAGCCAAGCAAAGTAGGTATATTATTCAGATCATTAAGGCCCTTAAAGGATTGGAAATTGACCTATCTAATCTCGAAACTAAGTGAGACAGAACGTACGACCCTTTACCTTGTCTCCTTACTGAAGCAAATTATTAATTATTTCTGGTGTAGGCTGCCCCTCAAGAAGATATTTCGTAGCAAAAGCCATCGAGTTTTTGACGAAGAATCGAACCTATATACTTCCTGGTGGACGAGCACACATATCTGACTTGATTAGGTAACTCTCTTAACACAATAAAATAGCATACTATCCCAATATTCACTCACGTCCTTGTGGGCGAAATGCAGTCTCATTTGGATCTAAGTTTATTCAGAGTGATTTAACCCTTCCGTAATGAATGTATATGAGTAAGATGCATGTTTAAAAACCATGCATTCATGGTTTGCTATTGATGATGATGATGATGATGATGATGATGATGATGATGATGATGATGGTGATGGTGATGGTGATGGTGATGATGATGGTTATGATGCAGATAAAACACTTGTAGAAAACATTAACTTGGTCTTCGTTCCAGAACAGTAAAGATAAACTATTATAGAAGGAGATAAAAGAACAACAGAGTATACTTAACCTCTCAGTAGATCACAACGAAACATTACACACAGCCGTGACATCGTGGAAGTTCACTGTTTAGGTATTTCTACGACGCTATGCACACACAATCGTACAAAAATTGCTCGGCGAAGAAATATACAACGCGAGGATATTCGTAAACGGTGGATAGCCGGTGGTCGAAAAGATTGGAATCCTACCACCTTCACGATATGTTCATCCTATATCAAACAAGTGGGTTGATAGGAAGTCATCTTCTGCGATGGTCAATTTTCGTGCGGTTGGGTGCATATAGCCCAGTTGAAGAAATGCTTTGTATAAGCATTATCTCTGTGATGACAATTATTAAATATTAGCTGATGTACCCGTGCTTCGCTACGGAATTCTACACTCTATACAGAATTCTAGGTTAGATAGTGTATACGTTGTGAGAAAGATTGCAATAAATTCCATAGATCATAACGTTACCCTAGAAATGTGACGGGGAATTCACCAAACGTATTTATTTAATGTGAAAACTGAGTTAGGGAATTTTCATTATAATGGCAGACTCTCACTCTCGACTGTCTTGTTACATCCTCAGAAAGACTGCATTTGTGGTTTCCCATCTGAAATCCACATAGGTCATTACAATGACGCCAGTAGGAATGTCGCGATTAAAAGCAATGCCACCATATGAAATACTCGACGAAATGAAAAACCACACATTTTTAACGAACAGTAGTCCGCTGCCAATCTAACATTCCGTTAAGTGTCCACACTGATAATTCCAATCAGCGCGTTAGAGTAGGGATCGAATAGCTGGAATACTATGATGAACCAGTGTGTTACGTACCAGCAGCATCAGAGGAATGGCATGCTAAAGACGAAAGTTATTTAACTCCTCAGCCGTTTCCGGCCAATATTCAGGCAGGTTGTTATACTCGGTACGCAGCAGTAATCCCATCTATCGGAGATGGGTGGCAGCGTAAGAGACGGAGAATATCACAACAAACAATGGTCAATGTTATGTTATTGTTGGATAAATTTTATAAGCTTTCCATATTGTAGGCCTTCGCATTTAATTTTCTTTCGACTCTCAAATACCACCTTTGGGTTGGTTACCAGTTCTTTGAAATATTCAACCTCCTCACCTCCGAAGACAAATGGCACTGAAGAAAGAATGGCTTAAATGCTGTGACAATCCTCCCCTACCAATGCATCAAGACTGCTTACACGAAGATCTCAGGCTGAAATCCAGGAACCCTTCTTGGTTACTAGGAAAGAGGCTAGCCCAAGATGAATTTCATACTAACACTGCCTGGCGCGATGGGTGGGCAGCTTCAAACCCTGACAGATTAGGTCTAATTTCGGATCCAGTTATGCAACCTCCTGGTTTCAACTTACCCAGAAAAATCTGGTCATCACTTAATCGGATCAGAACTCAACATGGCAGATGCAACTTCTGGAAACACAAGTGGAAGATTACCAGCGAGCCTTATTGCGACTGCTCTGACGTGCAACAGACCGTTCAACATATCGTCACAGAGTGCCCACTCCGAAGATTCAGTGGGACAATAAAGGACATCCACGATGCCAGTGATGAAGCTGTGAGTTGGATAACAAAACTGGACATTCAGCTTTAGCAGCAATGCAGTTATTTGTAAATAATCAAATTATAACAATGTATCCTCATGCCATACGATATGTATATACAGTATATACCACTCTTATCATAGTTGGTACGGTAAAACTGTATAAAACATAAATGATCGAAAATTCTGTGTATAGTACTTTCCGATAGGACCAATAACATAGATATTTAAGAGTTAAATTTTAGGCGCCTTCTCCTAAACTATCATTTCCTCAAGGGCGAATAAAATTGTTTATAGCTTACACTGTAGTTTCTTATTCCCCGACTCTATATACAGATTTTCATTAAATTCTGTTTAGCCACTCTCTCGTGGCTGGGCGTTGATATGGACTTAGCAACAAAAAATACAAATTCATGAATATCTCTGCTATCATAGCCGGTTCGGTAAAAATGTGTAAGACATAATTTAATTGTATACAACTTTAGTTATGCAGTATTTAAAGATAGGATCACTAATAACATAAATATTTGAGAAATAAATTTTAGGCCTTCCCTTGAACTACCATTTCGCTTAGCGTGAATAAAATTATTCATAACCTAGATTGTAGTGGCTCATTCCCAGACTTCACGTGCCGATTTTAATTAAATTATCTTAAGCCGTTTTCTCGTGATGCATGTACAGACAGACAGACAGACAGACAGACAGACAGACAGACAGACAGACAGACAGACAGACAGACAGACAGACAGACAGACAGACAGACAGACAGACAGACAGACAGACAGACAGACAGACAGACAGACAGACATTACGGAAAAGTAAAAAGTGCATTTCCTTGTTACTGTGGACACGACCGATACAGAAATACCATTATTTTAAATCTGAACAATGTACAGACAAAACTCCTATTTTATATAATATATAGATAGGTGTTCGAACTATTTTAGCCCATCCCCGTTGGCTCACTGTCCGACTGTTGGGCGAATGGTAAACTTCGACGTGCCGGGCGAGTTGGCCGTGCGGTTAGGGACGCGCAGCTGTGAGCTTGCATCCGGGAGATAGTGGGTTCAAATCCCACTGTCGACAGCTCTCAAGATGGTTTTCCGTGGTTTCCTATTTTCAAACCAGGCTGTACCTTAATTAAGGCCACGACCTCTTCCTTCCCATTCCTAGGCCTTTCGTATCCCATCGTCGCCATAAAACCTATCTGTGTCGGTGCGACGTAAATCAAATTTGAAAAAAAAACTTTGAGGCCTTCTGTTCGGAGCGTCCCGGGTTCGATTCCAGGTCGGGTCGCGGATTTTAATTGAATCTGATTAATTATTCTAGCTCAGGGACTGGGTGTTTGTGTTTGTCCCAACACTTTCCTCTTTGTATTCAGACAATACACTACACTACACTAAGAACCACCATAGAAACCGCAATAGTGATTAGTGTCAGGAAGGGCATCCGGCCGTAAAACAGGGCCAAATCCACGTGTGCTACACATTTCGCACTTACGACCCCACAGATGTGGGAAAAGCGAAAGAAGAAGAAGAAGATTATTGTTGACTCACTAGAAGTAACAGACTTGCAGTCAAATTTGTATACAACGTTCCTTAATGATGATGCTCGGAATTGTGAAAGAAAATGCAAATAATAACCTGCCTAATTATCTTCAAAATCTTGTTCAGTTCTTCGAAAGTAAACCGTAATACGCAGGACTTTAGTACTGTACTATTTACTACTAATCTTGTTGTGGAAGGATATGATCATGTTCTACACTATATCTAGAAAACCCATGGAATCTTGAAATATGGCTGGTTTATGTTTGAAATATTGTGGCATATCTCAGAAGAGGGGAAAGTGAACCGTTCCAGGCCTAGGAATTTTCCTGCCAAGTGCTACAAAAGGCAAAGAATTGAAAATGAAACTAGACCAAAAGAGAACAAGAAGTCACCGAAATTAAGCAGAAAAGTGGAAATGAAATGCCTGGGTAAGGCACTAAGAGTACAACATAACAAATCAATATGCAAACAAGCACTTTTGATTTTGTTTCCATTAGCCGTATGACCACTAACTTTACACGAAATCCGAAACCAATAAATTCCACGTCATGCTTTAAAAATCTCACAGTATTTGAACTGTGACTACATTAGTACCGGCGTCACCCAAAGTTAGCATATTCTTATTATTATTTTCCTGCTTGCTCCACCTTTTTCCCCATCGTATGGGGGAGGGGAATAATAGTGTGAGGGTTGCGTCGTACATTTCAGCCCCCGAAGTAGAAGAATTAATCAGGCAAGCCTCAAATTCACCATCCTTCCTGGAATCGAAACCGGGACCCTATCAACCGAAGGCTACAACACTGATCACTCAGACGAGTAAGTTAACTGATTGCAGTTAATAAACTGAAGACATGGAATTGGAAGACAGTTTGATGTTGCTTTAAAGGACGGGTTCTTTGAAAGCGATTATCTCTTAAGGAGTGCAAAAGTGAATGCATTGTGGCTAAGCCGAATCATCTTGATTCCATTACGAATTGGGAAAGAGAGGCTCTTCAAGCGGCAGCCATCTATAAATCCTGAAGGCTTAGCAATTGAACCCTTTAGCAACACACTAATGTTTAAAATTTAAGCTCTGTTTAATTTTTCACAATATTACAAATTTCACTTTGATGATAAGGAAATTGCAGAAATAAGCTCATAATTTTTCGATGTTAGTATGTTATGCTGTCAATGTCTAAATGCTGTAAATTGTAGAATTTCGCTTAATTTACGCCTCTCTCTCTATCTCTCTCTCTCTCTCCCCCATCTCTCTCTCTCTCTCTCTCTCTCTCTCTCTCTCTCTCTCTCTCTCACCCCTCAACTTTTTCAGCTGTTCTGTTCGGTGCTACTGGTGGTCAACGGCCCCTGTTCGTTACCCATTTCAGCATAAAATACAAAGGAAGCATTCAGCTGAATTTTAATCATATATTAATTTCATTATAGACTGTTATGCTTTTCAGCGTTCAGTGTGCAAGCCCTTGAATTTACTGGCCGCCAACACAATCTTCTATTTGTAACCAGTTCTGTGACGTCGTTTAAGTTCGCATGACCCCACGATTGAAGCCGTTTTACGCGTACAGATTTGTCCACCGAGTTCATTCCTAACTAAGCCTTTATCTCTTCATTCCGAGTTTCCTCCTGTCATAGTTCCCACCTATTTGTATCGGCAGTCATTCTCACTACTTTAACGTCTGTTACTTCTACCTTATGAATAAGACATCCTGAGTCCACGCAGCCTTCACTCCCTTAAAAAAAGTTGATCTGAAAACAGACCGATGTATAGATAATTTCGTCCGGGAAATGCCTTCCTTCTTACAGAATACTGTTGATCGGAAGTACAAGTTCACTTGTAAATAAATGAACCACAAAACTGGCATAAAAAGTCCATTTCAAAACTGTCGTATACATTGATCAAGACTCGAACCACGACCAGTTTGGTAAAATTTTGCTGCATAATTCTCGAGGTGGTTAATGATTTAGGGTCAAAACAGTGAAATTATATTGGTCCCTAGTGACTGAGCGACTGAGCTACGGCGTCCACGAATACAGACATTTGATCTGGAATACAAGTCAAGTAGGCTACACGGAGTAAAAGTGAACTGCCGTGTATCCGTTCGCCCACACTTTCAGTTTACGTCTCATTCTTACCTGTACTTCCGCTTCGAACAGCCTGCTCCAAAGATGATTGACAAACAGACTCAGAGCCAACAGTGCAGTACTCGTGCCAGGCGCCGACAGTACACCAATCGCTACTATGCACTTTTCTTTATTTCTCTGAGCTATAAAACTCTTCAAACTGTTAATAACGCGTGCTATAAACTCGGCCAAGTTGTGGAGGGGGAGGACAGAGGGGAAGGAAGGGGTAGGATTATCACTACAGTGGGAGAAGTCCTGTACACAACACAATAGCGATGATTTAAGCTAGCTACCGTAAAGTAGAACGAATTACTGTCCATATTATTGCTTCTTACTTTTAATGGAAGTCTGACCAACAGAATTTCTTGATAGCTACTTTAGTCTGTTGACGTTTCGTCAGGCCAGGTAGATGATTTTGAAGCTGGAGGCCCTTGTAGCCTGAGTAAGGTGGCCGACGGAGTGTAAACCCAAGATGAAGTCGTTTTATCCTGTGGGTCATAGAAAACTGTGTTCCAAAGAGAGCAGTTCTACTTTGCTTTATTTAGCTGGACTTTCATATGAAGGTCGTTGCTTTACTGCACATAAACCGGTCAAGATTGTAGCTCGATTGCTGTTAGTTTTACGTCGCACCCACTGACACAGGTCTTAAGGAAATAGGACAGGGTAGGACAAGGAATGAGAAGGCATTGACCGTGGTACAGCCCCAATATATACCTCGTGTGAAAATTGGAAACCACCGAAAACCATCTTAAGAGCTGCCAACAGTGGGTTTCGAACTCACTGACTGCCAAATGTAAGTTAACAGCTACATTACATGGCTTGGACCGCGTAAACAACTCGCGCGATAAAGATTGTGTCAGTATCAACGTAAACTTTACTGGACGTCCGAACAGAACGGGGTGGTGGTCATTATTGTTTAAAAGACAAGTCCAATCGAGCAACCACCTTCTCTGAACACTAATTAATGCAAGAGGTCCAGTTCGTCGACGAATGACGGTATAAACAAGGAAATTGGACTGTATCGCGATTGAACTATCTAAGCTATTTGATAGGGTAGTTCATGGGAGACTACTTGCAAAAATGAGTGGAATTGAACTAGCAAAAGAGTGACTGAATGAGAAGCTATATTTCTAGAAAATGGAACTCAGAAAATTAGAGTAGATGAACCTTTATCTGATCCCGTAATCTTTAAGAGGGGAATTCCTCGTGGCAGTATTACTGGACCTTTAGGTTTTCTTCTATATATATAAATGATATGAGTAAAGAACGTGGTGTCGTGGTTAGTGTGATTAGCTGCCACCCCCGGAGGCCCGCGTTCGATTCCCGGCTCTACCACGAAATTTGAAAAGTGGTACGAGGGCTGGAACGTGAGCCATCCTGGAAGTGGTTTTCCGTGATTTCCAACTTCTCCTCCAGGCAAATGCCGGGATGGTACCTAGCTTAAGGCCATGGCCGCTTTCTTCCCTTTTCCTTGTCTACTCCTTCCAATCTTCCCATCCCCCCGCAAGCCCCCTGTTCAGCATAGCAGGTGAGGCCACCTGAGCGAGGTACTGGTCATCCTCCCCAGTTGTACCCTGACCCAAAGTATTAAGGTCCAGGACACTGCCCTTGAGGCGGTAGAGGTGGGATCCCTGCTGAGTCCGACGGAAAAACCTACCCTGGAGTGTAAACAGATAAAGAAGAAGTAGAAGAAGAAGAGTAAAGAACTGGAATAAGAGATAGATAAGGCTTCTTGCAGATGGTGTTAATACGTAGAGAGTAATAAATTACAAGATTGTGAGCAACTGCAAAAAGCTCTCGACAATGTTGTGAGATGGGCAGCTGGTAGTGGAAAGGTGATAAACGGTGTTTAAAGTCAGGTTGTGAGTTTCACTAATAGGAAAAGTATACTTAGTTTTAATTACTGCGTTAATGGGGTGGAAATTTCTTACGGGAATCACTCTAAGTACCTAGATGTAAATATAGGAAAGGTCTTCATTGGGGTAATCACATAAACGAGACTACAAATAAAGGGTGCAGATCTCTGCACGTGGTTATGAGGATATTTAAAGGTTGTTAGTAAGGATGTGAAGGAGAGTCCAGCAAGACCCCCAGCCAGAGTATGGTTCCAGTGTATGGGATCCTCACCAGGATTACTTGATTCGAGAAATGGACAAAAGCCAAAGAAAAGCAGCTCGATTTGTCCTGGGTGATTTCCGACAAAATAGTTACGGAAATGTTGCAAAGTCTGGTGTAGGAAGACGTGGGAGGAAGGAGACGACCTGTCTCGACTAAGTGGTGTGTTCCGAGCTGTCAGTGGAGAGATGGCGTGGAGTGACATTAGCAGACCAGTAAGTTTGAGTGGTGTATTTAAAAGTAGGAAAGATCACGATATGAAGATAAAGTTCGAATTCAAGGAGACAAATTGGGGGAAATATTCGTTTATAGAAAGGGGAGTTAATGATTGGAATAATTTACCAAAGGAGATGTTCAATAAATTTCCAAATTCTTTGCAATTATTTAAGAAAAGACTAGAAAAACAACAGATAGGGAATCTGCGGCCTGGGTGACTGTCCTAAATTCAGATCAGTGATGGATTGCAAGTTGCTTTGCGTCGCACCGACACACATAGGTCTTATGGCGACGATGGGACAGGGAAGGGCTAGGAGTGGGAAGGAAGCAGCCGTTGCCTTAATTAAGGTACAGCCCCAGCATTTGCCTGGTGTGAAAATGGGAAACCACGGAAAACCATTTTCAGGGCTGCCAACAGTGGGGTTCGAACCCACGATCTCCCGAATACTGGATCCTCACCGCACTTAAGCGACTGCAGCTATCGAGCTCGGTAGTGTTGGACTGGTTGACTGAAAACGGAAGCGCTGGAAGGACAACGTGAAAATTAAGCAGTACTTTGGGTTCACAAGTCTAATACTGTCGGCATTTGAAGAGAATATTGGATAAACACGGTGAGTCTGTTGGGAAAAATTAATTAGTAGAAACGGACAATGGTTGTCAATCCACGCTCCTAAGTTGATAGCCCTTGCAAAAGGGAATATGGAAGAGTGTTAAAAACCGATGAATGAAGGTACCGGCTAAAAAATGGGAAAGACCGTCAAAGGTGTGAAATAAAAGACTGCCTAGGCTTCAGAAACGTAATACCATCGGGATATGGAGAGAACGCAATAAGATCAAGGTATAATCATAATATTTAACATTAAACACAATGACTACATACGATTTTAAAAATAGAGAAATTCACTGTCAGTACAAGGTTTCAACTTTAGCATAATGAGAAAAAGGAAGTGTTCTTTATGAACAGTCGAACAGGTGGTATAGTGAACAATGTGAGCTGCAGATTTCACAAACACAGTCTCTGGATACCTGGTGAAAACCTTCATTACAAATGCGATGATGAAAGCCGTGAATTGCTCCTCTCGTATAGAGGTGGCGTAGCTCAAAATTGGCTGATTTCCATTCAACATTGTTCATGGCGGGTGTATCAAAGAATTCTGGGTCTATTTCTAGGGTTTCCGGAGTCGTTTGTTCAGGAACCTTTTGGTAGCAGGGTTGTTGTCAGATCATGAGTTGTCATCAAGTCTTCATTGAAGGAAGATGTTCCTGCTAGCTGGTATACAAGTCGATTTGGTGAAAACTTTGATATGCAGAGTACTTTTTTTATGTATCTGGCTTTAGTTCTGCCCAACGTTTCCAGATTTCTGTATTAGAGATACGGCCATATTATCTCAATTGCTTACGATGTTACCGGTGCAACTTTCAGCTTGAATAATGACATCGCTGTTCTTGGTGAAAGTTATTTGAGATTGCGAATCTCCATTGCAGCCTTTATCGCATCCACTGTTCTATCCTCAATGTGACTTGTGAATGTGAATCCAGCGACTTATGTTTAGGAAAGACTAGCTGATGTACCCGTGCTTCGCTACGGAATTCTACATTGTATACATAATTCTATGTTAAGTAGTGTACACCTTGTGAGGAAGATTGTATCATATTGCATAGCAACGTTACCCTAGAAACGCAACGGGGAAGTCACCAAACGTCTTTTCTCATATGAAGACTGGGTTCAGGAATTTTCATCGCGATGGTAGGTCTGCTTGCCTACTTTTTTTGCTATTTGTTTTACGTCGCACCGACACAGATAGGTCTTATGGCGACGATGGGATAGGAAAGGCCTAGGAAGTGGAAGGAAGCGGCCGTGGCCAATAATTAAGGTACAGCCCCGGCATTTGCCTGGTGTGAAAATGGGAAACCACGGAAAACCATCTTCAGGGCTGCCGACAGTGGGGCTTGAACCCACTATCTCCCGATTACTGGATACTGGCCGCACTTAAGCGACTGCAGCTAACGAGTTCGGTTGCTGCCTACTATCAGTCACAATCAGGATGGGGAGTTTTCATTATAATGGCAGACACTCACTCTCCACCTGCATGTTAACATTCTCAGAAAGACTGCCTTAGTGGTTTTCCCTAATGAAATGGTCATAGGTCATTACGATGATGTCAGTAGGAATGGCGCGATTAAAAGCAATATGAAATACTCGATCGAATGAAAAACCACGCATTTTCTCACTTTTAACGAACTGTACTACGCAGCCCATCTAACAGTCCAAAGTTCCAGAGCCGGAATGGCCAAGCCGCACAGCCTTGATCCGTGAACACTCTTCGTCTTTTTTCGTTGGGGGGGAGGGGTCGAATAGCGAGGAGTCCCAGGAGGATAAAACTATGCCCTTTCACTAATCTCTTTCCTAGGAGTACCCGATGAGTCGGAAAATCTCATTTCACTACACTGGTGGCGGAAAAATCTAACTGACGTGGAGGAAATTTTTCCTCCAAACCAGACGAGAAAACCCCTCTTCACTGCTAATTTGAAACAAAATGAATGTAGAATTTGATAAAAGTGAAGAGGAAGACGCTTTTCTTAAGAAACGTCTCTTTTCAGAGTTGAATTTTGAATTATTTAGTGAATTGTAGTGCTATAATTTGGAACAGGCCTAAATTGTAATTCTAGACCAGGTCATACTACTATTACTAAGTGAGCCTCTGCCAAATCACCACACTGTTCATTCAAAACAGCGCGTCAGAGTAGGGAACGAATAGCTGGAAAACTGATGAACCAGTGTGTTACGTACCAGCAGTATCAGACAATGTATGAACCAGAGGAATGGTATGCTAAAGAAAAAAGTTTTCTAACTTCCCAGCTCTTTCCCGCCAATATTGACTCAGGCTGTTATACTCGGTACGCAACAGTAATCCCATCTATAGGAGTTGAGGGCACGATAAGAGGCAAAGAACATCACAAAAAACAATGGCCAATCTAATGTTATTGTTGATCAATGTTATGCGCTTTCGATATTGTAGGCCTTCACATTTAGTTTTCTTCCGACTCGAAAATACTACTCTTATCACAGTCGGTACGGTAAAACTGAATAAAACATAAATGATCGGAAATTGTATTCTCTATAACTTTTGTTATGTAGTACTTGTGTATAGGAGCAATAACGAAGGTATTTAAAAATTAAATTTTAGGCGCCTACCCCTAAACTACCATTTCACCCAGGTTCAGTAAAATTGTTTATAGCTTAGACTACAGTTTTTTCTTCCCCGACTCTATATACCGATTTTCATTAAATTCTGTTCACCCATTTTCTCGTGGCTCGGCGTTGATGTGAACTTAGCAACAAAAATCGAAATTCATGAATATCAATGTTATCATAGCCGGTACGGTAAAATTGTTTAAGACATAAATGAGCGGAAATTTAATTCTATGTAACTTGTATGTATTTATCGACAGGACCATTTAAAATATAAATATTTGAGAATTGAATTTTAGGCCTTCCCCTAAACTATCATTTCACTCAGCGTGAATAAAATGATTTATAGCCTAGATTGTAGTGGCTCATCCCCCGACTTTACATAGCGATTTTCATCAAATTCTCTTCAGCCGTTTTCAAGTGATGCGTGTACATACATACAGACAGATAGATAGACAGACAGACAGACAGAAATTACGGAAAAGAAAAAAAGTGCATTTCCTTGTTACTGTGGACATGAACGATACAGAAATGCCTTTTTTTTCAAATTCTGAGCAATCTACAGACAAAGCTCTTATTTTGTATATATAGATAAAAGCAAGGATCCCGAGAAAAGTACAATCTACGTCACTCAGTCATATGCAGCGTTGTCGTCGCTCTACTCTCCCAAGATGATAGCATATTATTCTTATTCTTATTACTCCTTATTATTGCGCTGTAACTTCGCGGAAGTTTGGCGAACATTATGAAGTACTGCCGCATCGCGGATTTCGAACCACTGTCTGAGATGCACGTCCAGGATACTTTTTTTAATAGAATGGAATACAATAGACTATCATAGAATATCCCCCCCCACTTTCGGATCAAGGATGGGGTAATAATTTATTTTAATCCAAGATGTGTTTTGAAAAAATGCATTCTTTTCCCTATTAGGCTACTACATTAAACATTACTATTAAACTTATTAACTACGGCGTATTTCAATCTAGTTTCTAAATTGTAGTGTGTTTTCTTTGAATTTTATTTACTTTGTCATAGACGTTGACAGAGTTATATAGTCTAGGACAAACATGAATCTTACCATCTATAATGTTTATTAGTACCTAATTGTCTCATCAGTCTTTGCAGTACCGGGCGAGTTGTCCGTGCGGTTAGGAACGCGCAGCTGTGAGCTCGCATCCGGGAGATAGTGGGTTCGAACCCCACTGTCGGCGGTCCTGAAGATGGTTTTCCGTGGTTTCACATTTTTACACCAGGCAAATGCTGGGGCTGTACCTTAATTAAGACCACGGCCGCTTCCTTCCCATTCCTAGGCCTTTCCTCTCCCATCGTCGCCATAAGACCGATCTGTGTCGGTGCGACGTAAAGCAACTAGCCTTAGTCTTTCCAGTGTTACCGTACAATTACAACATACATTTTTAACGAGATAAATGACTGAAAGTATGACCTAGTGGCCATATGATTTGGGAAGTAAATTATTTCATGACTGAATTGTGCTCGTGCATGAGTGAGTGAATAAACACTCTTCTCACTCACTCACAGATAACCACCAGCTGGGAAGTGAGTTATATGACTGAATTGAATTGAATTGAATTGAATTGAATTGAATTGAATTGAATTGAATTGAATTGAATTGAATTGAATTGAATTGAATTGAATTGAATCGAATGCATTATTCTACAGGATCATTTTCTCCGCGCACGTCCATGTCTCTTGGAGGCCCGTAGGGGGAGAGAAAATTGAAGATGCTCGATTGTTGGATGAATGCATTTACTGGCTATGTAAGGAAAAGGGCCGTGCAATGCGTGAAGATGAATGACGTCCTATGAATCGCGCCTAGGTGAGACAGTAAGGGCATGCTCATTTCGTCTGGAAAGCTTTAGGTTCGATTCCCCGTCAGGAAGTTGAAAAATTTAGAAGCGAGATTTCTACTTCTAAACAGAGACATGTTATTGGGCTTCGCACAGCCTATCAAAAATGAGTACGAGGTTAAATTCTTGGGATGGGGGTGGGGCAAAGGTGACCGGACATACACCCAACTAATCTATCTCAGTGCTTAGGTAAGGATAGTGGAAAACATCTTCCACTCCTCCAAGGGCCTTCATGGCCTGGACGGAGATAGGTAAATGGTTATGAATTTATGAATTACAAGAATATACCAAGGAAAGTTGGATTAGAGAGATGAAGGTGAAGGGTGGTAGTATTGGAGTAACTATTCTATTATGAGAAATTCGCCAATCAGCCTGCCTCAACTCTAATAAGAGAAACTTAAAAAAAAAAAAAAAATGTCCAGTCCCTCGATCACTACAAATGTCTACAAACGACGTCAAAATGAACTACTCCCTAGCCCTCGTAAAACTAATTCTGCTGAAATCAGAAAAGAATAGTTGGCTAAGTGGGATTCAGCAGGAAAGTGAGGGGCTAGCGCAAGTAAGTAGAAGGAATTCCAAACTCGGTGGGACGAACGAGGTAGCCTTATGGCGAGGATTGGATAGGAAAGGGCTAGGAATGCGGAGGATGTAGCTGTGGCCTGGTATAAAAACCAATTTTTACAATTGGCTTTACGTTGCCCCGACACAGATAGGTCTTACGGCGACGATGGGATAGGAGAGGGCTAGGAGTGGGAAGGAGGCGGCCGTTGCCTTATTTAAAGTACAGTCCCAGCGGTATGAAAACCACCTTCAGAGCTTCCGTCATTGCGATTCTAACCCACTATCTCTCGAAACCAAGCTCACAGCTACGCGAACCAAGCGAGTTGGCCGTGCGGTTAGGTCCGCGCAGCTTCGAGCTTGCATTCGGGAGATAGTGGATTCGAATCTGGACCTTAATTGAGGTCACAGTTCTACCTTTCCCTTCCGTACCTCACCGAAAACATTCGATGTGTTAGTGCGATGTTAAACCACTAGCAAGGAAAAGAAAAAGCTAAGTCATTGATAGACCTTGTGGTTTCAATGGAAGTTCCAACATGTCTGACTGGTTCGCCAATAAGTAACAATTTTTAAGTGTTCTTTTGTTGAAAAATTAGGGTGTCACGAAGTATCCTACTGAGACTCCTACAACTACATATCCCTAGGTAAACTAAAATATACATGTTGTCAGACGTCCGACCATATGAGAGCGAGTGGAAGGGCGGAGGGGCCAAAGTGTGAGAGGGGTGCAATAATTCCAGGGTGAGAAATTGGAACGAGTCTCGGAACCTAATGAATAGGGCAAAATTTAATATATTTTTTTAGAAAAATCTGAATTATTGTTAGAAATGAAGTTATAAAGTTACGAAATATGTAACCATAGGGATAAAAATTATTCCAGTGTTAGTTGAAAGGTTGTCTGTTTCTTGATAAATATTTGCTCCTACAAAAACTGATTGTATTTCCGGATAAATATGTGAGATTGCAACCACTTCACTTGGTGCAGCGTCAACTATTAAATGAGTGTATCTGATGTGATAAAAATCAGGTAACATGCACTCGAACCTTAGTGCATCGCAATCATGTTCTCACATTCTGGCTTGCGACTCCGGAACTAAAGATTTGATTTGAATGGTTGAGGTACACTTTGAATGTACATACCTACCATTGATGTGCATATCAGTGAATAAATAACAGAACCATAGCAATAGTCATAGGAGAAGGGCAAAAGTTACCATTCTGTATGAAATTTACGAAACGTTTTGGGCAAGTGCTCGTGGTACATGATTACTTTATTTGCCATCCGTGCCACTACGTGACCAGCCAGGTAAGATCTCTCTCTCTCTCTCTCTCTCTCTCTCTCTCTCTCTCTCTCTCTCTCTCTCTCTCTCTCTCCAGTCTATATAACCTTGGCACGGTGTAGTGACATGCTGTGTTTTCCTGGAGAGTAACGCCATCCTCAATGATTCTGTGCTAGCTCTGTCGCCTAATGGAGTGATTTTTCCAACCAAGATCTTCAACTGGTCAGCCCACCTGTCGGAATATCGACGTCGGGGCCACTTTCCTTCTATTTTCATCTTCACCGCCATGTTTTCATAGCATCGCGTCTTTGCGATATCTTACCGAAGAATCTCAGATGGACATTGTCTATTCTGATTAGTTTATCCTACATTTGCTTGCATCCGTAGTGTAACTGTTAGTGTTCTTAGCTGCCGCCCTCGGGGGCCTGAGTTCGAATCCCGGTACTGTCAAAATTTAAAAATGCCAAGATGGCTGGCATATGGTTAAAATAATACAAGCAGCTCACCTCAATTAGGGGTGTGCCTGGAAAGAGCGGAAGCACCACGGGACGAGGACACGAGCATACTTTACTTTATCCCTCACTTGAAGCATTTTAAGAATATATGCTTTAGCTCAGCTTTCGGTCCATGATATTCGTAGGACTCAGCGATAGACCATATTTCGAAAACTTCGATTCCGTACCCGTCTACTTTCTTAATGGTTCATGTTTCCGCGACATTTGCGGCGGTAGGATATAACAGTGTGTTAACTAAACGGAGTTTGATCTGTCTCGTTTACATCCTGTCCTTCCATGCTTCAGTCATCCTGGCAGTTGCGGTTCTAGTCATTGCTAATCTTCTCCTGATTTCTTTTGAACAACCAACAGCACATAAAAACGGTGTTCCCTAGTAGATGATCTTCTTCACTACCTCGATGTTGGCTACTTCTGTGTTAAAATGCACCCGTGTTTGACTCATGCTTCGGTATGAATGGTGTTGGAAATAGTTTTGTTTGTTCATATATTTGCTATGCTGTTCTTATAAATCTCCTTGATGGGATTAACCATGTGTTGCGTTGCTCCCATGTCTTAGAGTACACACCAACGTGGTTGCTATTTCACTGATCCATATACTTTCTGTAGTCCACAATGCATAGGAATATTCTTGCGTTGAACACTCTGGTACCTCTAAGTGGTATGAAACCACTCTGCTCTTCGGCTACTTGTGATAGAAGGAAGTCATTCAATCTCTTTGACAATGTGAGTGCTGGTGGTAAGGTGAAGCATGTTGGATTAACTGATTGGAACTCTCATGTATTTGGTTGTATAAAAAAATTATCATTTAATGTGCATCGTGAAATTTGCGTGTTTTAGTTCTAGGAGTGCGTTCCCTGTTTCTTAAGACTGTACTTTTCAAGAACTTGTGCAATTAACAGCGTCAGCAAGAAGGAAGAGTGATTTCATTGGACAGAATAATGACGATTTCAATTCAACTTAAAGTCCTGAGGGTTAACTCTGCATTACTTCACCGGTCCTCGGTGGGAGCGAGTGAGCATCTGTCTTTCCTGATTGACCGTCCTAGCGGATAGACTTGGTCGCTCTGAGCGGAAGGCGAGACCCCAAAATTTTTGTTTCATGTAATCTACAGTAGGTCCTGCTCTTTTCAAATATTTTCATGGATCTCCTATTGGTGGTGTCTCCAAAATCAGACAGAAAATCCGCAAGCACTTCATTTGGAAATCCATTGACGGTGAAATCCGTACTCTTGCTAAGTCCGACTCGTTGGCTGAATGGTCAGCGTACTGGCCTTCCGTTCAGAGGGTCCTGGGTTCGATTCCCGGTCGGGTCGGGGGCTTTAACCTTCATTAGATAATTCTAATGGTCCGGGGACTGGGAGTTTGTGCTGTCTCCAACATCCCTGCAACTCACACACCACACATAACACTATCCTCCACCACAATAACACGCAGTTACCTACACATGGCAGATGCCACCCACCCTTATCGGAAGATCTGCCTTACAAGGGCTGCACTCGGCTATAAATAGCCACACGATATTTAAAAGAAATAAGTATTAAAAGAAGCGTTTTGACAGATAGGGCTGATGGGAGGAGCAAGTGTAGTGCCATTGCACGGTGTTGCCACATTCCTTTATGCTTCCCTTCTCATCCGGTTCACTTGTTCGTTCGTTCAGACTGCTGTATTCTGTTGTACGTAACTAAGAAGTGAGAGGTTTGACAACTCCAAGCAGCACGAGCCGGCCATCAGGTTTTTCTCCATGGGTACCGCAGTGGGTCAGCCTACGTTTCCATGACAACCATACCCCTTACTCCATTCTCCCCACCCAGAAAGGCAATAAACGCACCACCCTCTAAGAACTGTCATAACGCATCTTTTAATATTACGAATTTAGGTATGTTGTCATCTGAGCAAGCATCTTTCTTAGGAAGATTACATCTTCGACATCGCAATGAACGTCTTGTGTCTCAGGGAGTGCAAAGAGGAAGTCTTCTACTAACCGATGAAGCTTCCTATATGGTGGACGCAGGAAAAGGTCAGCAGTTTCTGTACCCTAAAAGATACAGTTAAAATCTATTTCACTTCCGTTCGTAAGTAACTGGAGAAAGTTATCCTGACGTAGACTAATTACAACAGTTGAGCAATTTTGATGAAATCTCCACTGTGACAGCAGTAATTCAAAGAAACATCTTGCCTCCTCAGACCATCTTCATGAGTTGGGGTACGTGGCTTCAAGCTGAAAACTAACACTGCACCAATTTCAAAGCAATTTAGGATGGTAATTCAATGAGGTTGAAGCTCCTTCAATCAGAAATATCCACCACAATGCCCGGGGACTTCGATTCCAGGGTTTGCTGGACCAGAATGAGGGGTACTCTGCACTCTGAAAGTATGGTGACATTTTATGTGGTAAGTTGGCAACGTTCGATGAAGCTGAGTGGAAAATGAGCAGCAACGATTCGATTTATTCCAAGTATATTCCAGTAAATTCTTACGATGTTGAGTAGAGCTTTTACCGTCACAAACGTACGCTCAGTTAAAGCAGAAGTTTTGAGTTGAGAGCTTTATTGCAACTCTGTATGGCATTCAGCCATTGTGAAATGCTTCTTTCGATAAGTTACTGCAGATATTCAGTAAAATGTTACCTACTTATGACTTATCAAGTTATCATTTTATTAGCCTTATCTCTAATATTTAAATAAGTGATGTGTTTCTAAACATAGACTAAGAATTTTTGTCATGTTTATACCGTTTCTAAAGTCATAAATTCTTGTTTTTTTCCTAATAATTTTCGGCCAAAACTATCCGGGCCATAGTGATAATAGCTTGCTAAGATTCAAAGAATGAAGAATCTAACGTAAAATGTAACATTGGTACTTCTTCAACTCAATTTCTCTTCAAGGTGCGCGCTACGGACTGCATTAACCATTGTTTGGACATCAGCAGGTATCATAAAATTTACAGCTCTAACAGAAAATGGGCATAGGACATTTGAACCTTTTAAGCGCTGAATCTACCTTTAATGACAAAAGACAATGCACATATGTACTGGCTGAATGCCAAAGACAGTCCCGTAAATGTCTTGCACATTGCTTATGAAATGGAAATATGGCGCTTATTCATTGAAGGCCGGCTGCGTAGCGCATTTATAAGATGCTCGTCTCCTGCATTCAAGATTCTGGGATCGAATTGCATAGGCGGTTAACAATTTGTTTAATTTCGAGAGATTCGTATCAGTACGTCTCAGTAACGTGTGCTTGATTCTTATCACATAATTAGTAAGCACACGTATGCACAAACAAGTGAACATTTGTTTTTAATAGTGGTTTACGGTCGCACTATGATAGGATTTAGGTGACTATAGGAAGCGGCTATGGCCTTTACTAAGGTATAGATCCAGTATTTAACTGATGTGATTGGGAAACGACGTAAAAGTATCTTAGGACTGCCGATGGGGGCGGGGGGTTCGAGCCCGGCATACCCCGAATGCAGACTTACGGCCACACGGCCTGTACCGCGCGAACAATTCGCTCGGTACGGTGCAAATTACTAGAGAATGCAAGTAAACACCCTTGTAGTTTTAAGTGACTGTTGTTATGACCCGATCCGGGTTGCTGAAAATATCAGTAACGATGCCATTCGTCTATTCACAACAACTAATGGCTAAAGAGAAGAAGAATAAGATGATGATGGAGATGACAAACACCACGACGACGACGATAATCGAATTCCTGTGAAGTAGGCTAACACACTTCTTAACATAAAACTGAGCGGAAGAATCAGCATCAAACTGTGTAGCCTGTACCTTGTCCAGCATGCTCTTTAGTGATAAAATAGTCTTTGTCGTAATCTTTAATATACAGTATGCCTACAATTGTCCAATATACACACTGTTTAAAATGTCTTCTCGGTGTACAGTATAATGCAGAAGTACTGTATAATTAAAAGCGGAAGAAGGGACAGGCTGAAGCTACTGAACTGTTAATTAAAGCTGCTAAACTGCTGCTGAACGGAATAGAGCTTATCGGGAAAGGCTACGATTGAAGAAGCAAGCAATGACCCAAATACAGAGCCTACCATAGACTACATTTTGATCCTCGAGAGCGGTATAATACATACCCTGCCTGTCGTAAAAGGTGACTGAAAGGGGGGGCGGGCACGAGATCTGGACTTTGGAACGTGGGTTGGAGACCACGGTTCCTCTAGTTGAGTCTGACATTGTTTCCACTTACTAGTGTCAGGCTCTTCACTTCCATCTTTCCTATCTGACCTCCCTTGGTCAAGTCTTGTTCTCTTCCGACCCCGACGGTATTAGGTTTTTGAGGCCTGGTGAGTCTTTCATTTTCACGCCATTTATGGCCCTTGTCTTTCTTTTATCGATACCTTCATTTTTTATTTTTCGAAGTGAAACGTGACTGAAGCAGGGCAAGAGACTCTGATCTTTGGATCGTTGTTCGGCGACCATAGGTCGCCAAGCTGAGTGTCGTTGTCGTTGTCGTCGTCATCATCATCAGCAGCAGCAGCAGCAGCAGTAGCAACATCATCATCATCATCTCATTGGAGTTCGATTCTCCGCCGAGTCTGTGATTTTGTTTGCTCTAGTCAGTTCGTCTGTTTCAAGGACGGAGTGTTTGTGTATCTCAGTAAACGTACCTCTTCGTATACAAACAATACACAACACAATCAACCACAAGAAACACGTAATAGAGAATACATCCCTCACATGAGGAAGAGCATCCGGCCGTAGAACTGAGTCAAATATACATGTATGATATAGGTCACACCCACAACCCCCACCAGAGCGTGGAAAAGTGAAGGAGGAAGAATCAAGTACGAGAACTAAGTATAAAAATAATGTCTACCCTGAGGACTATTACACGTGTATTCCCTTGTGAATGGGTCCATAGAACGTATCCAGGGTATCCTTTGCTCATCACAAGAATTGACTAAAATGGATAACAGCCAGTGGCTCCTTCTAACAGCATGTTCTGGCATGTTCTGGGGCCCATAGTCGAGTCTACTTGCTTCCACTTGCCTGTGTCAGACTTCGCAATTTCAACTTTTGTGTCTGACCTCCCATGGTCAACTCTCTTTCAGCCCCGACAGTATTAGGTTTTCGAAGTCCCGGGAGCCTTTAAAGGTCATATTATTTGCAATCCTTTTATTTATTTTGGCGTTGCCCTCGTTCTTCATAGGTTCACAACTCTCCCATCCATTCCTGCGATTATTGATAGGAGAGGATGGTTGCCTCGTACTTATAATACCATGAAAAATGAAATGAAATGTCGTTTGGCTTTTAGTGCCGGGATATCCCAGGACGGGTTCGGCTCGCCAGGGGCAGGTCTTTCTATTTGACTCCCCCAGGCGACCTGCGCGTCGTGATGAGGATGAAATGATGATGAAGACGACACATACACCCAGCCCCCGTGCCACTGGAATTAACCAATTAAGGTTAAAATCCCCGACCTGGCTGGAAATCAAACCCGGGACCCTCTGAACCGAAGGCCAGTATGCTAACCGTACAGCCAACGAGTCGGACTTACAATACCATCATATTATATTAGTCTACACGTGAATCGAGAACTCTGATTCATACAACGCGTACCTTATTTACATAAACGTCCTTGTAAGAGTGGAGCGCTTTTTAGACAGAAAGGGATAGAAATGAAGCTTTAAAGGAAATATCCCTCTGCCAGCAACTAGATTCGTTATCATCAAAGACTCCCATGCAGTGAATGGCGAGATGCAATCAAAATAACACCAAGACTTCTGCTGTACGGAGTATTCTGGGCAAAACTCAGGACTATAAACCCTATTGCAGTTGGGCAAGGGAGAGAGAAGCACACTTCTGGGTTCATGGCCCTGTGCTGAAGTACTGAGGAACTCACATCATCATAAAACAAGATCACGATATTGAACCATTCTGTTCATGGTCCAATTGAGGCAATATTCAATACATTGTAATGATTTTATGAGACAACAGGAAAAGGGCGCAAGCTGGGAGAATCAACGCGTCAGTTTCGGGCATGGTACAGTGTGTGAGAAGAATAGAGAGAGGTGAAGCTACCCACTTGATGCTAGGGGATTTACTTATACCAATCCACGGATAAGAAAAGCGGGAGAATCCAAAGCTGAAGAACAATAAACTTGAGATGTATCTTCGCGCACAGACGGAATCTAGAGAATATAAAATGATAGAAAAATCAGAAATATTTTTTTCCGAGTGGTAGGATATGCTTTGCTATGCTAATTATCATTTCAAGCAATTAGAAGGTGTTCGCGGTAAGGACCGTGAAAACCAAGACAACTCTTCACAAGGGAGTCAAGTGGACTTCAAGTGTGTTAACCGAGGAATAACACGCCTTGGAGTGGCTTGTCGAGCTAATAAATACTGAGCTCTGAGAGCACAGCTCACTCTATACTCAACTCTGAATTGCGTAATGTGTGTCGGTCGCGCTGAAACTTAATTTGTGTAACAAAGTGTAATCATTTGAACAGTGTTAGATATTTGGAGAACGGTTAGAATACCGGTCAGTTACTTCTAGGCTGAATTTTAAAAGCGACATAGACATTCACGGTGTAGTTAGGATCGCCCGCTGTGTAGGCTTAAATCCAGAAAGCTAGATTGCTAACTTTAATCTAAAGAACTGTGCTAACTCAGACTAAACCATTTAAATTAAAATTCTCGTTAATTGGGCTTTTCACGTGGACAGAAATTAATCCGCCGATGGTCAGAGCGCTAAACTAGATAAGCTGGAACTGTGGTTATGAATAGCACTAACATTTATAAGCATGGCAGTAGGAGGACTGAACTAGCATCATTGATTTATAGCTTGCTAGGACGAAGGTGCGGACGTGGTTGAGGACGGTAATTTGCCTGAGAACTTTCCGTAAGTGAAATGTTAGGAGCAACGGTGCTATGTTGTAGTAAGGGGAGATAAACATAGACGAATATGAGCGTTAGTTCAGTGTCTCCTTGCAGTTAATGTTAGTCCGCTCATGTGCAACCATCGGTAAGCGATGATATCGTACTGCGAATCCCATAAATTTTGCATGCGCATGAATTACAGGTGCAGTTATAGTACGATCAGATGCCCTCAACGTTGTAGTCAGAAGAGTCATCATGATAATTCCTCAAATATTCTCCTAGACGTAAGCATGGCTTGAACTGCCGACCACAGAGTCCAGAGAGATGGTGTGCACAGACCAGATATAGTAATGTTTGACTGGACTGTAGATGGCTCGGCAGATGAGCTTCTGTGTTTGCGTTTGTACGCATGAGATGAGAATGATAATGTATACTTCGTGATACGTAATGAGAGTGTGTAAGAAAACAACAGGTGCCGCCGGGAGAAGAAGATCGAGGATCAAGCAGAAGTCCCAGCCAAGGATCAACAAGATCATGAAATAGCAAGACCATGGTGCAGCTACAGGCGGTGAACCGAGAACTGTGGACCTCTGAAACTGCAGTACCATGGAGTGCTAGGAGCCTATGGTCCGAGATGGAAGACCGCTAAGGTCATATAACAGATAAGGTTGGACAGTCTCTGTTTTATTGCGTGGTTTAGGGACAGGATAGCTTCACAGATGTTTGTAAATAATTAGTTAAAGCCCTTCAGGCAAGAATGATGTATTTTTCATACTCAGGACTTGCATGCGTAGATAATGTAGCTTTATATCAGAGGTTGTTAGATTGTCTTACGATCGGAGATTTAGGTTAGATGTAGTGTTGTTTGTGTAAATAGTGTTGTGGATTATTTCTGGGGATATGGCTTGCAGTGTAAGATCATTAAAGGGAAAGGGACCAGTACGGTCCGGTAACATCGATAGATAGACCTCGCGAGTTAAGTGGGCTATTTAGAGACATTTTGCATGCGCATGAATTACAGGTGCAGTTATAATCCGATCAGATGTCCTCAACGTTGTAGTCCGAAGAGTCATCATGATAATTCCTCAAATATTCTCTTAGACATGAGCATGGCTTGAACAGCGGACCACAGAGTCCAGAGAGATGGTGCACAGTCCAGATATAGTAATGTTTGATTGGCCTGTAGATGGCTCGGCAGATGAGCTTCTTTGTTTGCGTTTGTACGCATGAGATGAGAATGATAATGTATACTTCGTGGTACGTAATGACGTAGAACTGGCCAGACAGATAAACCTCACAGTTTGCGTGTACCCAGTGTAAGAAAGTGATTATAATTTTGTAACGGGCCAAGTAGAGAAGCAATCAATGTGAAGGGTCTGTAGTTGATGACGGTCTGCACAGCTGTAGTAATGGCCGCCGCAGTGACGTCTGCGAACTTGAATGGAATGGGGGAGCTGTCGATGACGTCAGGTTTGTTTGCGTTTAGCCAGTCTCTCACCCCATAGGAAGGAAGGACATTAGCCCAAGGCAGGGATGCTTGAGATAAGACGGTCTCTGTTATTCCTGTATGCTGCAAGATTATCCACATTTTATTATTGTACATTTCTGACAGGTTATTGAAGCTGCATTCATTTTCTGTGTGTTGTCATTGTGTTGTTTTTACTTTGTTTGAACTAACGATACGCTTAGGTGTCGCACGGATACGAGACGGGGTCTCGTGTTCGTACCTCAGCTGTCCGTGCTGTAACGTCTGCGTGTGTAGTTATAAGTATTTTGGAAGGGTTGTACAGTCCTGTAGTGCAGTGTAAATTTTCCCAACACATGGGAACTGATAGTGTAAGTAATGCGAAGTGATTCCCTCCCTAATCTCATGTTTATTTGTTTAAGTGTATATTCGTAATGACTTCAAAATCGAGTTTGTCCAAGCCGAGTTACCTCTCCTGCATTAATGATACTTCTCCCGCGGACGCAGAATGAAGACTGATTTTGCCACTTCATGCCTGTAAAATTTGTACGAATTGTACTGTAATTGAATATTTAAAATTTCATGTTGGTTCTGAAATTTCCTATCAATCTTTATGTTGTAATAAATTGTTATTTTTGACTTGAGATCCTTCTATAAGCCACACAAGTATAGACAACAGCCCTAGGCATTTTCCTGTCCCTCTTAATTTCATTTCTAAGTCACGAGGACATTTTCCACGGATATCTCCGACTGTGCAGCGCGGTACAGAAGAGGACAGGTATTCATGGTAAGCTATGTGCCAATATATTAGCGAAGGTAGGTATTTCTACGATACTACATTACTTCCGGTACGTTCTCAGCATTGGCTTTACTGGTATTGGAGTCTGCAGGGCACAATATATCTTCGACTGGCAGCACAAGGCGAATCGACATGATAGCCTACAGAAATAACAAGAAAGGGTTGATTGTCGGTCCCACTGTACGATTCGAACACCAAGTAGGGCGGTCGGCTGAAGTATATCTCGAGACAAGAACATGTACGAGCCGCCAGTGTAGTTCTGAAAGCAAAAATACCAGCTTGACAATAACCTATCAAAGTTATCGGACTTATACAGGGACATTATTTTATCTATTCTGGGGATTCTCACTCATCCAGTCGCCTGCGCTGCGAGCCTGTCTCCCGCCAAGCAATTTTTCGTTATGGGCTTCTCGGCACCACATCCTCCCCTTCTGTACAATTTGCTGAGAACTTTATCAACGTAAGATTCTGTTTAGTCAAGTGTTCATGTGTTTAGTGCTCAGTGTGTTGTTACATGAGCGTGTGTATAGGCTAAACAGAATACCTTCATAAAGTACAGGAAATCTTGTGCGAAAACACACGCTGGCCACTTTCCGGCAAATTGCTTGGCGGGAGATAGGCTCACAGCGCAGGCGACCGGGCGACTGAGAATGCCCTGAAGAGATAAAATAATGTCCCCATAGTTGGAGCACGTGGTACTATCCCAAAATTGTTTATAAAATTCTGGAAAGAGTTTCAGCTGCCTGTGAAAAGCATCGATAACTTTGCTACTTTGCTAGTAGCTTTGCGATACAGATAGATTTTATGGCGACGATGGGAAAGGAAAGGCCTAAGAGTTGGAAGAAAGCAGCCATGGCCTTAATTAACGAACATCCTGGTGTGAGAATGGGAAACCACGGGCTTCAGGGCTGCCGACAGTGGGAATCGAACCCACTATCTCCCGGATGCAAGCTCACAGCCGCGTGGCCCTGACCGCATCGATAACTTTGTTTATCATTGCTGCGAGTCGAGGATCTGTGAACATGCTCCGATCTCATTTATACGAACCTGCTTGATTTCTTAAGGTATGCACTTTTCCCTTAAAAGACATATCTATTATGCATATAATGTATTGTATTACTTTGTCAGTTTGGCAACTCGTTCATGCCAGAAATCATTCAAACATTTGCGTCGTAAATGGATTTAAGTTGTATGAAAGTGTTATCTGTGCGAATGGAACCCGACTATCAACAGTGAACTAAAGGAACCAGTTGATATCCTCCAGGAGGTAAATTTCAGCGAAGCCACATTTGTAACGATGTTGAGCAGACATTTCAGAAAGTGACAAATGATTCGTTATACTGGAAAATGTTAGTAACATAAAAGAAAAAAAATAGTCAAAGTAGTTCGATGAAGGTAGAGAAGACATGAGCGAATTGAAGCAACGCTGCTGTTGTTTCTTTTTCTGTACCTCTCACCGACACAGATAAGTTTTATGGCGACGATGGGGTAGGAAAGGGGTAGGAGGAGGAAGAAAGTAACCGTGGTATTAATTAACGTACAGCATTTGCCTGTTGTGAAAATGGGAAACCACGGACGACCGTCTTCAAAGCTGTTGAGATTGGAGTTCGAACCTACTATCTTTCAAATGCAAGCTCAGGGCTGCGCGCCCCTAACCTTACGACCAACTCGCTCGCTAAATGCTGGATTTTGCTGAAGACTTACATCTCGCAAGATTAAGTCAAAGGATGTGCCATGTCATTAGCAACACAGAAAAGTTTTCCAGCGTTTTTCTTTCTCTATCGCTTTTCAACATCCCGGTGGGGTAATAGATTTTAGTGAAATTTGTTTTGCAATTGCGGATTTGGCCCTGCTTTACGTCCGAATACAATTCCTGACGCCCATACTGCGCGGAGGATCAACTGAACTATTGGTGGTATGAGTGCTGTGAGAAAATGAAAAGGTGTATTACAACAAACACAAACACTCAGCCACCGAGCCAGAGGAATTAAAACTTTCTTCAGCTTATCCCAGATATTTATGAGGTTGCTGGAGCCACCTAGGGTCCTTTTGGTTTTGGCCGGGGGTTTAAGACCGGGTGCTCTTCCTGACGTCACGTGATTCTTGAGATGAAGAATCCCACCCAGAATTGACCGGGATTCGAAACTCAGCCTTCCGAGTGGGAAGCCAGCAGCTAAACCACTGAGCTAATCACGCCCCTCCACGAGTTAATAAGACCTGTAGGGTACCAAACCAGGGCCCCTCTGAATCGTAGAACGCTACACTAAACATTCAGCCAAGGGGCTGGATAGAAAATGTTCCTACTATTCTGAAATCTGTTGCAAGTAGATACCAGAAAACGAACTGTCTGAAGGAAAAGTGAAGTGCCATTAGTTCTGGTGCAAGAACGTCGGACATGCGCTCTCCAAGTCAGACGAGCCAACCCTGAGTGAGCTCGGGAGTGCCCATTTTATGGGTTCATATACGGCCAGAAAAGAAAAAAAGAATACAAGGATGAGTGCTTTCTCTATGACCGGAAGTAATTAGAAATCCAATAGGTAAGTATCATACGAATGAAAATCAATATATGGCAAAATATGACCTAATTTTGTCTGTTGATATCGTGACAATCCAACCCTGTGGTGTCGTGGATAGTGTGATTAGCTGCCACCGCCGGAGGCCCGGGTTCTATTCCCGGCTCTACCATGAAATGTGAAAAGTGGTACGAGGGCTGGAACGGGGTCCACTCAGCTTCTGGAATTTAACTGAGTAGAGGTGGGTTCGATGCCCACCTCAGGCATCCTGGGAGTGGTTTACAGTGGTTTCCCAATTCTCCTCCAGGAAAATGCCGGTATGGTAACTAACTTAAGGCCACGACCGCTTCCTTCCTTCTTCCTTGTCTATCCCTTCTAATCTTCCCATCCTCCCCGAAAGGCCCCTGTTCAGCATAGCAGGTGAGGCCGCCTGGACGAGGTACTTGTCATCCTCCCCAGCTTTACCCAGACCCAGAGTCTGAAGCTCCAGGACACTGCCCTTGGGGCGGTAGAGGTGGGATCCCTCGCTGAGTCTGAGGTAAACATATAAAGAAAAAGAAGAAGATATCGTGACAAAGACCACGACACCTCCAAAGTCACCTGGAACACAAACTACATGGCTTTTAATTTCAAAAATCGGATTACCAAAAAGACAACAACTTTCAAGATAATAATCATAGTGTTCTCTATAGTAATGTTGAAGGAATTCACATTAGGAGTCCATACGTTCGCAATGTAACATGTACCTAAAAGTTTCGTTATGTTTCCGATCACAGTTCTGTGGAGCAAGGAGTTGTTCTTACAGCACTAAAACGCAAACCGTCAGCAATTCGAACTTATTCCTAAGTATTGCACTCAATGACCTTCGCTAGCTACCAGTATTTGGAATAGGGATGTACTATATGAGACTCCGTGGCTCAGGCGGCAGCGCACCGGCCTCTCACCGCTGGGTTCTGTGGTTCAAATCCCAGTCACTCCATGAGAAATTTGTGCTGGACAAAGCGGAGGCGTGACAAGTTTTTCTCTGGCTACTCCGATTTTCTCTGTCATCTTTCATTCCAGCAACACTCTCCAAAACATTTCATTAATCATTCATTAATCACCGCCCCCAGGAGTGCGATAGGCTTCGGCAATCGGCACAATCCCCATCCTTGCCGCTAGAAGGGGACTTCATTCATTCCATTCTGCCGTGCTGAGTGGCTCAGACGGTTGAGGTACTGGCCTTCTGATCCCAACTTGGCAGGTTCGATCCTGGCTCAGTGCGATGGTATTGGAAGGTGCTCATATACGTCAGCCTCGTGTCGGTAGATTTACTGGCACGTAAAGGAACTCCTGCGGGACTAAATTCCGACAGCTAGGCGTCTCAAAAAACCGTAACAGAGTAGTTAGCGGGACCTAAAGCCAATATTATTATTATTATTATTATTATTATTATTATTATTATTATTATTATTATTATTATTATTATTATTATGATACACTCCGTTCTTGACCCGGTCAAATTACTGAAAACAGGCTGTGGATTTTCATTTTCGAGTACTGTCTCTTCATTAAACTGGAAATGTCAATGTAAGTTATGTTCCTTCCACGACTGCAACACTAGAAAATTATCCATAACACGTATTCCGAAGGTTCTACTTAAAAGGAAAATTCACTAACTGTCTGGCGGATATTTATCTCAACTTTTGTAAATAGGCATAAATGATTCACAAGATGGCACTGACACGAGTTTCAACTGCCCATTCTGACCGTTCACTGAAGACAAGCAGCTAGAGGTAAATCGTGCGTGCAGCACCATACTGTTGTGGCAGTGCGTTAGAACGCAATTCTGTCTGACTCCAAGGAAGTTGTTTACGTCTGTGTATATATGTCGGGGGGGGGGGGGTTACTGTGGTCAATAATTAGTGAATTCTTGAGAGTATGCATTTGTGTTTGTATCTTGCACGGTAAGAACTGACGCAAATAAGATTTTAAATATTTACACCAGATTGACTTACCGTCTTTATTATGTGAAGTACACGAGTATGGAACAGAAATTGCAAACACTATTTTTGACCAGGATACTTAAAGAAGACACTATCATTAAAATCCTGGAGCATGAGAAACTGGTGCAAATGCTTTCCGAGGAAACTACTGATGTCGAGCCTGTTTATTCTATATGAACCTTAGAATGATGATATAGCTAAATACTATGTTCCTCTCGATTATGTCAAGGTAATTGAAATTGGAAACAAAGGATGACCATTGAAAACAATCATGCATCACGTCAGGAGGATCAAGTACAATAACATCTATCTTGGTATTAGGTACTGTATATTATGAGCATCAAATAACAACACGTGACAAGCTCAAGGTCATACCTGAGAATGTGTGTCCTGATGTTCAAGAGACAAGGACTAATTTACGATGCATGATATTGATGTAAAGCGGTAGTCGTGCAGGAAAGCCAGAGACCTTAGACTAATTGACGGCAAAGCTGGATTGACATAGGTTTGGAAAATCCAGCCAGTTTACTAGATTGTTCTTCGCAAAGTTACGCACTATGTAACTTATGAATATGCTCGATCGCAGGAAGAGATTTAGAATTATGTGAATGGATTTGATATTGAATTCACTGACAAGATCGTTCCTAATCAATCATCAGCTGAAATTCAGAATACCAAACAAATTCACGGAGACTGTACACTATTTAGAATCAGTAAAAGAAAAGACGCGATTGTCAGAGTGAAATCAGCGTCTGAAATATCACATTCGTATGCAATTCAGCCCGTTGCATCCATGGGATGTAACGAGAGGTTTTTTTTCTTTTTGGCTAGTAGTTTAACGTCGGACTAACAAATCGAATGTTATAAACAAAAGTGTCCTGAGACAATTGAGGGATAACTGTCTATCTCTCATTGGTGGAACAAAACATCTGGTTCTAGATTCATTTTCACTCCAAAAAAATCTGTTCGTAATTCCGGATAAATACATACAACCAAGAACCATCCCAGCTATTGCAACTTCCCTTTTATATCAGTTTAATATCCCAAAATTCAATGACACGATTAATCATGCCCGGATTTCCAATTGAATCTGATGAATTTGATACTACTTGGACACTGAAGGCTCGAGTTGTTTAACTTCCAGATGCACAAATGTATCATGCATCTAATGTGCTTATTGTCATTTGTGCTTAACAAATGTCTACATCAAGACACACAAACATGTTTAATTATACACTGCCTGACAAAAAAGTTAAGCACCCAGAAGGAGTGTATTTATTGAACTGATTACAATATGAGATGAAAAAGACAAGGCCGTTGGCAGTTACAGGTGGAATGTTAGCACCAGGTCAATAGAGTGTCGCACTCCCCCTGGCCACAATGCATGCCATTATGTGGTTCGGAATGGTGCCAAACAACCTTTGGATCCTCTACTGAGGCAAGTTCGTTCACCGTTGTTGCAGCTGTCCCTCCAGATCCCGTAGGTTGGTACTGAGACGGAGCCCCTTCCAATGTTATCCCACATGTGTTCAATGATGGAGAGGTTCGGGGATCTTGCTGGCCACGGCAGGACCTCAACATGTTTTAGGCAGTCCATAGACACATGCGCTGTGTGTGGACGTGCATTATATTGTTGGAACACTGTCCCAGGTTGCTGTGGCATAAGGGGTAGGACGTGCGGACGCAGAAAGTCTGTGACGCATCGCTGTGTCGTCAAAGCCTGCCGAAGTACCATTAGAGGAGACCTGAACGCATGTCATATGGATCTCCACACCTTGATCCCAGGGATTACGCCTATGTGTCTTTCCACAGTATAGGCAGGACATGCCCCCTGCCCTCGACGCCGCCAAACCCTCACACGGTGGTCATCGCGGGTTATGGAGAAGCAGGACTTATCATTGAACATGATGTGATGACAGTCGTCCTCTGCTCATGCCACCTAGGCAAAGCACTACTCCAAACGCAGGCGTTGGGTTTCTTGTGTCAATGGCAACCGATGTATGAGGACCCCAATCCGGCGGTTGCGAGTCGTTGAGACACTGTGCGGTAATTCACAGGATGTTGTAGAGTGTCCAGTACATGTTCGCGGATGACGGGTGCCGAAGTTATGGGATCCCGCAATACTTGGCGTACCAAACGACGGTCCTCCCTCGGGGTGGTGTTTCTTGGTCGACCCAAATCTGTACGGCGTGATTGGGTGCCCTCATGTACCCACTGAATGCAACATCGAGCCACTGTGACATCTGAATGGCCCACATGCTGGCAATTGCACGATACGACCAAACAGCCTCACGTAGTCCACAACGCGGCTTCTGCCAAATGCTGTCAATTGGCGGATAGGCTGCCTAATGCGTCTGAGAGGCATCGCGGGTGTTTCGTACTGTATATAGTGATCTCTGCACTTTTTGCTTAACTGTCGGACTCACAGCAGTTGACTGGTAACAACTTATCAACAAACATTAACATTAGCCATCACGAATGCACTCTGGTGGGCATTCTACACATTACAGATCCTGTAAATCTAATCACTTACTCACACATCAATGGTATGCTTGATGCTTGTAAATCAAATTGGGACAATATTGAATCTCTCCTTCTGGGTGCTTAAATTTCTTGTCAGGCAGTGTATGTAAGGACAGCTGAAATCAGTAACTTCTTCTTTTTCTTCTTTTTCTTCTACTTCTTCTTCATCCACCGCTTTCTCCCCACATCTTCTGAGGTCGCGGGTGCGACCTGTGTCGAGCATGTGGTTTGGCCCTGTGTTTACAACCGGACGTCCTTCTTGATGCCAAACCTATGTGGCTTTTGAACACGTATTATTAACGCTACGGGCAGCTAAAAAGTGGTGTAATAAGCATCGATTAGAGCTGAACTTCCCATCGTATTTGATTTTGTGCCATGATAAGTAAGGTACTTCGCGAGTGTTCCTTGTTAGTGGACGGGTTGTATCGGACTAGAACTTAACATTAACAAACCACAAGTTCTTCTGGTTTTTATTTTTTTAATTTACAAGTGCCTTTACATCGCACCACACAGATAGGTCTTACGGCGACGGTGGAATAGGAAAGGGCTGGGATTGGGAAGGAAGCGGCGGTGGCCTTGATTAAGATACAGCCCCAGCACTTTCCTGGGGCGAAAATTGGGAGGCCACAGAAAACCCTCTTCAGGGCTGCCGACAATGGGGTGCGAACCCACTATCTCCCGAATACAAGCTCACAGCTGCGCGCCTCTAACCGCACGGTCAACTCGCTCGATAAGTTCTTCAGTAATCTGCACCAAAATCCAGGTTGTGCCACAGTCACACCAGTAATTACGGATGCGACACTTCGACTGCATAAAGACTACTCTTAAACTGTCTAGAAAAATGCTACCAGCGATTTCTTAGAGAATATTTGGAGTAAAATTGTAAGACCGTCGAACAAGCATCAGTTTTCTAGGGCCACATTACTAACATTATTGTAGTTATTGTTGTTGTTGTTGTTGTTTGGGTCATCAGTCCATAGACGGATGTGATGCAGCCCTACATCCCACCCTATCATACGCTAAACTGTTCATTTCTATGTAATCACTACATCCTGCATCTACTCTAATCTACTTGTCATATTCATACCTTGGTTTTGTCGTACATTTTTACCACATATGCTTCCCTCAAACACCAACTGAACAAGTCCTGGGTATCTTAAGATGTGTTCTATTATTCTCCATTTTATTCGGATTAAATGTCGCGAGATCATTCTCCTCTCACCAATTCGACTTAATATCTCTTCATTTGCAATTCGATCTATCGATCTCACTTTCAGAATTCTTCTGTAACACCACGTTTCTAAAGCTTCTGTTCTTTTTCTGAGCAACTTATCGTCCACGTTTCACTTTCATACAATGCCACGCTCCAGACGTAAGACCTCAAAGATAAATTTTCAAAGTGATTCAATTTCTTTTCTAAGAAAAGGCCTTCCTTGCTTGTGCTAGTCTGCATTTTATATCCTTCCTACTTCAACCATCATTTAGTCTACTCTACGACCAACCCTCAATTCTTATCACTCCAGAGTTATTATTGTACAGATTGAAGATAATTCTTCTTTCTTAGTATCTGATTCTGATCGCCTTGATCCAATCAATATTATCGAATGCCTTTTCTAGATCTACATATGTCATGTATGTGGACTTGTTTTCCTTAACTCGATCCTCCAAGATCAGACGTGAAGTCCGGATTTATTTACGTATTCCTACATTTCTTCTGAAGCCAAATTGAATTTCTCCCAACTCAGTTTCAAATTGTATTTCCGTCCGTCTGACTATAATACAAGTTAAAATTTTGCAAACGTGATATAGGCCTACTAAACTAATTGTTCGGCAGTTTTCACACTTTTCGGTACCCGATTTCTTGGGAATAGGTATAACAACATTATATCTAAATTCAGATGTTACTTCTCTTGTATCACTCATGTTACACACTACTATAAACGGAATAACCTTGCCATACTACCATTTCACAAGGCAGCTAGTAATTCTGAGAGTATGTCATCAATTCCAGGAGTCTTCTTCCTATATAGGTCTCTTAAAGTTCTACCGAATTCGCACCTTAAAACTGAGTCTCTCATTTTATCAACATCAAGAGCCTCTTCTTGTTCCAGAATTTTCTAATTCCTTCCTCTGGTAGAACTGCAGAATATGTTCGTGCCATATTTCTGCCTTGTCTTCTTTTCCTAGAAGTGGTCTTCCATCTGAGATCTCAATATTCACACATCTAGTTTACCTTTCTGCAAAGGTTTCCTTGATTTTCCTGTATGCAGCGTCTACCTTTCCTACAACCCTTATCTTGCCCTAGCATTGAGGTTGTGATTAATTAACAAAGAAAAACCTCGACGTGTTGGTGACGTCACCTGTACGCTGAACAAATGCTTTCCAAAACAAGTCATTTATTCTCAATTGAAGAATCGACAACGTTGTCAAAAAGGACAGAAAATTCGATACAAGGACCCTCTAACGTCTAAAATGAAGAAGTGTTAAACTGACAGTTACAACTGAGAGGATGTAAGGTCTGATCGATCTTTACCTCCTCTTTCGTCTGTTCCAGCATACTGATTAAATTTTACTTGAATTCAATTGAATGCGTCAAATACTACGTCAATTAGTGCAATAAATAATAATAATCATCATCATAATACAATTTATCCTTTCAAATAACATTGGGCTTAAAGAACACCAGCATATCACCTTAAAAACATGTTCTTAGAACTGTGACGATACTCGCTTTAGGAGATGAACACATTCATATTTTATGCTAGGTACTGGCCAAACCGAAGAAGGTATTACTTAAGTCTACGTTTGTAACGTGGGCAGTGTGGGAGTGTAGGTCCTCTAAGAATGCTTCGTGCCAGTGCCTCGCCCACATCTAAGCTTGAAGAAGTGGTAAGAGTATTATTACATCTCTTAAGCATCATTGGAAGCAATTATGCAGCATTTCTAATTTTTCGTATGACTTCCATTCCTTTTATTGTCAATTAACTTTTACGTCGTAAAATTTTAATTGAATGTTTCTATCATAACGCCAGTTAAATATTAATTTCTTCCCTTATCTGATTCTTTGTCGTTTGTGATCCTAATTAAAATTACCATCCTGAACCATTGTCGTTTAGATCTCTAGTAATGTGTCTTATGTTTCTTTTTCCTCCTATTATTATTACTATTATTATTGTATATATATAATGCGTGCCTGTTGCCATTTCTTGATGGATGCAGTATTTTTGTATCTGTCTCTTGGCACAGGCCAGAGCAAAGTGTAGCTTCCACCGACGTCCCAGTCTCATCCATGGCTGTGACAATATGGAAACTGCTAGGGTATGAGTGGTGCTGAGTAATGACATTTGGAGCACAAATAGTGTCCGACTGTTATGAAAGGTGTTAGGCCCTATAGTTTTCGTCCTCCCTGAAAGACCAGAAAGCCGGCGTGGCTACCATCCAGGGAAGTAACGCAGCAAATTAAGAGTAGCAAGGCGTAAAGTACCAGGTTACAACCTTATGTTTACTTGTTAATAAATTATTATAACGATTAACATCATATTGTACTGCAACCTTCCATGTGTAGGCTACAGCTCATGTGTCGCCAGCCCGTTGCAGGAATCAGCTGCTTGTAAGTCAACTACGCATGGTGTAACTTGCGCAACGTTCTACCCACTTACGAGTTTGAGAACTGATTACATATTCCAACAAAAGGAATCTTTATTTTTAGTTTTTCTCTTCTGCTGGTTATTTAGGGTGCTGATTCAAAAAATGGTCTTGAGTAACCGGACTGAGTGAGTCAGACGGTTGAGGCGATGGCCTTATGACCTCAACAAGGCAGGTCCGATCCTGACTTAGTCCGTTTGTATCTGGAGTTGCTCAAATACGTCAGCCTCGTGTCAGTAGATATACTAGCACGAAAAAGAACTCCTGTGGGAATCTCGGCGTCTCCGGAAACCGTAAGAAAGTAGTTAATGGTGCATAAAGAAACCCCCAAACCCCATGGAACTACAGCCCTTGAAGGGCCTTGGCCTACCAAACGACCGCTGCTAAGGCGAAGGCCTGTAGATTACGAAGTGTCGTGTGGTCAGCACGACGAATCCTCTCAGCCGTTGTTCTTGGCTTTCTAGACCGGGGCCGCTATCTCACCGTCAGATAGCTCCTCAATTATTCTAATCACGTAGGCTGAGTGGACCTCGAACCAGCCCTCAGGTCAGGTAAAAATCCCTGACCTGGCCGGCAATCGAACCCGGGGCCTCCGGGTAAGAGGCAGGCACGCTACCCCTACACCACTTGTCCGGCTTATGGGGCGCACAGAAAACAATATTTTGTTTCGAGTAGATCATATCAGTACTCATTTTTAGTTTAATTGATAGAATATTCCAAAAAATGTTCTCCTCAGCAGAATCGGGATATGGAAACGAATTGCTTTTATTTGGAGAGAAAGTCCATGTATTTAAACACCCACATTTTTTCTGCGTAGAACGTAGTTTTACAATCATTTTTCGTTTACGTGCATCCATGTAATATGCGATGAGAAAACGATGAAAAGCACATATAAATTCGCTCTTATTAAAAAATTGTTATGTATGATGCCCAGCTCCTAGGCTAAATGTTTAGCATGCTGGTCATTACTTCAAGGGGTCACGGGCTCGATTCCCGGCGGCTCTGGAATTTTAACCTTAATTTGTTAATTTGTCTGGCTTGGGGGCGGGTGTTTGTGATGTCTTTCTTTTTTCCTTTTGCAAGTTGCTTTACGTCGCACCAAAACAGATAGGTCTTATGGCGACGATGGGACAGGAAAGGTGTGAAAATGGGAAACCACGGAAAACCATCTTCAGGGCTGCCGACAATGGGGTTCGAACCCACTATCTCCCGAATACTGGACACTGGCCGCACCTAAGTGACTGCAGCTATCGAGCTCGGTTTTGTGATATCTTGAACATTAGAAATCATCTTAGGTAGAGCCCCAACCTCACAGGCATTTAGGTCGCCTGTAGGCCGTCTACTAGCAAAAGACCTGCACGTGGCCAGTCCGGAGGTCACACGTCATTATATTCATCATCATCATCAACATCATCAACACGTGCGATAATCATGGTTTTAGTATAGACTTGCTAAGTGCGTTTTTATTTCTAAATTTCCTCAACTTGTTCTGTTTAAGTCAGTTGCACATCAGTGTCAGTAATAGCAGCTTCTCAGTCTGTTCTTCTGTTACACAGTTGTGTTTCTTCGTACAACCTTATATTATAAAATTGAGAGCATTTACGTGCATCCAGCTGTAACTTTACAACCGACCTACTGTATTGTATTTTAAAGGTGTATTATATTTATGGTCATTGTATGAGAGGTGCGTTTACATTCTCATTCATATAATTTCCTTTTTTCACATCGACCGTTCCACCATTTGCTGCCATTGATGACCTAGACATCACTGAAGAAGTGTACTAGGGAAATGAGGTGTAAGGTAGTTTCCCGTTCCTTTCCACATGGAGCCAGAAGTTGCTATTACATATCAGTCTGCCAATCCCATTGACATGCATGCAGCAACTGACCCTATGAACAACATTTTCACACCATTCATAACAGGGATGGCCTGCGTAAGGAATGACACTACTAGCATCGGCCCTACCTCACTCACCTTCATATTGTCGTTGTCAAAGCTAAGGATAAGACTGAGACAAATAAATGAAAGTTAAAAAAAATCCTCTAGCCCATACCAGACAACATAGTAAACACTAGGTCCCTCCAACAAGGACGTAAAAATTATAGCAATGAATTAGACATGTTTAAATCTGAAGAAATAACATGTCATCGTCAATTTTGTTCATCTAAGTCACTGCTTTGTTAACAAACTTCCTTCAGCCAGTTAACAGATCATTATTAGCGATATTTGGGAATGTCAGTTGAGGAGTCCAAATGCACAAAAATACTTGAAATTTTCACAGTCACATATCAATACGGCTATAAACAGTGTAGCATGGCTGGCCGGATTCTTGTCTATTTGGTGACGGAACCTGAGAAGTATCTCGCTATCTGATGGGATGTTCTATCCATACGAATGTGAATATATGGGGTGTTCAATTCTCGCCACTGTGGTACATCTCCTCGAATACTGCTCGTCTGGGAATATGTGGCATTCATTTCAATATGTCTGTCAATTTAAAAAATCACCAACTCCTCTACATAATTGAATCTCGTAAACATTACGAATCCCTCCTGGAGACTCTCCTTGCAATGACGTGCGAAGTCTAATAATATAATTGTATTTGCTTTACGTCCCACTTACTGCTTTTACGGTTTTCAGAGACACAGATGTGCCGGAATTTAGTCCCGCAGGATTTCTGCTACGTGCCAGTAAATCTACTGACACAAAGCTGACGTATTTGAGCACCTTAAAATACCACCGGACTGAGCCAGGATCAAACATGTCAAGTTTGTGTCAGAAGGCCAGAGCCATTCACCTCGGCGGACGAAGATTTTAGCCCTTTTTGGTCAATATTTCGTTACTTATGACGCAAATTTTCCTATGGTGTGACAAGTAAATATATACCTCATCCATTATCAGCGTAAAAAATGTACTCATTCCGCTCATACCGGGTGCTGCCAGAAATTTAAGATTAGCAGGAATGCTATGTATATGGTTAAATAGGCACATACAGCTCGCCTACATTAGGGGTGAGCCTGAAAAAATCTGCACCACCTTGGAATGAGGACAAGAAGTTACTCTATCATACCACGAACACTAGACGCCAACAGTAATGAAGAATATCACATTCCTTGCCTTTATAGCCTATTACAACGATGGAGATGTTTGACGAAAGACTGCAAATCATAACAGTAACTGTTCGCAATGCATCCAGTTAACACCTCTGAGACGAGGATTCTTCTGTCAGCACTAAAGAACACACATTTTTCTCTCCAATGAACTCATTTTCGACGTTAATCCAGATGATTTGGGTAATAACAATCAACGCCATTCCAGATGGTTGGCCAATAACAATTATACTAGTGAAACGCGTGAGTATAGTCTAGGTCCGAGTAGGTGATTACGTACGATCCATTTAGACCAGAGGTGCTCAAGCTGAGTATTTTGTCTCGCGGGTGCCGAGCACTAAGCCGGCGGGCAGGCAGGCGATGAGTGACGCTGTGGTTAAGTCACAGTCCGTGATGGTTGGGTTCTCCCAGTCACTCCAGACCACTGCGGCAATACACGAGTTTGAAAATAATTAAAGAAAGAGGGCATAAACCCACGTCATTTTTTAATTTACGTTGTAAGAAACAAGATATTTATGTTCACTGCAGTTTACGTATTTTGACTGGATACAAAACAGATTTCGGCCTACAACCTTGGATATTTTTGTAATGCACGTAATTAATTATAATTTTCACCATTAAATAGAGAGGTGCCTTAAAAGCATTTATTATACAAAACAGAGTTAAGGTGTATAAACTGTAGCTTGTGGTTGCTTGAGTTTAAATAATCTGATGAACTCCCGAACAATGCTTACCGGGAATAACATCAGTTAAATTATTTGGTAGATACATTTGTATTGTTGATGTACTTTGATCTTGGATAGTAAATAACTATGCCCCCACTTGTGATGAAAACTCCTTCACCATTTAGAGGCTAGCTGTTTTCAAATTCAGGGAAATTAAAAGAACACTACAACACTGCAAAATCAAGCAGTAAACTTGTTAAATTATGTAAACATATTACTTTTTGATCAATGAAAAGCATAAATTTTACTTAAAAATGGAAATACTGTCATTCCCATCCAAGGAATTGTAAAACGTTGCTTGTAAGCTTAAACACTGGATCAATCTAAATAGTATCACAAACATCGTTATAACATGTTAGTGTTAGTTGAATGTTTAAAATACAAGAAAATAAAACGAACTCTTTATATCTAGCGCAGTATAAACCAAACCCACAGTCTAGCCTAAGCAATCAACGGGAACGGACGTGCTGTGTCGAGTGTGACGGTAGAGTGGCGAGTGGACGGGTTAAGTGGAGAGTGACAAAGAATATTATCGGGTCATTATCGGAAGATGACAGGGAAGAACGAAGAAGGAAACAACCAAAGGAAAGGAAGGTAAAGTGGAGGTGGGACTGAAAGGTGAGATGCTGAAGGTGGCAACGGTGATCACTGTGCTGCTGGTTATTGGGGGCGTGGAAGTAAATCCAGGCCCGCATAACAGTGGTAACATGAGCTGAGAGGACGCAGAAGTCATAAGGAATATGGTTAAAGAGGTAGTGGAAGATGTCTGCCCGTTTCAAAGATAAGAAAGATGATACAGGAGCAAGTTAAGGAGTACGAAAATATGAGGCAATGGATTCAGGAAAAAACGAAAGAAACTAAGACTAAAGTGGAAAACAGTGAGAGAGAAGTTATGTTACTAAGAGAGAAAATAAAATACACTGACTGACAGAGCAAATACCACACCAAGGAGGAGTGGTTCGAAAGGGATGAAAGTTGGGGAAAAACAGAGACGGCACGGACGAATAATTGATGTTTATTTCAAACCGATATGCAGGTTACACAATGCGCACGGCATCAACTCAGTAGGATGTAGGACCACCGCGAGCGCCGATGCACGCAGAAACACGTCGAGGTACAGAGTCAATAAGAGTGCGGATGGTGTCCTGAGGGATGGTTCTCCATTCTCTGTCAACCATTTGCCACAGTTGGTCGTCCGTACGAGGCTGGGGCAGAGTTTGCAAACGGCGTCCAATGAGATCCCACACGTGTTCGATTGGTGAGAGATCTGGAGAGTACGCTGGCCACGGAAGCATCTGTACACCTCGTAGAGCCTGTTGGGAGATGCGAGCAGTGTGTGGGCGGGCATTATCCTGCTGAAACAGAGCATTGGGCAGCCCCTGAAGGTACGGGAGTGCCACCGGCCGCAGCACATGCTGCACGTAGCGGTGGGCATTTAACGTGCCTTGAATACGCACTAGAGGTGACGTGGAATCATACGCAATAGCGCCCCAAACCATGATGCCGCGTTGTCTAGCGATAGGGCGCTCCACAGTTACTGCCGGATTTGACCTTTCTCCACGCCGACGCCACACTCGTCTGCGGTGACTATCACTGACAGAACAGAAGCGTGACTCATCGGAGAACACGACGTTCCGCCATTCCCTCATCCAAGTCGCTCTAGCCCGGCACCATGCCAGGCGTGCACGTCTATGCTGTGGAGTCAATGGTAGTCTTCTGAGCGGACGCCGGGAGTGCAGGCCTCCTTCAACCAATCGACGGGAAATTGTTCTGGTCGATATTGGAACAGCCAGGGTGTCTTGCACATGCTGAAGAATGGCGGTTGACGTGGCGTGCGGGGCTGCCACCGCTTGGCGGCGGATGCGCCGATCCTCGCGTGCTGACGTCACTCGGGCTGCGCCTGGACCCCTCGCACGTGCCACATGTCCCTGCGCCAACCATCTTCGCCACAGGCGCTGCACCGTGGACACATCCCTATGGGTATCGGCTGCGATTTGACGAAGCGACCAACCTGCCCTTCTCAGCCCGATCACCATACCCCTCGTAAAGTCGTCTGTCTGCTGGAAATGCCTCCGTTGACGGCGGCCTGGCATTCTTAGCTATACACGTGTCCTGTGGCACACGACAACACGTTCTACAATGACTGTCGGCTGAGAAATCACGGTACGAAGTGGGCCATTCGCCAACGCCGTGTCCCATTTATCGTTCGCTACGTGCGCAGCACAGCGGCGCATTTCACATCATGAGCATACCTCAGTGACGTCAGTCTACCCTGCAATTGGTATAAAGTTCTGACCACTCCTTCTTGGTGTTGCATTTGCTCTGTCAGTCAGTGTATAAGGGAGAGGAGGTGTCAAAACTGAAGAAAGAAATAAAATCCATCAATCAAGAACGAAGGAGGGAATGCATATTTATATATGGTGTGCAGGAAGAAAAGGGAGAAGCTAAAGTGTACATAATTTACAAAGTGGGTGATGTCAGCCAGAATAAAATTAAAATTAATTTCAGCGAAGTCAATATAGATGATGCTGAAAGAGTAGGTAAGTTTAGAAGGCTCAGACCTATAATAGTGAAGCTGATATCCGCATTTATGGCAGACATAGTGACAAGAAACGCCGGAAATGTGCAAAGTGAAAAATTTGGATCAAGGGGGATATGGGAAGAGATGGAAATAAGAATTTCAAAATGTTAAAGAAACATCTAGTGAGAGCCAGTTTTCAAGGACTGAGGGCCCACATTAGGCGTCAGCATTTGGTGCTAACCATTGGTAGATGTATACGAGTCTGGACAGTGACGAAACTCCAGGCATGGAAGAGAGTCTTGAGCAGGAAGAATTGATGGCGACAAGATCGGAGGAAAGGCGGTGCCGGAGTGGACGTACATATTGAAATGGAAAAGACAATGGATACCGGGGTGAGTCTAGGAATGTGGAGGGAAGCAGCCAGGGAACTAAGAAAAGATATGGAATTGAAACTCAGTGCAATAAAGAAGAATCAAGAGGTGGTAGTAGAGGGAAAACCACAAGAAATGGCATGTGGACACTTGCATAGTGAAAATGAAGGTCTGAGGGAGGAAGATAAAAGAAGAAAAACGATGAACAAAGGGAGAAGCATGAGTCTAAAGGAGCTGTGGGGAAAGAAAGCTAAAAGTGATGAGGACATAGTAATGAGAAGTAAAAAGTTAAGTAACGCTAGTAAGTAGGTTAGTGAATGGTGTGTAAATATAATTAGATTAGAAGATTTAGTGTAAGAGTGATGGTGATTATAATTGTTTTTAAGTTGGAGATAGTGGAGTATGGCTAGAAAAGTATAATAAGTTTGGCAGGTGTAGTGTGATATAATGGAAAGTGTGGCTGTAAATAAGTAAACGGAGAATTCACTTCTCCTTTAGCAGGTTAGCAGTCCCTATTTGCTAACACGGCGTGACCATGCGCTTGGTCTGCCACTGCTAAGCAGAGTCCTGGAGGGGCGTGCCAATCCAGCTGATGAGCCCAAATGGCACGTCTGGGCGAAACTCTGCAAAATGCACACGGCCTAACCACCCAAAATCTGGTTCTATTTGATTGTAAGATCTGCGGCTGTGAAAGCCATTTTTGGTGTTACGGTTTGTTAAAAGTGATGAAGTTATAGAGACAGTGGGATTATAGTTAAGTGTATTTGAAATTGTAAGTTAATATGAGACTGAAAGAGAAGTAGTGAAGTAAATGAGATTGGAGTGGTTGTTGTTAAGAGTGATTATGATTAAGAGATTGATTTGAAGTTATGTTAAAGAGGATAGTAATTAATGAAAGGCGAGATGGTTTAAGATGGAAGATTTATTGGAGTATGTCTGGTAAATGTCTGAATGATAATATGATCATAGCTGCTTGTAAGTGATTATAGTTGCTTGTGTGTAAATAATGAAAGGCGGTTACATTTGAATTGTAAGTGAAGTGAGATTGAAAAGGAGGTAGTGAAGTATGTCTGGTAATCATTGCAACGGTAAGACGTGGTGATATAATTTAATGTGGATGTTGGACCTTAGTGTCCGAAAACCGGTTATTTTTAAAAAAGTGTGTGCTGATACCACTGTATATAATTAATAATAATAATAATAATAATAATAATAATAATAATAATAATAATAATAATAATAATAATAGAGTATGGCTGGTAAATATTTGATTGGTAAGATATGATGATACAATTTAAATGGGTAGCATGATTGAATTGTAAGTTATATTGTTTGAAAATAGTATGGCAAGATGCGGAAGTTAGATAATGAGGAGCGGTGACATGAAGGTAGAACAAGTATAAAGTATGAGATGCACAGCTCAGCAGGTGACGCAATTTTATGTCTGGATAAGCAAGCTTTAGTTGGTCGAGTGAGTGCATGGTATGAATTGTGGAATGTGTAAAGGCGTTCGAGTCCAGTCAGGTGAGGAAGGAAGGTCATTAACCTTCCTGTGCCGTATTGCCGATCCTATTATTTTAATGCATGTTATCCTATTTTGTTGGTTTATTTTCCTAGTTTTTAATTTAATGACAAATTTTATTAGTGCCTGGATCCTTCTGGAATAGTTGGAAGGTACTAGTATTATTATCCTGATTATGGTTTATGAGTGAAAGAGCTTGTTTAGGTTTGGATATTGTATTTTCTCCATTAACAGATCAATTAGGTCATGTACTGTATGATCTATAACCTATAAACCAAACCGGTATATCTTTAAAAAGTAGGTCTTCTTGCGATTATAGTGGTTTAAAAAAATAGTATACCCCAATCAGAATTTCGCTGAGAAGTGGAGGAGATCTTCGTAATGACAATCGAACGTCACTGTTCTCTCCCTGCAATCTGCTTTGGCTCTCTCGCTTCACTGTAACGTATACTATTTACGTAAGCCACCCGAATTTACGTCACGTCAGTCCGACCGCACTGGGCTAGCCTCAACGGGCGTCCAGCGGAGCACATCTGTTTTAGACAATCAATGTGAAAGCAGTGGCACTGATGACTATTCTGATGTCGTGTTTGGCTTGTCATCACATCAGCTTATACCATGAATGGACCTATTGGAATGAAACCCCTCGGCAAGTGGTACTTTACCCTTGTCAACTTCACCAACATTCATAACCTAAACACACTATTGTCACCGACAACGATAAACTGTGAATACTTATTTTTCATTCTACTCAATAATTTGCCCAAAATCCTCTCTCGCAATCCATCATAATACAATCCAACTCAAATTCTTATAATTGAATGTAGGATGCAAGGATGCACGGTGCCATCTATCAGGCACTAAGTAAAACACGAACGCACAAATACGATTGTTTCCAGATGGTCCTGAGCTACAGTAACATTTCTAACAGTGTAACACATTAGCAGTAGCCTACACCTCTGTCGGGAGCTTAACATCATAGCAAGTGGAACGTAATGTTTCAATTAGTATTCAGTGCATTGCAAGATATTAACGACACGAAAGCTGACAGAAGATTAGTTAACGAAGATACTGACGACGTCACATGGAATGACTGAGAAACGAACAGCACGAAAGGTGAAGCAAAAATATTGATATGACACAGAAGTAGAAACCTACATATGGCATGCGCGAAGACTGAAGAATGATTCGTTAGCGAACAAGTTTACAATGTGATACAGGACTGGAAAATCGACGTAAACACAATCCTAAGAAATATTCGTTGACGGAAAGATGATAGTGGCAACGGCTTCAGTAAAACCAACTAGCAGCTCCCTGGCAGTTCCTTTGGAGTAAATCAGCAGGTTCAATAAAATACCTGATATTGTTTCTAATTGTACTCCTAGTGTGGCGACAATGGTGTAAGATTTTTGGTGTAGTAGGCCCTAGATTTCCCTACCGTTTGTCCCGCGCAGGAGTATGTGGTGCCAGCCAGCTAAATTTCAATGTGATTTGAGTGGAGTTGCCTGTAAACTAAACAGCTTTCTATTTGGAAAATGTAGTAGTAGTAGTAGTAATAATAGTAGTAGTGAGAAAAACTTTCAATGGTAGAGCGACAGAAGGTAAGTATAGCTTTACGTATTTTTACTCGGGATAGGATATATGAGAAGCCATACGCTACTGCTGAAGAACGTAATCAGTATAAATTATCTGTTGATATGTGAGCGGGTGTTGTTGGAAATTAATGAATTGGGCAATACCTATGCACAGGTGCCTTAATGGTATTCTGTCTAGGATGCTTTTTGAAGAGATCCTCCCTGAACTACAAGATATATCTCCCGCAATACGACAGCGAATGTGGTTTCAGGTTCAGGAGAACCGAGTTAACAATTCTCTAATGGTGCGTCAGTACCTCAGAACTGCATTAGAGAACAGATGGATAGGTCGAACAGCACCCGTCACCAGGCCAATGTTATATTCGGACGTGAATGTTCTTGATGTGGTTTCAGGTTCAGGAGAACCCAGATAACAGTTCTCTAATGGTGCGGCAGTACCTCAGAACTACATTAGAGAACAGATGGATAGGTCGAGCAGCAGCCGTCACCAGGCCAATCATATATTCGACGTGAATGTTCTTGATTTTTCCTTCAGGGCCAGATGAAGAGAACTGGTTATGCGACGCCCGTTGAAAGTGAGAATGAACTGTTAGGAAGGATCGCTTCGCAGCTGCTGATGTTCGCACAGTTTCAAGTATTTGTGTACGAGTTTGTCAGTCACTACTTCACTGATTCTCTCTTTCTACTGAGGTAGGAGAAAGTTATTTGGAAGATTGTTTTGAGATTAAGCAAGTTATCCGTAAAGAAGTACAATCCCCCATATAGAGGATGTGCACATCTAGGAAAGGTATCATATAACCGTACGACCGTTTTATGTAATTCGTTTAGGTTTTTACTACCGGCCCAATTTTTTGCAACCGCTTTTAAAGCACTTTGTAGAAGAGCAACACAATGTTTAATATGACCAAGCTCTAATTTACTGGAGCAAGGTGAAACATGTAATTTTTTATGGATCCTAGACATGAAAAGTTATCGAAATTAAAATTTCCCCGTTTCCAGCATTAGAAATATACACTGAAGTTGTGTTGATCTTCGTTAGTATGCGAGAATAGTGCAGTTGCACGCCAATTGTCCAACTGACCGAGTACGCTCCATCAAGCTCGACATACGGTATCAGATATGGGCCGAAATGGGAAATCATAGTAAATTACAGCAACGTAAAATCATTCAGGAGTACATCCTCTCCCGACTCAAAACCATGAAGTCAGTACCTGGTAGAAATAATAGTGCAGGATTGTGTTCCGTGCCGCCAGTTTGGTTAGTTTTCCTGTGCGGATTCTAGTAAAGGCATTCTTGGGTGGAAAACATAATTTACTTTACACGCAAAATTTCCAAATGCAGAGGAATTGCTAGTAGAAACGTACTAATATGTGAAGTTCTTGTGACATGTCAAAACCAGGTAAAATATTATGCGAAAATGCGGAGTGTAGCATTGAAACTTAAAACTGAGACTGTAAAGTTCACATTGTGTTAGGCAGGAAAAGACTACACAAATGTATTACCTGTACGAGAGATACGTAAGTACCATAAGTGCACGCTACTCTCAAATTATGAATACGTTAAATAATGAACACGACCATTTTATAATATACTGCTGGATCCTTTGTTTTTGAACACATTTCTCACAGCAAACTGCCAGACTGAGAGGCTCTGACGGTAGAACTTTACTTTTCTGAGCTGCGGTCGGTGAGTTCGATCCCGGCTCAGTATGACTGTATAATAAGTAGTGTATTTTAGACAGTTCGGCGGCATCCTCAATCCTCACGCTGAGGATCGGGTCTGATCATCACGGTGACGTTACAGCGCGTCCGTTTTGAACAGTAGCCAACCTAACCTAATATCACGCCAGGTAAGAGTGTAGGCTTAACCTCACGCTGCGTTAACCTAACTGGCTGCCCTTCCCTACACTGCCTTCGGTCACTAGGGAAGATGACAGCTAAACCTGGCCTATATGGAAGGTTTCATGTGCAGGTTTAACCTCACGCTGACCATGCGTTAACCTAACCAGCTGGTCTTCCCTACATCGGTTCGGGCTAGTGCGCAAGATGGCTACTATACATAACCTATCTGAAAGGTTTTATGCTCCCTAATTGAGTGAAGGCTGAGCCTCACGCTAAATATACGTTAACCTAACCGACTTCCCTTCCGTACACCAGGTTGTAGGCTTCTTGTGAAGCTTTTTAACATCGCGGTCATCAGGCTAGTGTACTTGGAAAGTGTTTCATAACCAGTGCTATTGTAGTAGTGTAGGGAGGTGGGTGAAAACAACCCTGAATTTAAAAAATTCAGTATCTTCTCAACCGTTAATTGCAGAAAATTGATTTTTAGCTAAAAATGTACTAAAAATGATCATCTAACCGGTGAAATAGATCAACTCGCCTTCCAATTATTTGTTTTTGATGTTTCGGGGGTAACGATAACATCTAGCGTTAAGAATGTATAGGATAGTTTCTTATCGCTCCCTGTGAGGAACACTTGGTTTTGACCGACTCCTCCGAGGATCACCTGCTCCTCACTTGCCATTCTGAGTATCACTTGCTCCTCACCTGCTTACAAACCTAACGTCTCGAAAAATATCACCATTGCTGTCTTTAAACTGGGGACACCTCTGAACACACATCAGTACATCGAAAGAGGTCAATATTTAGGAAATTATTGTTAAATACAACCTTCGATCAGTCGATACACTTCGGTTGTATGCTTAACACGCGCCTATGGTTTATAAGTGAAAGAGCTTGTTTAGGTTTGTACATTGTATTTTCTCCATTAAAAGATCAATTAGGTTATGTACTGTATGATCTATAACCTGTAGTAGAGTAGTACTAATATTAGCAATTGTAAGGGTTCATCATCTAATCGGCGATTGTACCCATGTATTGTCCAGGAGGGTCCCCAACACTTAGAAAAATAGCGACGAAGGCAAACATCCGATACAAATGATCTTAAAAAAGTACGAGAAATTCAGAACGGAAATCCCCCATACACTACAGTACGACAAGGAGCTTAGGTAGATACGATTTGCCAACATTGCAGCAAAGTTCGTGTTTCTAGAATTTGTTTCTTCAGCCATCTAGGAATGCATAATCGGCAACACTAGTGATCGACGAATATAACGATATTATCAATCCTAAGACTGGTTTGCAGCGGTTAAAGCTGCTCTCCACTGTTCTTTGCTTGAGTTGTATAAGAGTGTTAACTGGTATCCCTCATAATCTGACCGATATACTACAACCTCGGTCTCTGTCTGGCATCCTTTCCCTTCACAGCTCCTTAAGAATTGTCCTCATCATTCATTCGTGCTTTAAGTAAATACATGCGTAATACACACATCCCGTATCTTGCAATTTAGGTTCCAACTCCGTTTTCGCGTTCTTCGCCAATTCAACCCTCCTCAGAACCTCTTCGTTCGTAACTTTTTGCACCCAGAAAATTCTGAACATCCTCCGATTACTTCACATTTTAATGGCCGCAATCCTTTTCCGTTCAGCTTCTCCAAGTGTCCAAGTGTCTATCTAACAGTACACTCCGTAAGTTACACAGGGATTCGACAGATCAATTTTGAGGTGCTTGTCTAAGCTTCTTGAGACGAAGAGGCTACGTCTCTCATTGAAAATGTTTTCAACATTTATTCGGCTTAAAAACTCACTCCTTGACCTTCCTTCTTATGGTATCCTTCTTCCGATGTGTGTGAATGTCTCCACGTTCTTCAGCCGCTCCGTGCGCAGGATGCAATTTGTGTGCGTGCCGTGTCTGCTTCCAGCTAGGATTTTGGGCTTGGTTTTGTTTACTGTCATGTTAAAGCCTTTGAAGGAAGCGTCCATCTCCTCTTGGATCGCTATCAGTTCCTGTTCACTTTCAGCCAGCACAGAGATATCATCTGTGAATCTCAGCCAGGTTACTTTTCCTCCCTGAATCCTTATTCCTTCCTTTTTCCCTAGTGTAGTTCTTACTTCGCATCATCTGTGGTGTTTTGCATGTAAAACAGATTCATCTCGAAGCATGCAGTCGTCTCTCTCTTTAACGTCCACCTCTTCATCGTTTTCTGTATCGCACTCTTGATTGCCGTTCCACCTTCCATCGCACAGTTTTTCAAGGTTTGTTCATATGTCTCTGCCACACCCTTTTGCTCATACAACAACATATCATTATTGCTTTCTATCCCACTGTAATTTATTTTTGTGACTTATGGAAAACATTTTGACTTCTTGTAGACGCTCCCTATTTTCCCTCCCTCGATTAGGTCATCTACTCCTTTACATTGTTCACTCAGATATTTGTTCCTGGCATTTTTTAATCTCAGTTAATCTCATTTCTAAGTGCTTTGTATTATCCTCCTTCAGCTTCAAATTTGTCTATTTTGAGCATCCCCTTTCTTTCTATTTTTTCAATTCATTCTTCACTTAAAGATTCTCTCCTTGATTGCGCTTTCTCGCTCTTCAATACTTGCAGGGCCGACTCGGACAGCCTCGATTTAAAAACTCGACTCTTCTCTTTAACGCTCACCAATTAATCTGTTACAGTCGAATTCGCCCTATTCTTGTATTCCAAATTCAACTCATCGATATAAATCTTCCCCAGATCCCATTTCTGTTTGAAATTCTTATTCATCTTCTTGAATCCGAGATCACATTCACTTAAAACTAAATTATGGTCACTGTCAATGTCAGGGCTGGGATAGCTTTTGTAGTCCTTCACTCGCTTTCTGAACCTCTGCATGGCTAAAATATATCCTATCTGATATCGTCCATGGTTCCCTAGAGCTTTGAATTTATGTTGCTTACTTAGATGGTGTTGGAACCACGTGTTACCACTACCATACGATGTCGAGTACAGGACGTTACCGATGAGGTCTCCTCTCTGATTTCTTTCACCAATTTCGAAAAGACGAACCACATGCCTGTCAATTATTTCACCAACCGTAGTGTTACACTTATCCATAATGATAAAGTTAATCTCTATTCTTTTTAGAAGATCATTAATGTCATCAAAATTTCTCTACATCATTATAATCGTGGTTTGATATTGGCATGTACACTCGTATATAACAAATTCCAACTTGTCGTTTGGGAAGTTCCACTTTTCCACCACATTAAATCTTACGATTTTTCTTAGATTAAAATAATATTAATTTATTTTAAAATTAGTCGGTACATGTTTTGTTTTTCATAGAAAACATCTTCAGCTGTGATCTTGAATGACAGTTAAAATATAAAATATAAAGTGATGGAAAGTTGGAACTTCCCGAACGTACAAGTTCGAATTTGTTATACTTATATGATAACTCCACCACGGATCAAGATGAAATGTATTACTTTTAATGTACACTTGAACTATTGCAGTCTTGTTCTGTTTGACGAGAATGGTACGTCCGTTCAGTTTTACGTATCATCCCACTCTCCTTCCAAACTCTTTGTTCAGGACGATGGCCATCCTCCCCTTCCCGGACTGTCCTCAATGCAGCCATTGTTGATTACTCTGTAAACCTCACTCCAGAAGTCTTCGTTGTCAGACCTCCTTATCTCACTCATTCCCAATACATCTAATTTCATTTTCCCCATCTCCATCTTTGATGTTTTTTATTTTGCCAAGTCGCAAATTCCCTCATTCCAAGTCCCAAGTACCCTGTTTGTATTTAAAAGGTAAATAAACTTAACAGTAAAGTGAAATAAAATATGCCCCTAAACAAACAAAAAAATGTGTAGGGTAAACGTATCATGATTTCAAAGGGCTTTCTTCATTCTGTAACAATTAAGTCACCCTTTGCCGCACATTCAGGATATGGGAGATAACTTTAGATTTCAACATGATCCCCTCATTTGTGTTCTGTACTCTGTTTCTCTATAAATCTCTACAAAAAATTAAACAACATTTATTTGAAACGGTTTAAATTTTGATTGTAATTTGCAACGTAATAGTATCTTTAACCAAATTTTCATTTAATGGGAGTTGCAAATGTTTTGTGAATGGATACCTGCATGTACCTTATGAAATGAGCAAATTATGCTTACTCTCAGGACTTTTTTAATTTTTCAGCATTTATCTGTCTTTCGGAAAATTGTGCCTTGGAATATAACAGTTTCATGAAAAGTTGTTGAAAAAACGGATTTTTTGCGACGGTTTTTTGACATAGGCCTACATGAATTAGATAGACTGGTAGTTATTAAAAAGTTGTATTGGTGGCAAAAGTGGGACGGAGCTTTTGAAATGTTCGTACATAACAAATTCTAACGTGTCATGTGGGAAGTTCCATCTTCCCACCACTTTAAATCTTACGACTTTTCTTACATTAAAATAACATTAATTCATTTTAAACTTTGTCGGTACTTGTTTCGTTTTTTATAGAAAACACATTCAGTCGTGATCTTGAATGGCTGTTCAAATATACGCAAAAACACAACACAAAAACACAATATTAAGAACAACTTATAAGTATAACAACATGGCAGTATAACAGTTGTTACATAGATGCATTGGTTAGTTACCATTGTTCTTGGGTGGTAAACATAACAAAATTGTCAGTAGCTGTAAAATACGACTGTGATTTACTACATCACTCCAAATGGGGTTGGCATTAACAAACGCATTCATCTGTAAAATTGGGCTGTATCCATTAGTAACGCAGATTCAAAATAATTGAAAAAAGACTACGGAATCAAGATTTTTTTTTTTTTTTTTGCTACTTGCTTTAAGTCGCACCGACACAGATAGGTCTTATGGCGACGATGGGACAGGAAGGGGCTAGGAGTTGGAAGGAAGTGGCCGTGGCCTTAATTAAGGTACAGCCCCAGCATTTGCCTGGTGTGAAAATGGGGAAACCACGGAAAACCATCTTCAGGGCTGCCGACGGTGGGGTTCGAACCCACTATCTCCCGAATACTGGATACTGGCCGCACTTAAGCGACTGCAGCTATCCAGCTCGGTGGAATCAAGAATTAAAGAAAATAAGAAAGAAATGTAATATAATCGTTTGTTATTCCTTTTCCTATAAACTTTCGATAATGCTAGAGTGTAGAAAAAACCCTTCGGGTGCACGCAGCGTCCCCTGACTATCTTTATAAGAGGCTAAAAGGGATAACCACTTGGAGCATTGAATTTGGGAACGTGAGTTGGCGACCACGGGTCATATAACCGATTCTAGAATTTACTTGTGTCAGACTCCTCGCATTTTTATCGATCAAGTAGAGTCACACAACTGTGAGCTTGCATTCGGTAGATAGTGTGTTCGAACCCCAGTTGGCAGCCCTGAAGATGTTTTTCTGTGGTTTTTCCATTTTCACACCAGGCAAATTCTTGGGCTGTACCTTAATTAGACAACGGTCGCTTCCTTTCCACTCCTAGCCGTTTTTATCCCATCGTTCCATCCCTGTGTTGGTACAACATAAGGCCAATTGTAGAAAAGATCTCCTCACGTTCATCTTTCCTATCCTACAGATAACTTCCTTGGTCAACTCTTGTTCTCTTCCGACCCCGACGGTGTAATGTATGTGAAGCCTAGGAAGTCTTATTTTTACGCTATTCATGGCCTTTCCTTTACTTTTTCTGATGCTCTCTTTCCTGGAAGGTTCAGACCTCTACCCTCTGATTTTATTGTTGCGAGAGTACTTCCTCAGGCAATAATCACCTTCACTAGAATTTCGTCATACAGGGATATTAATGAGCTAAAGTAAACTCGTATCCTCGTCCCGAGGTGGTACAGCTCCTTTCAGGCACAACCCAAACAGAGATGAGCTGCATGAGCCATTTTAACCTAAGGTTGCCATAAGTCACGGATTTCACAGACAATCGGCGATTTTATAGAGTAAAAAGAACATCCGTGCCGAAAAGGAGAACTGATATTTTTAAAATTTGCATTACGTCGCACTAATACAGATAGGTCTTACGGCGACGATGCGATAGGAATGGACTAAGAGTGGGAAGGAAATGACCGTAGCATTAATTAAGGGGTAGCCCCAGCATTTGCCTGGAGTGGAAATGGTAAAACACGGAAAACCAGCACTGCCGACCGTGGGATTTGAACCCACTATCTACCGAATTATTTTATTGTAGTTATTTAGAAGTTTCGAAAGTCAAATTCAGGTATGTAAATTTGTCGTAGACTCTCTAAAAGTAGGGTAATCATGAAGAAAGGAACCGGTGTACCTTTGATCATTCAAGCATACCGTACGTTACTCTTTGCCATCACTGCGAGCAATATCACAATGATTGATTTTCTGGGGTACAGTAAGATGAACTGCTCACGAAATTGTTGTAAAGCATTATTTCTCTGTTCCTGGACATAATGCTGATGTAAAGAGTATTTTCTGTTGTGTCAGCCCAACTGACAGAAGAAATGAGCAGGTCAACGCGAATATGCTAATTTAATGCTGCAAGCGCAAAGCAACACGAAACATAGACTTATTCAAAATGAAACGAAGTTCCTTTCTGCTGTTCTTATCTCTAAGAAATGCTAGATGTATACAAAGGCTAAAGTCATTCTAAATATACATACATGTTCTACCAGGCGAGTTGGCCGTGCGGTTAGGGGTGTGCAGCTGTGAGCTCACATCAGGGAAATAGTGGGTTCGAAACCCACTGTCGGCAGCTCTGAAGATGGTCTTCCGTGGTTTCCCCATTTTCACACCAGGCAAATTGCTGGGGCTGTACCTTAATTAAGGCCACGGTCGCTTCCTCTCCATTCCTAGGCCTTTCCTGTCCCATCGTCGCCATAAAACCTATCTGTGTCGGTGCGACGTAAAGAAATTAGCAAAAAAGAATAGCATACATGTTCAGTTATTAAATGTTACTAACGATATTTTCTTACGATAAATTCTTTTTTATATCGGCCATAGCAAAACGTAAATGGCGTTCTCGTTTCGGGTTCATAAACTGCAACAATGTCCTGGTTATGGACTTGTGGATAATGGCAATTCTATTTCGACCACCCTCCTGTTATTCTTAAATCTCTGACAGTGCCGGAAATCGAAACCGGCCTCCAAGGATGGTAGGTAGTATTGCTTACCGATACGATCGATACGATACGGTACGATACGATACGATACGATACATTTACGTGCTAAAAGCCAACGACATGAATTTGTAACATATAAATCCCCTCAAATACCACTGATCTGAATCAGGGTCCAACTCGCTGTTTTGGGAACAGTGGGGTATAAACTGAATGACTGAGCCACGGATGTCGCTGTCATGAATTGTTTTCGGGCAGTAACAATGTTATTCGTTTCGCATTCTTGTAACTATTTTTACAGCTTTTGGTTATGACGCTGAGGTGCCGAAACTTTGTCCCACACAAGTTCTCCTATATTTCAGTAAGTCTACCAACACGGAGAATACGTATTTGAGCCCTTACGAATACCACCGGTCTGATGCAGGATCGAACCCGCCAAATAGGCGTACAGCTCAGAGGGCCAGCACTGAGCCAATCAACCCAGCAGAACCCGGGCAAACCAGTTGCCATGGTAACTTCCAGGCCACGTCGGCGAACAAGTCAACGTTTTTCTAATCAGCAAGACAGTGAGTCATTGTTTAGGACGTGACTGTACTTTAAATGCTGGAGTAATCTAGTTTTTGGTTAGCTCTACAGGATGTGGTGGGCCTCTCTATTGCCAACTCTGTTCTGTGACTGGTTACATATCCATTTCTGTATCGAGTTTATAGTGCAATATACGTTGAATACGGAGAGGTCGCCGCGTGGTACTCTGTGGCTGGCTTTATGCAAGGCCCCAGGAATGCAGGACACACAGATTAAGCCTGCCTAAACCCCTCCTTGCTCCCTCTGTTCCAATGAACACTCCGCTAACAAAGTAAGACGGTGGGTTATATATTGCACGTTGACTTCCCTCCCAAATGAGATGTCAACTTGGCGAGGAGGAGTTCCCCTTACTTTCAGCGATTATTAGCGGTCTCATATAGTACAAGAAAAAGCACGTTGTCCGTAAATTATAGTCGACTTTTTCTGAAGAAAACCTGAGACAGGTTTAAGAGGACTCATATGAAATTCTTTTTAATGTTGTGAGAAAGAAACACTTTGTGAGAGTGCAGGTGTTGTATAATAATTTAAGCCTCACAGTAATGTGACAACTCTCTCAAGAGATTGCCAATACTTCTGTAACTTACGATCCAGGCAGCCGTGATGCATTCTTTATCCTTGGTTTAAACTCGCGAAGACACGCTACCCAAAAGCCCAGTGAATAGAGGGATAGAATATAGCCAAAATTCTAAAATGAAATTTCATATTGATTGGCATCACTCTGTGTGGTATATGTTTTTCCTGTTTTCAGTTTTAATGATTCGGAAAATAGGACAGAAAAAATAGGTCTATTAGATATTTAAAATTCATTAAATCAGGTAGCTTCTCCGTGACGCTGTCCTATCTCTTCTTCGCCATAAGTCCTGTCTTAATTGATGCGACGTAAAATCAGACTAAAATGATGTCAAATTTCTCTTCGGGAAAATCAAATGATCATAAATATGCCTTTCAATAAATTAAACTCAAGTTGATAGCGATTATTTTCATCTAATTAATCTAGAGACATCTGTATGGAATTTGGAGACTAAAAGGGTGGGATTCAGAGCAATGAAAAGGGGAGAACTAACACAGAGACGATGTAACTACGCAAATGAAATAACAATTTCTCTAGATTATGATGAGAGGGAGCATCTGTGATAAAAAGGACCTTCTATACAGTATGTCTCTGTCATGGCTATCCATCAATACTAGAACCTTCATGTTCGAATTAACTATGTCTACAGTAGTAGTAGTAGTAGTAGTAGTAGTAGACCGTTTATTGGCCAATTAAAGGCGGGGATAATACATTTGGTAAAAAGGAAAAACATGAAGCTGACAAATCACCACGTTTTTCTCATTCGTCTGACATATCTCTTTAAGATCTTCCATCCAAATGGCATACTTATAACAGTTACAGAGTTCTGTTGTTTTTTTTATTACTTATGATTAGGTCTTCTACATCTGCTCGTCTGTGCGAATCATGTTCGTGAATGCACAACTCTTTTTGGCGTACCCCCAAATAGGCCAAGACTAAATATGTTTGCTGAGAATATGAATATGAGCGGAGCCTCCGTGGCTCAGGTGGCAGCGCGCTGGCCTCTCACCGCTGGGTTTCGTGGTTCAAATCTCTGTCACTCCATGTGATATTTGTTGTGGACAAAGCGGAGGCGGGACAGGTTTTTCTCCCGGGTTCTCCGATTTTCCCTGTCTTTCATTCCATCAACACTGTCCAATATCATTTTATTACATTAATCATTCATTAAACATTGCCTCAGAGGAGTGCGACAGGCTTCGGTAGCCGGCACAATTCCTATCCTCGCCACTAAAAGGAGGCTTCATTCATGCTATTCCTGACCCGATCAAATGACTAGAAAAGGGCTGTGGATTTTCATGAACATGAGCACACGTGGCTGAACCCGTTGAGGGCCACAATATTTTCCAGTGTATTAGGAAGCAATCTCTCAAGAATCATTCCTCAATGCTGTCTTACTGTCCCGGGTTTCTACAATGAAATTTTTGGCAGTGCAGGTGAACATTCAACAGATCGCGCCACAATGCGAGCAATACGTGCAGCTATGATACATAATTTGGCAATAAGAGTATGAGTTATGAATAATAGAGTCTTCAATCACATTACAAGCACGACCTCAGCATACTCTCTTCGTGAGACTACATATCGACCGAAATATGGACCGTTTAGAGATTTTAAAAGCATGGATTTTGCACATTTGAGACAAGATACACAAAACTGTCCTGATATGACATGCTAATGATGAGTGACATTGAGGAGAAAGCGCACTTGTTTGATTCCCATCAGTTGTTTAATTCCCATATACCTGAACTGTATAGAAACACACCCTCAAGTGCAGTGTGAGGGCAACACGTCCGCCCTGTCCTTGCCTGACATTTGATATTAAGCTTATGATTAGAAAGACGATGCGCTTTAGGCAGACTCAACTAGCTGGTGTATATGAGCAGTACGGTGTCCTTCGAAACAGAATTAAACTAGTTCTAACAAATCTGATCAGTTCTAGCACCTAAACAAAAAAATATCATCACTGTTTCTGCATGGTGACAACTTCTGTCACTTGGAGCGTTCCACTTCTAAGTCTCCGACACAACAAAACATCAGCGACTATCACATTAAAGCAACACTCGATACTGGTACAGAGCATGAATTCAATATCACGCAAAAAAGTCGATGATTTTCCCATTTCATTCGTGACCTATATAATCGATATTATATTGCATATTATTGCGCATTTATTCAATACATGTTTTTCTTCGGGCAAAATACCAGTTAAGTGGAAAAATCCACGCATTATTCCACTCACAAAAAATCTCCAGAAAACAATACATCTGGCTATCGACCTCTCTGCATTCTCACAGAACATTCTAAGGCTCTAGAAAAGATAATGATTAAACAAATTATTAAATACTTCCGAAAAAATGCTTCACCTAACAGTTTAAGAAGAGAGACATTACTGCAATAGCACTAATCAAAATTGATGGATGACATTAGACGTGAAATGGTGAACGAAAACACACTACTAGATTTCAGCAGTGCCTTTGACGCTGTAGATTAACTTATTGTTGGGTAAATTACAAAATCTTGTTATCGTTTCTTCTACTATTTAGCTCTTGGCCTCGTACCTCAAGGATAGACGACAGTGAGTTGTATCAAACAGGACGACCGCAGCATGAAGGACTAAACTATATGGCATTTCTCAAGGATCTGTTGTTACTCTTTTATTCTTAATATGTATTAATGACGTCTCTAATGAAGAACTGGAACTACCATCTTTATATCGACGACTTTCAATTATAGTAACACTATAAAGTCGCTGACATTGATAATTAAATCTACCAAATTAACAATGTTTTAAATTCAATTAACTCCTATGCAAGAGAGAACTGCCTATTAATTAACAACCCGAAGAAACCGAAAACAATCTTAGTAGGCTAGTCTTCTAACTGCCGTAGGCATCAAGCTCCTGCGTATTTGATGCTTTATGATGAATCTGTTGGTCCTACCTTTCCAAGGTGTCATGATTGACACATTAATCTAGAATGCTCGAATAAAAGGTATCTGCAGAAAACTAAAAAATCATTTTGCTAGGCTATATTATTTGAAAATAACACTTATTCAAATTCTTTAATAAATAGTTATAGGGATAATTAGTGAAAGATTTTAAGATGCCAAAAATATAGCTATTTTCATACAGATAGGTCAATATATATATTTGGAGACAGAAAATGAAGCATAATTTTTTGAACATTTGCACGTTTTTGTGAGATTACTACTTTTGCCATATTTCCCCGTCTATTTCGTACCTCAGAGTACTCATCCCCAATTTTATGTACGTTTTAAAAAATTATCCACAATCTTTTTTCTCTTCTTTAACAGATTTTTGAAATTGTGTTTAATTAGAAGGCGACGATAGTCAATAAGTAAATATTAAAATATAATTTATGGAAAACTCCCAACGGCTGAAATCAAATTTAAATTTAAACAATGATACTGCAACAGTTAAAACTAAGTTCAGTTAGTACTGGCATGATTTCAATGGTTCCACCCATCGAATGTATACTCATATGTATACATATGCATGAGTCTCTTGCATAGGACTGGTTTTGCCAGTCCTAACCAGAACGTAATTTTCACTACACAAAATCATGTCGAAGGTTAATAAGGAGAAGTTTTATGCACATTCAGAACAATTTAAAATGTAATTTATAGAAACTAATGTGCCGTCCGAGAAGTAAATATTACAATCGATGACAAGCATCAATGAACAGAATAAACCAGCACATCCTGTACAGCAAACATGTCAAGAACATTCAACTTCGCAAGTCCAAACCTAAACAAAGTACTCTTTATACGCCTTCACTTCAGGATCCGAAAAGCAGTGATTATTGCACGACTTCAGTGCAGTTCATACCTTGGCATTAATCCAGTCAGGAATTCCGGTCCTCGAGGTAAACAATCCAACATTCAAATCATTCCTTGAGAAGTATGTTCAAAGGTCAAAATCGGATGAGAGCACTCTGAGAAATAATGACATGTGCCTCTGCCGGCAAGACCTAGTGTTTACAGTGCACTATGTCTTCTGGTATGGGCTAGACCAATTTTGTTACTTTTGTTGATCTGTCTCAGTCTTATCCTTGGCTTTGACAATACGAAAGTGACTGAGGTACGAGTTATACTAGTAATGCGATTCTTTATGCAGCCAGTCCTGTTATGAATGGTGTGAAAATGTTGTTCATATGGTCGATTGGTGCATTCATTTCAATGGGCTTGGCAGACTGATATGCGAGACCAACTTCTGGATCAGTGAGGAAAGCAACGGGAAACTGAATTACTCCTCATTTCCCTAGTACGTCTCTTCAGTGATGCCTAGGCTATCTACGATAGCTAATGTTGGAGCTGCTGAGGATCCAATCAGCCTTCGGGCTAAGGACACAATATACAACACAGCCAATTTATGAGAACGTCTTTGAGAAAATAGAAGAAGTGGGGGCAAACCCGCTTTGGAATTCATTTTAGATGAAACTCCTGATGGCCTGCGAATGTGTTGGTATTTCCAATATATGTTTAATGAGTGAAACCAGTGCTTTTTAAAATATATCAACTCGAGAAGACAAATGCCTGCACAATAATACATCATTCAATGACTCCATGTATGAATCTGTGGCCAGGGGGCATGCAATACGAAAACGTCAGGCTTCTGGTGACTGATCAGACATACTACATTTATTGCACATGGACTATACCGTGTTTGTGTAAATGTCAGGGACAATTACAGCAGAGTAAATGACTTCATTGCTTCTCTGAAGAAGATTCTCGTAAAAGCTCCGAGTCTCCAAGTTTTGTATCAAGAAGTGACTGGGCACCACCTTCCACAGTTTTCTGTCCCCACAAGGTGAGATACTTTGAGAAGATGCGCAGTTTTCTAGGGCAAAACTTTGATAAAATCAAATGCTTCATATTTGCCCTAGACTCGTCTGACGCAGCAACCATCAATCAGGTCCAACAATTACTCAACAACAAATATCTATAGTTCGAAATTTTGCAGTGCATGGCTACAAATACTTACCGGATGTAATTCACAGTTTAGATGAAGTTGATGAGTGTTAGGGAGAACCTTAATTGATTTGCTGAAGACAAATTCGAATTAAATTTGAAGAAAAATAAAGATGTGGAAATCTTTGCAACTTTGACTGAACTCCCATTACGCGTGCTGACAAGATATGCTCCATTGGTTTCTGTAGATGTCGAGCAGAGTTTCTCTATACATAAATGATTTACTGAGCTCAAAGCACCAGCGACATACTGTCAAAAACATTGAAATGTTGTGTGTAATCAAATATGACAAATTTATTAATTATCAGAATCCAGTACATGGAACGTTCATGGAATTGTTTTAAACCTTCATAACGTGATTTCATCAAAACTTTCTTGCACCATTTTGTATGTATTTTCAGAGCCATTTCCCCCCTTTTTCTGACCATGCTTTCCACCTTAAAATCCTTTCATTGGTGATGTACTAAGCGACGCAACTGTCGAACAAATCGAAGGCAATGAATTTGTGCATAAGATTTATATTTTATTTGAACTTTGGGAGACCTCCTTATTGTGAGAAGCTCTCCTTGATGAATACTGAAAAATTAACCTGCAGATTGCAACAATTAGAATATATTTTGACTACGGAACGAATACACACCTGAATAACTATCCTCAAATTATAGCTTTCTCTCCTACATTCATGGGCATAACACCAACTCGACTTCTAACCTTACGATACCCTGTAATCATTCGTCAGTATACAGCGCTCCGTCCAGGTAACTGGGGCCGGGCTATGGAATTTTCTACCTGTCAGTATACGAAATAGTCTAATTTAATCGGACTTATCGAGAATTCCTATTAAATACGAAACCAGTTTGTGTGACTGTTAGAAATACACTGACTGACAGAGCAAATGCAACACCAAGAAGGAGTGGTTCGAAAGGGATGAAAGCTGGGGAAAAAACAGAGACGGCACGGACGAATAATTGATGTTTATTTCAAACCGATATGCAGGTTACACAATGCGCACGGCATCGACTCAGTAGGATGTAGGACCACCGCGAGCGGCGATGCACGCAGAAACACGTCGAGGTACAGACTCAATAAGAGTGCGGATGGTGTCCTGAGCGATGGTTCTCCATTCTCTGTCAACCATTTGCCACAGTTGGTCGTCCGTACGAGGCTGGGGCAGAGTTTGCAAACGGCGTCCAATGAGATCCCACACGTGTTCGATTGGTGAGAGATCCGGAGAGTACGCTGGCCACGGAAGCATCTGTACACCTCGTAGAGCCTGTTGGGAGATGCGAGCAGTGTGTGGGCGGGCATTATCCTGCTGAAACAGAGCATTGGGAAGCCCCTGAAGGTACGGGAGTGCCACCGGCCGCAGCACATGCTGCACGTAGCGGTGGGCATTTAACGTGCCTTGAATACGCACTAGAGGTGACGTGGAATCATACGCAATAGCGCCCCAAACCATGATGCCGCGTTGTCTAGCGGTAGGGTGCTCCACAGTTACTGCCGGATTTGACCTTTCTCCACGCCGACGCCACACTCGTCTGCGGTGACTATCACTGACAGAACAGAAGCGTGACTCATCGGAGAACACGACGTTCCACCATTCCCTCATCCAAGTCGCTCTAGCCCGGCACCATGCCAGGCGTGCACGTCTATGCTGTGGAGTCAATGGTAGTCTTCTGAGCGGCCGCCGGGAGTGCAGGCCTCCTTCAACCAATCGACGGGAAATTGTTCTGGTCGATATTGGAACAGCCAGGGTGTCTTGCACATGCTGAAGAATGGCGGTTGACGTGGCGTGCGGGGCTGCCACCGCTTGGCGGCGGATGCGCCGATCCTCGCGTGCTGACGTCACTCGGGCTGCGCCTGGACCCCTCGCACGTGCCACATGTCCCTGCGCCAACCATCTTCGCCACAGGCGCTGCACCGTGGACACATCCCTATGGGTATCGGCTGCGATTTGACGAAGCGATCAACCTGCCCTTCTCAGCCCGATCACCATACCCCTCGTAAAGTCGTCTGTCTGCTGGAAATGCCTCCGTTGACGGCGGCCTGGCATTCTTAGCTATACATGTATCCTGTGGCACACGACAACACGTTCTACAATGACTGTCGGCTGAGAAATCACGGTACGAAGTGGGCCATTCGCCAACGCCGTGTCCCATTTATCGTTCGCTACGTGCGCAGCACAGCGGCGCATTTCACATCATGAGCATACCTCAGTGACGTCAGTCTACCCTGCAATTGGCATAAAGTTCTGACCACTCCTTCTGGGTGTTGCATTTGCTCTGTCAGTCAGTGTAAGAGGATGCAAGATGTAGAGCTACCACTTATGTTAAAATATAGATAGATAATATTAATCATCAGTAACATAACTTAATCAATTTAATACAACCTACTACTCTAGCTACAGTAGAGGCAGGCTAGTATTCTGTTCCATTACTCTAGGTAGTTTGTAACTGGAGATAGGCTTATGCAATCTTATGTAATTTTTTTATTGTGTAGGTTATTTCATGGTAAAGAATAAGAGAGGGGGCGAGAGCGCTAACTCCGCCACCTACAAAGGCTTAAAAGAAACAATAATAAAAACGAAACACACGTCTCTACAAGTCCGTTTTAAGAGAGAGAATTAAATGTATTAATGAATTATATGGCACTGGTCATGAGGCTGAAAAACCCATTTGTTCTTCGTGTACATAATATAATATACAGGTCTACGAATATACTAATTACAGTATATTATTAAAGTATTAACTTAATTAAACATTTTTGTATCAGTATTGTGCTAGTACAAACACAGGCTCGAGTTAAATCGAAATATAATTTACAATGTGGACTACACTAAGTTTGGAACTAAAACATTATTTTCGATGGCCTAATTCTGTACCACGTATCTGACAATGCTCTTCCTATCCGTTATTCTATTTTCCTTAAGACTGGTCACGCCTCCCAGTCACGTACAAACATGAAGTCCAGCAAAACAATTTTCGTATTGTTCATTTTCCTACGCTAACGTGTAAAGGAAAAATAACCTTATCATACCGTACTGTAGGAATGTACATTTGCATGACGTATTTACGCACTCCCACGGTATTATATATTCAAGGTTCACTTTCCGTTAGGACCTACATAAGCATAGGAAATTGAACACAACGAAAATTGTCTTGGTGGACTGCATATCCATGTGTGTTTGGCAGGCGAGACCAGTCTTATGGAAAATACTGGATAGGAAGGGCACTGTCAGATACGTGGTATTAGAACTAGGCCACCGCCATGTTATTCTGGGCCATCAGCACTGAAAAATAGTAGAAGGCTAATTAAACTTAAAAAAGGAAACATCCAACTTTCTGATTGGAATTAATCAGGTCTACTGATTGTTCTTTTCAGTACAGTTCGGGTATTTGAGTGAATGGTCAGTAATGTAATGATTATCCCTGTTCTTAACCCTTTGTGTACTAATCCAGGAAGAAAGATGTTAAGGAATGATTTAGCTGAGTAGCTTACAGTTATCGGTATCTGTGAAACTGTGAATATTAAAGGCGTTAAGGATGCGTGATTTATTTCAAACAAAAGATTTGTAATTTTTTTGTGGCACGATGGATGATTAGGAAAGTAGGCCTAATCTTTGTAAACCTAGACCAGTGGGCCGTAAACGTTTCAAGTCCTTCCTCCCTCCTGGAAAACAAAATTGCTTGAGTCACCCTGTAATCTTCCTTGCTCCATACTATTCGTACTTTGCACAAAAATAAAACGGCTCTTGAGATCTTCTGTTTAGTTCTACCTAAATAATAATAATAATAATAATAATAATAATAATAATAATAATAATAATAATAATAATAATAATAATAATAATAATAATAATAATATAGGAGACATGCCAAAGCCGTCGCTTCGAGTAGGCTTACCTGTGACACGGGATTGGAATTTTCACGTGAAAAATCATGTGAAACAAAGCTATGGATTTGTAAAGGAAAATAGCAAATTCAGCACTTTCTCTTACAATAAAACTAAATAATAGGCCTATCCTTAAATCGCATCAGATTTCAACAGTTCTATGGGAAGTAATTCGGTATTTGTATTACTCAGCGGTATCGAAGATTTAACATTACACCACGCGCGGAATTTTTTATGGATGCATACAGGCCACAGTAATCTGGGAATGAACAAATTGTTCACTCAGTTCAAAAATTTTGTCAGTTAATTCTTCAATATTTCAAATCCATTTTGCTTAGTTGAGTTGGAATGTTCCATTTGAAAGATTATGCTATGATTTACGAATGCTGCCAAATCTATACATTTCATTTCGTCGCTTCACCGGTAAAACGTTGTACCCCACAACACTCTTCCTATCCATTATTCTCCTTAAGACTGGTCACGCCTCCCAGCCACATATGGATACGCAGTCCATCAAAACAATGTCGGTTGCGTTCGTTTTCCTATGAATACGCTTAAACGAAAATGAACCTTACATGCATTGTACACTAGGAGTGCACAAATACGTAATGCAAACGTACATTCCTACAGTACGGTACTGTAAGGTTCATTTTCCTTTACACATGGGCATAGGAAAAAGAACACAAGAAAATTTGTTCTGATGGACTGCATATCCATACGTGGCTAGGAGGCGTGACCAGTCTTAAGGAGAATAATTGATAGGAAGAGCTTTGTGGAATACAACCTTTTACCGGTCGAGCGACGATATACAATTTCAAAATATAATCATTAACAATATTTAAATGTGTATTAAGAGTCACATCATAATCGCGCCCCCTTCCATTACATTCTGCACTCCCCCCTCTACGTTGCGGATCACTGACCTAGTCTATTCTGTTATGAACTGACACGAGAGAGAGAGAGAGAGAGAGAGAAAGCGGCTACAACGCGGCCCACGTCGAAGACGTATATGGAGCAATTCGGACACATGGGATGCAGAAATAAAAAATAAAAATGGAGGGAATAAAAATTGAAGTTAAAGCTTTTAGGGCACAATGATCGTCGTTTAAGCAAAGGCCTTCATTTCTGGGAGAAATGAGTGACGAACTTTCTAGAATGTTATGTCTATGGTAAACAAATTCTCTGACTGCACTCTGTTGAGACAGTAAGTAGGAGGAACTATGTTTAATTTTATTTCTCTAGATTTATTATATCAAGACGAGGTGTTCAAATTTTGCAAAACATGTTTTCCATTGACATTCTTGTTATCATGTCTTATATTTATAATAAGGTATGTCATAAGCTTCTACTTTATAAAAGGAATGGCCGTAGAAGAAAGAAAGCTTGGTAGCACAAAATATTCCTTCTCATTCATGAATAAGAGATTTTATACAGGCCTATACTATTATATAGTAGGCTACTGTGTGGCAGTGAATTAGTTTGCGAAAATTCAACGATTACCTTGAAATTCGTTCATACTGCCTAATATTCTTTAATTACTGTAGGACTAACCAAACTCCAATTATATATTTCGATAAAATTATATTTTTTATATAATATAATATAATGCCCACAACCAATGGAAAACATTTGATATAATTTCATTTATAGACTATGTAAGCTATTGAGACCTGGATATTAGGCCCCTTTAAACAACAAGCTTCATCATCATCACCATCATCCATCATCGTCCGACTCGTTGGCTGAACGGTCAGCGTACTGGCCTTCGGTTCAGAAGTCCCGGGTCCGATTCCCGGCCGGGTCTGGGATTTCAACCTTAATTGGTTAATTCCAATGGCACGGGGGCTGGATGTATGTGTTGTCTTCATCATCATTTCATCCTCATCACGACGCGCAGGTCGCCTACGGGAGTCAAATAGAAAGACCTGCACCTGGCGAGCCGAACCCGTCCTGGAATATCCCGGCACTAAAAGCCATACGATATTTCATTAATGCATAGCCTATGCACGATGTGACCCGATTACAGGTAGAACGCATTAAATTACACAGGCCTTTACGAAGTTAATATTTTATTTGTACGAACGAGGCAGTGGTATTAAGTGAGGACAGCTTGAAATTAATTGGGACTTCTAATTGTCGCTGTTAGAAACGTCCCGTTCCTTGGATGTATGTTCACCCGTGGCTTTCGGTTCGTAGGGTTCCGGATTCGATCGGGTATTTTAGTCACACCTGGTTAACTTTTCTGGCTTGGGGACTGGGCGCTTCGTTACGTCTTAAATCTTCATTAAATGCAACAAAACACTATCGACAACCACAAACACAATTATCAGTCCACATAGGACTGTTATTAGAAAGATATGGCCTTAATCCACAGGTAGTACCAGCCCGAAGTAATTGGGACAGGGTTAGGAAGATGAAGAGTATTGTTCTGTCCTGCAAAAGCATCATCCCTTTCTTTACCATTTTAACCTCCAAGTATATTTTCATAAGTTATAGGTTATAGCCACCTTGTATTAGAATGTGAGGTAATTTTGTTAAGAAAGGTCTTCGGACCTAAGCGCGCAAATGGAACTTAACGCTTCTGCATAACTGTGAATTGGAACGATTGATTGAAGGGGAGTCGTAATTCTGTATCTCGTCAATGTTAAAATGATTTTTGAATATAATGTTACCTCATGTCTTTTACATATACTGATCTAGAATAGCTTCAAAATGTGTGCTATGAAAAAGTTATTTAAAAAAGTATTCCCCAATTTTAAATTTTTTCTGCAGATATTTTATCATTAAACAAACTATTAAAGAAATGTCAACCAAAGTAGATCCAACCTTCCACAACAGTTTCACAATCATTTGGTAACATTTTATGAAAATGCACTCAGTAGTTTCTGAGAAAAGGAAGCATTTGTTTCGGAAAATGTGATTTTGAGTAAACTGCATTTATTTTCGGTAAAGCTCGCCTACTGCAGAATAGAAGCTTTAAAATCCTCCGCCCAAAACAACACTACATCTTGCAATTACACCTCAAGTAGGGTGATCAACTAAACAACAGATATTTATCTTCAAAACACGCCAAACCACAGCCTTCTAGAGTTAATAGTCTCTGAGATATGTTTCAAAAAATGATACATTGTACAAAACGTGTCTTGAAATAGAAGTGCACCAATATTATATTAAATAAAATATTTAACATAGTAAATATTCAAATTTTTGAATGAAACAAATGCCCCATTAAACAGAAAGATTCACACGTTAATAAAATATAAAAAGGTGAACATTGCAAAATGTTCCCATGTGGACCTTTACGACTTTCCTTAAATAACATGACGTGGTCTCTTTTATTATGATCCATAAGCTGGGATGTGCAGGATACATTATCAGAGGACATTTGGGTGAAAAGGAACTAACATTTCAGAAACCTTATGAATACAGGTAAGGGAGAAGGAAATCTACTCTGGTTAGATGATGAAGAGCCTGATTTGAAAGTTCTGGGAATGAAAGAATGAAGCAGGAATGTGTACAGGAGGGATGAGAGGAATAGTATTCTGGAGGAGGTGCCTTAGTAGTAGTAGTAGTAGTAGTAGTAGTAGTAGTAGTAGTAGTAGTAGTAGTAGTAGAAGTAGACAAATTTGAGCAATGACCCTATGAACTAAATAACTTTTTGTCTACTTAAGTCTTCTGAACCCTCCTCTACACAAACACCTTTATTTTTTTGTCAACAACAATCCCGCTTGTAGGAATATCAAAGAGGAAACAAATGGAAGATTGGAGGGAATCTGGTTTATACAAGAAATTAAAACCCTATTAATTTCTCTGCATCTCCAGGAGAATAATAATGGCCTCTGCAATCACCACGAACATCATTTTCACTTTTAAATACAAAAATATTACCGTAGTTCCAGCGGAACACAAACTCATCACGAAAGACACGTGTCATAGCTAAATACATCTTCAGGGACCCACACAACATCCTCGCGTTTTGTATCCTTCCTAGTTTGTGTTTTCTTCATTCTTAAGCAGATACCACACATATTTGAAATCATTCTTACATCCATAACCGACCTCAATAGTCTCCACGCATTCCTTCGTCTGAGGACAGGCTAAAGGACTTCCATGTTGGAGAGTGGTGTATCACGTGACCAAGGACAGACCAATAGCAAGTCCAAAACACACATATTACTGTTATAGATCGTAGAGCGCGTAGCCACGCCCACCGCGTTTCGAATTCTTTTTCTCTCTCTGTCTCTCCCAGGTTCTTGTTTGAAGCTAACGGCTCAGAGTGACGAGGGGAGGGCAGAACGAAGGCAAACATGTTATGGAGCGGGCGTTCATTGGATCCCCAGGCGTTAAAAAGTTTTACGGTACTTGGAGCCGCGGTGCATGCCGGTCTTCTTCCTGCAACGGATTTACCTGGCTAGCAGGAACGGACAAAGCAAAAAGAAGCAAGTATTTTAACATCGGTAGTATTTTCGTCTGTTTACATTGTATGAACATTGACTGATAAGATCAGATTGAACAAATGTTAATCCATCCCTTTCCTGAGTGATATCCCTGACTGTTCTATAACGCTTCTCAGCTAGTTTATTTACGAGATACGTGGGGATAAAAAGGATTGTCTAATAGTCGTAAAGATGAGGTAAGACGATTTAGACAAGAATATAAATAGGCCCTATTTCCTGGGATTTTGAAAAAAACGTGTTTTAAAGGATGATTAGACACTGGGAGATGGTACGACGAATGCCATAGCACATCTTAACATACAAAAAGCTGTTAGCATATAATAATAATAATAATAATAATAATAATAATAATAATAATAATAATAATAATAATAATAATAATAATAATAATAATAATAATAATAATAATAATAATAATAATAATAATAATTTATTATTGAGGAGGAAGATATTACAAACAGAACACCGAGCTCGATAGCTGCAGTCGCTTAAGTGCGGCCAGTATCCAGTATTCGGGAGATAGTTGGTTCGAACCCCACTGTCGGCAGCCCTGAAGATGGTTTTCCGTGGTTTCCCATTTTCACACCAGGCAAATGCTGGGGCTGTACCTTAATTAAGGCCACGGCCGCTTCCTTCCCACTCCTAGCCCTTCCCTGTTCCATCGTCGCCATAAGACCTATCTGTGTCGGTGCGACGTAAAGCAACTAGCAAAAAAAAAAAAAAAAAAAAAAAAAAAAAAAAAAAAAAAAAAAACCAGAACAGTGTTCAGGAGGAAAATTGCGGATGTTACGGATCTGTTCGTAGAGAAACCCAAGAGAACAAGAAGGGTGTTCTCGGATGAGGAACGAGCAAAAGCGAGCCAGATAATAATAATAATAATAATAATAATAATAATGGCGTGTGGCCTCTGCAGGGGCCTGTTGCAGGTCTTTCGAATTGACGCCGTATAGACGACCTACGCGTCTGTGGCGATGCGGCCCACACTTGAGTTGAATTCTGATTCTGAAGACCGTATCAACACCCTTCCCCCGAACCAGGGGAATTGACTAATGAAAGTTAATATCACCGAATTGGCCGGGAATCAAGCTCCGGACCCTTTGGAGCATAGGCCAGCATGTTAACCATTTAGCGATGTAGCCGGTAAGAAGTAGTAGTAGAAGAAGAAGAATACGATCTCTGCTACCGTAGCGGCAGTCGTTTTGAGGGGACGTCATTCAGGTTGCCTGCATATCAATGTTGATTCCCTTTCGCTCTGTCAGATAGCAGAGAAACCGAAACTCTGTCGGGTGATGTATGCCTGAGGTTTAATTAATTTTATCGGTTAAATACCAAACGTGTCACTAGAGATCATTTACATGCCGATGTTGTAAGATGAGGAGTACCTGCCATATGTATTTTCCACCCTTTAAAATATCGCCCACTCACGATCTGAGGATTGGACTGGCACTATTACTGATTCACAGTGGCATCTACAGGACCGGTCAAAAGTTTAGGACCGCATAAAAAATCATGAAGTTCCATCTACAACCTAAAATTTTGCTACTAGACCTCTGTATTCTTTTTTTCCTGAGCTCTCGCATCTAATATGATATACGTCGCCTGATTTCAGTGATTTACGCCAAGTAGTGTATAAGTTATATAGCCTACATTTTAACTGTTGGAAGGTCACGTCAGAAAGTCAACATTTTTGGAAATATTATGTACTATATAGATACTCTAATCGGCTTCAACTATCACCAACAAGATTCTTTTATAGACTTAGCAATAGTTGGGGGTCATTTTAGTACAAATAGAAAAATTCCGAAAAAATGTGGCACCGACTTTTGTGCTTTCATTTTTTGTTTCAAATCAGCTCTAAAATGGTCAGTTTTTCCTTGTTCTTGTCATAGGTCTCAGTGTGAGCTATCGTCATCAGAAATGTGTTCTTGGTTGCCATCCACAAAGTGCAAATGGAACTATCAGGGCAGATAAGTTTCATGCCGATAGCTCGTCCTGAGACCTTGGGCCATACATGACAAAGGCCAAGAAAAATCAACCATTTTTGCCCTGGTTCGAAAAAAAATTAAACACGCAAAGAAAAGGTGACGCATATTTTCGGAAGTTTTATATTTAATACTAAAATGGCCCCCACCTATCTCTAAGTCTACAAAAAAATCTTGGCGGTGATACTTGCAACCAATTAGAGTGTACAGTAGGCTACATTATATAACCAAAATTTTTGATCTTTTGTTGTGACCGTCCAAGAGTTTAAAATAGGAAGAGGAACAAGAATAAGAATGAGAATATTAAAAAAATAAAAAAACGAAGAAGAACAATAGTAATAGACTAACGATAGTCTATAGCAGTCGTGTGAAATGTGTACATATATCTTAGGGCCTATATGATGCTATTTGGGTTGCCTGACTGTCCATTTTGACAGCCACAAGACGCGAACCTCAAGAAACAGTTGGCTTACACACCAGTGTTTTCACACATCAAAGAAAAGATCAGGTTAAAATGCGAAAATAACTCGGCCAAGATTGCTCGTTGATATCTAGAGGAAGCTAGAATCCAAGGACAGCTTCCTCACATTGCCTAGGCTGTGATAAGAGGATCGATCCTCCTCCTGAGAAACCATCCTTCTGCGCAATGATACATTCGTTTAGCTATAATCTACTACGTCTTACGGCAAGCCGCTGAGAGTACTGTAGATTTCAGTATTAGATATGGTTACTGGCACGTGCCTTTGTTCGTGAGATTTGTTGTTAACAATGCAACATAATTTCAACCTCTTTGGTTGCCATTTCTAACTTCACTTGTTCTACTTGGCTTGAACCCACCTGAAATAAATAAAATAATTATTTATATTTGTAATGTCCGCCATCTGAGCATCAGATTTCAACCAAAATGGATGCATGGAATTTATACAGAACATAATAATTTTCCTCAGGGCATGTACTGGTACGTCCGCTGCGAGCTTTACCTAACCCTCTGAACCTAACTAAAACCTCCACTATGACTAGAAATAAACTAGCCATAATCCATGGAGATCCGATTCATTAGACTCTAGTAACAAACATAAAAATAATCAAACGAAAGACTGGAAAGTTACCCCCGATTACATTAACATGTAAAAAAAGAAATGGAAAAAACATGGCGCAACATTCCCGAAGGGCTATGGCCAACGAAGCGACCACTGCTCAACCCGAAGGTCTGCAGATTACGAGGTGCCTTGGGGCATCACGACGAATCCTCTCGGGCGTTATTCTTTGCTTTCTATCCGGGACCGCTATCTCACCGTCAATAGCTCCTCAATTGTAATGGCGTAAGCTGAGTGGGCCACTATCTAGTCCTCAGGTACAGGTATGAATCCCTGACCTGGCCGGGAATCGAACCAGGGGCCTCCGGGTAAGAGGCAGGCACGCTACCCCTACACTGCGGAGCCAGCAAACAAAAATCTAAGCCTGAAATAAATCAGCCACGACGTTTGTAACAATCGTATAAGCAATGATGAATAATGATGACGGTTGCACACTGCGGGGATTGTTCCACAGGCACGTGGTATCGTGTTTTACACGTTTGTTATACTGTACCTCTTCAAAGTCGCTCACTGATTTTAAAATTGGTATAGACCAAATCATTTTCGCTTTTCAAAACACACGTATTGTTCACAAGTTTCATCTACGCCTTGAAACAAGGTCATGTGGTATATTTCGAGCTGTCCTGGAGAGATGGCGTGAAATGACGTAAGTAGACGAATAAGCTTGAGTGAAGCTTTTAAAAGTAGGAAAGACCATAATATGAAGATAAAGTTAGAATTAAGAGGGCAAATTGGGTCAAATATTCATGTATAGGACGAAGATTAAGGCATTGTCCGCCTCTGTGGTGTAGTGGTTAGTGCGATTAGCTGCCACCCTCGGGGGCCCGGGTTAGATTCCCAGCTTTGCCACGAAATTTGAAAAGTGGCACGAGGGCTGGAACAGGGTCCACTAAGCCTCGGGAGGTCAACTGAGTAGAAGTGGGTTCGGTTCCAATCTCAGCCATCCTCGAAGTGGTTTTCCGTGGTTTTCCACATTTCCTCCAGGCAAATGCCGGGATGGTACCTAACTTGAGGCCACGGCCGCTTCCTTACCTCTTCCTTGTCTATCCTTTTCAATCTTCCCATCCCCCCACAAGGCCCCTGCTCAGCATAGCAGGTGAGGCCGCCTTGGCGAGGTACTGGTCATCATCCCCAGTTGTATCACCAACCCAGTGCCTGAAGCTCCAGTACACTACACTTGAGGTGGTAGAGGTGGGATCTCTTGCTGAGTCTTAGGGAAAAATCGATCTTGGAGGGTATACTGATAAGGAAGAAGAATAGTAAGGGATTGGAATAAAAATTATCAAAGGAAATTATCCTACGTCAACCTGATCATATCCATAATCAGGGCTACACCAGAGGTGCTAGATCTGGTGTACACATGGTTAACCAGGTTCAACAGGATGTAGGAAAAACCTTAAGACGTTACTGTACTTACGATGCCATACCTAAAATTTCTAGTTCTTCGAAAATGTCAGCCTCCGGATCCCAAGATAGCGGGTTCAAACCCGGCCGAGGTAGTCGGATTTTTGAAGGGCGGGAAAAAGTCCATTCGACACTCCATGTCGTACGATGTCGGCATGTAAAAGATCTCTGCTGATACATTTGGTATTTACCCGACAAAATTCATTAAATCTCAGCCATAGTCGCCCAAGAGAGATCCGGTTTACTCTGTCTGCCATCTAGTGGGCCTTGAGTAAAACGGAACGTCGAAATTGTCGAGCAGACAGCCAGATAGCGTCAGATCGAAATGTCTGCACACGGTAGCTGAGGCCATACGATTATTATTATTATTATTATTATTATTATTATTATTATTATTATTATTATTATTATTATTATTATTATTATTATTATTATTATTATTATTTAACAACTGATATGGAATCCGTCACCCGGGCGATAGCCCTAAATGCAGACCATTGATTGATTGATTGATTGATTGATTGATTGATTGATTGATTGATTGATTGATTGATTGATTGATTGATTGATTGATTGATTGATTGATTGATTGATTGATTGATTGATTGATTGATTGATTGATTGATTATATACTGCAGAAGCTCAATAACCCATACAAGTCACCATAAAATCCAACACTTACTGGACCTTAGACAGCGCATGAACACTGTTCAATAGATTTAAAAAGTAATAGTCCATAGCCGACCACCAATATTAGATGCATCCTGGACCGCGCCAAACCCAGCCTTACTTAAAACTCCAGTCAATAGATTCCCCTCCCCATGAACAGACAGCATATCAATATCGCAATATTGTAACTGATGATCCATTGTGGTATGCCTTGATTTTCCCAGTAATGTACAAAAAGGCCTATTTAAACACTATCGAGTGTTTGATAATCTCCCAGCCTTTATATTTAATATGAAAATAATTTAACATAGAATATACGTAATAATGAATAGGTCTAAAGTGCGAGGATGTTATATATAGACTACAGTATACTACCACAACAGTGCACTTTGTCTTCTGGTATGGGCTAACACAAATTTGTTATTCTCATTGAACTGTCCCAGCTTCCTTTGACAAGATGAACGTGACTGAGGTATGAGTGATGCAATTAATACCATTCAACAAATCATCACTGGTCTGCATTTACTGTAGGGCAGTCGCCTAGGTGGCAGATTTGCTATCAACTGTTTAACTAGTATTTTCTTAAATTATTTCAAAGAACTCGGAAATTCATCGAACATTTTCCATTATAAATTATTCCAGTACCTAATTCTTCTTCTTCTTAATCTGTTTACCTTCCAGGGTTGGTTTTTCCCTCGGACTCAGCGAGGGATCCCACTTCTACCGCCTCAAGGGCAGTGTCCTGCAGCGTGAGACATTGGATCGGGGTATACAACTGGGGAGAATGACCAGTACCTCACCCAGGTGGCCGCACCTGCTATGCTGAACAGGGGCCTTGCGGGGCGATGGGAAGATTGGAAGGGATAGACAAGGAAGAGGGAAGGAAGCGGCCGTGGCCTTAAGTTAGGTACCATACCGGCATTTACCTGGGGGAGAAGTGGGAAACCACGGAAAACAACTTCGAGGATGGCTGAGGTGGGAATCGAACCCACCTCTACTCGTTTGACCTCTCAAGGCTGAGTGGACCACGTTCCATCCCTCGTACCACTTTTTCAAATTTCGTAGTAGAGCCAGGAATCGAACCCGGTCCTCCGGGGGTGGCAGCTAATCACACTAACCACTACACCACAGAGGCGGACGATCATTCGTCTACTAATGTAATTCCACGCCATCACTCCACTGACAGCTAGGAATAAACCGCCTAGTCGAGCATCTCGTCTCTTTACTCCCAAGTCTTCCCAGCCTAAACAGCAACATCTTCATAAAACTATACACATGTGGGAAATCACCCAGAGGAGAGCGTGATGTTTTCCGTTGGATACTTTTTATTTCTTGTAACACTGGAAACGCCAGTTCGGGTCTTATCAGAAAGATTTACGCCCTCTCCTTTACCTTCTCACTACAACCCCTAAATACCCTCATAACCATATGCTAGGGTTTTTTTTTTTTTTTTTTTTTTTTGCTTTACGTCGTATCAACACAGGTAGGTCTTATGGCGACGATGGGACAGGAAAAGGCTATGAGTGGGAAGGAAGCGCCCGTGGCCTTAATTAAGGTACAGCCCCAGCATTTGCCGGGTGTGAAAATGGGAAACCACGGAAAACCATCTTCAGGGCTGCCGACAGTGGGGTTCGAACCCACTATCTCACGAATACTGGATACTGGCCGCACTTAAGCGACTGCAGCTATCGAGCTCGGTCATATCCATATGAAGAGATCTTTAAGCTATATTTACAATCTCGTTATTGTTATTACTCCAATAACGATCTTTCCTTATACAGCTGAACCTGCACTTACGGACAACTTTATTCAGCGGACACCTCCTATACTGTCATTCTTCTACAGAACTGGTTTTAGTTTACATTAGACACATGTTAAGTAAGTCTCATTCAAGCGGACATCTCAAATTCTTGACAGGGAATACCACAACTCGCATTCAAATTCAGGATAGCCAACATGAAAGGCATAACTAAATTAAACTCATATTTACCGTGATAAACTTTGGAAGTAGAGCTAATTGAATTACATTCAATATTTTTCATATTAAGAAATTAATAAATTAATTTGTCGCTATAAATTAATTGAACCTTGTCCGCCTCCGTAGCGTAACGGTTAGCACTATTAGCTGCCGTCTTCGGGGGCCCGGGTTCGATTAGCGGAACTGCCGGAAATTTAAGAACGACAGAAGGGCTGGTAGGCTATGTTGTTAAAATGGTACATGCAGCTCACTTCCATTGAGGGTGTGCTTGAAAAGAGCTGCACCATCTCGGGATGAGTTTATTTTTTTACTAACTGAACCTTTAAAACTTATGACACATTGGATTCCATTTACATTAAATTAAAATTAATTAAATTTATACACTTATTGAATGAATCAACGATTTTCCGCAAACGGGTTGCCACAGTGGACAAGCATAGCGCATGAGGTTGCATAAATTGTTATGACATCTACATAGCGGTAATATGGTTTTTTAATTATCGAGGTCCGAAAAGAAGAGATCTCAGGATGTGTACAGATTCACGAATGGTGGTGGTGGTAACTATGGTTTCAAAGCTGTTGATAGACAGGTCGAACTTCATCCAGAATTCCATGAACAAGGCATGTATTGTGCCACGACCACCAACCATTAGGCCGATAATGTCCACTTCATTCAAATGGTATTTGTGTTTTTAGAACGATTTAAAAACATAATTATCTTCTCTTTTTACACATATTGCAATGGATTCAAAGGCTGAGACGCAAGGAACTGGTGTATTTAAAAATGCAGAATATTTTCGTCGGATTCTTCATTCTGTCCAGGTACTTGTTCGTTGTAATAATTGAAGGAGGTCAGGTGGCGATGGACCAGTTGCTCAAGGTGATTACGGACATTTCAAGTCCAGAGTCAGGACATGAATTCTCAGATACAGGAAATGGGAGGTAAATTACCAGACATGAATGTTCAGATGGGAAGTAAGTTACAGAACAGGACTGCTAAGATGGGAAGTAAGTTACAGGATATGAAAGTTGAGATTTTCCAAGAAGGACATTCCAGGTATAATTAATTTCCAAGAAGGACATTTCAGGAATAATTAATGAACAAGGGGAGTGTGTATGTGAGGATCTTCAAAAGGCAGAAGTATTCAGTCAGCAGTATGTATAGATTGTTGGTTACAAGGATAATGTCCAGATAGAGGAGGTGACTAATACTAAAGAAGTATTAAAATTTACCTATGCCAGCAATGACATTTACACTAAGATACAAAAGTTGAAAATTAGAAAAGCTGCTGGAATTGATAAGGTTTCGGGGGATATATTAAAGACAATGGGTTGGGATATAGATCTGAAGTACTTATTTGATTATTGTTTGCATGAAGGAACTTTACCAAATGAATTGAGAGTTGTTATACTAGCCCCTGTATATAAAGGAAAGGGTGATAGGCATAAAGCTGAAAATTACAGGCCAGTCAGTTTGACATGCATTGTATGTAAGCTTTGGGAAAACATTCTTTCTGATTATATAAGATATGTTTGCAAAATTAATAATTGGTTTGACAGAAGGCAGTTTGGGTTTAGGAAAGGTTATTCCACTAAAGCCCAACTTGTAGGATTCCAGCAAGATATAGCAGATATCCTGGATTCAGGAGGTCAGTTGGACTGTATTGCGATTGACTTATCTAAGGCATTTGATAGGGTAGATCATGGGAAACTACTGGCAAAAATGAGTGCAATTGGACTTGACAAAAGAGTGACTGAATGGGTGGCTCTGTTCCTAGAAAATAGAACTCAGAGAATTAGAGTAGGTGAAGCTTTATCTGTCCCTGTAAAAATTAAGAGGGGAATTCCTCAAGGCAGTATAACTGGACCTTTATGTTTTCTTATATATATCAACTAGCAAATGTACCCGTGCTTCGCTACGGTATTCTACATTGTATACGGATATCTACGTAAATACTGTGCGTGCAGTAAATGAGATTGTTTTAAAATTGCATGTCCCTTAGACTTATCCGAGAAATAGCATGGGGAGGTCCCCATACGTTGTTTCCAATGTAAAGTGGGGGGTTGCGGATTTGTGATGTTAACGGCAGGCTCACTCGCCTACTGCCATTCTCAATCCAGTTGGCAAGTTTACATTATAATTGCAGGCCCCATTGCCTACTGTGCGGTCACAATCGATTTGGGGAGTTTTAGTTACAATGGCAAACAAATTTCCTACTTTCAGACAGATTACAGTTGAGGAGATGTTATTGTAATAGCAGGCAACTTCCCTACCACCAGTCAAAATTGAGTTGTGCAGTTATCATTATAATGACAGGCCATTTTTACTGCTGCCAGCCAGCTTACTGCCAGTCACGCAGAATTAGTGAGTTTCCATGAAAATAGCAGGCCACTATGCCTAATGCTAGTCAAATTTTAGATTGGAACATTTGTTTATAATGGGGGGCATCCTGGCCTAGAGCCAAACACAATAGGGTATGGGACTTTGGAACAAAACTGCATGATCCCTTGTCTTCTGGAAGACAAATCGAGAAGTGAATTATTCATTAAAATGTTAGGCCCACCTTACTACTGCCAGTTACACAGGAGTTGGAGAAGGATCCCATTCCTACAGCCAGCAGTCAAAGTCGGTGTAGGGAGTACTGATTAAAATAGCTGACACACCTTTTCTCGATCGCTACAAATCAACGTCAATGAATATACATAGATGGATATACGAAAGTATATGCATGTTTACAATATTGCAGACCTTCATTTACAGATTAACTGCTGCTGAACGGTACGTCATATTGACGAAGGAATATACCGTAACGCGCAGTATTTAGCGATCTAAATGGCTGGTCCTATGATATTTTCTCGCATCTCATCTATTCATGGGTGAGATTGAGTAACAAACGTTGAATAGGTTGAAATTTGTGTAAGATTATCTTACATTACATTACTTTTCGGATAATTATGTGACATAGCATTTGGCTTACATATGGGTACTGGGTGGGCAAATGTTCGTGTAGAGTTTTATCATACTATATTTCCTGTAAGTGATTAAAAGTATGAATTATATAGGTAAAGAGTTCAAATATACTTAAAATCGAGAAATAGAGACGAATTTAAAGTATAAGCGATACAGAGACGACAAAAAGTCATAAGACCAAGGTTGAAGATCACTCCTAATTCAACGAAGATTGTGCCATCCATTATGTGATAGGACTTCCCGTTTATCCCACGAAATACCTCGAAACGAAGGTTTGCACCATCATTAAAATTGCTTCCATATTTTGCTATCCTTCGGGGATAAAAAGTGAAAAAATTAAAGATCTGTGAAGTTTTTCGTTCGTTACAGGCTGAAACGTACAATTTTGCCAAATTTCCATTTTCTTGCTTGTCTGGCAGACGATGCTGCAATCTGGATTTTGAGTGAGGTGTAAAAATTATGACTTTCAGGAAATTAAACCAAAAAATATGCAGACGATCATTACTAACCCTCAAACGGGTATCTGTACGAAAATTTCACCAACGTAGTCAATGTACAGGCGCACACAGTCGTTACGATTTTATTTATATAGGAATCTGCTCCACGTACAGCATATTTTGGCTACGTCCGCTGGACTTAACCTGCAACACCAATCGTTTAAGATATCTCACTTATTAATCCTCCTGTCGAAGAATTCACATGAGAACAAAAGTTTTAGAAATGGATTTCCATTAAGGATTGTAGATTTCGATTAATTTCGGATGTGTATATTTTGAGGAAGTGCAAAATCATGGTTCCGGTTTCGGATAAACCCCCAGTAAATTTGGGTATTTGGAAATAATATTGGCCCCAAAATCTACACAAGGATAGGTGGATTCTAAATATCAAGTTTGGTGGAAATATATTCAGTAGTTTTCAAGTTATGAAAACTCATACAATTAAACCGAGAAACAGACACCAAAGTTAAGAAGTATGCAGATGGTCATTATTACAACTGAAACGGATACCTGTACGGAAATTCCGCCAAAATAAGCAATGTATAGATAGATGGCAGATAAGCATGGGCACGTTTGAAAGTGCAAACCTACATTTCGAGATTTACTGCTCCTAAACGGTACATCATACCAACGAATGGTTTGCACCCTCAGACGTCCCTTTTATCGTTCTACATGTTTGGTGTTAAAACATTTTCTCGTATCTCACATATTTATGGGTTCGATTGAGTTACTGTATTTGAATGGGGTGAAATTTGGGTACATTTTCATTATTTTACATTATTTTTCACATAGTTATGTTGAAGGTAGAATCATGAAATTGGGTTCGCATATGGCCATTGGTCGTGTCAATGTGCGTGCCAAATTCGATGACTCTACATTTCCTATAAGTGTGTCAAACTAAGTAATACACGTGTAAAAAGCACAAAATTTACGAACCATCGAAATATACAGCCAAATCTACCCTATAAGGGAGAGAGAGAGAGATACGACAAAATATCACTGGACCAAAGTTGTAGATTAGGCCTACTCGAAATTGAACGGAGATCGTGCATCCGTTTTGTGATAGGACTTACCGTTTAGCCACGAAATACCTCGAACCGAAGGTCTTCACCGTCATTAAATTGCCTATATTTCGATATTATTCGGCATAAAAAGTGAAATATTTAAAGATCTTGGAAGTATTCCGTAGGTTACCGGCTAAAATGTATAAATATGCTTAATTTCAATTTTTCAGCTCGTGTGGCAGGTTGTGAGGCAATCTTGATTTTGGGCGAGGGTGGGGGCTAAAATTTAGGACTTCCGGGAAACTATAGATAAAAATTTGCAGGTGGTCATTATTACCCCTTAAACGGAAAGCTGTACGAAAATTTCGCCAAAATAGTCAATGCACAGACGCACGGTCTTTAGGATATGATTTATCTAGATAGATAAGGAATATGCTCCACGTATAACACCTTTTGGGCTATGTCCGCTAGACTTAGCCTGAAAATCGACCTTTCATGTTATCTCCCTTATTAATCCTCCCGTTGAAAAATGCACATGAGAAAAAGAAATTAGAATTGTATTTCCGAAGGGTTTGATCGATTTCCAGTCAGGTTGGTCTTGTACTTTATATATTGTGGGAGAGTAAAAATCACCATTTCGGTCCCCTATAAAACCCCAGTCCATTCGGGAATTTGAAATGGTATAAACCTTAAAACCTACCCTGGGAAGGGTGGATACTAAATATAAAGTTTGGTTCAAATATCTCAGTAGTTTTCAAGTTGTAAGAAATACGCTTTACGCGCACCCGCTCTTGCGTTAAGTCCGGTGGGACTTGTACCGAAAAACGGTCCGTTAATGATATCTTCGTTATTAATCCTGGTATCGAAATGATGCACATGAGAAAAAAGGTTTAGAAATTAATTTCCATTAAGGCAGTCGGATTTCCATTAAGTTTGGTTGTGTATCTTTTGAGAGAGTGCAAAATCAAGGTTTCAGTTTCGTATAAACCCCCCAATTAGTTCAGGGATTTAGAAACAATATTTACCCTAAAACCTACTCAAGGACAGGTGGATTCTAAATATGAAGTTTGGTGGAAATATGTCCAGTAGCTTTCAAGTTATAGAAAGACAAGCAGACAAACAGACAAACAAACGAAGAAACAAACAAACTAACTAACTGACACCAAGGAAATCTACCCTTGGACAGATGGATGCTACATATAAAGTTTGGTTCAAATATCTTCAGTAGTTTTCAAGTTGTAAGAAATACGCTTTACACGCACCCGCTCTTGCGTATGTCCTCTGGGATTTGTATCGAAAAACGGTCCGTTAATGATATCTACCTTATTAAATCCTGTTATAGAAATGATGCACATGAGAAAAAAAGGTTTAGAAAGTAATTTTCATTAAGGCAGGTAGATTTCCATTAAGTGCGGTTGTGTATACTTTGAGGGAGTGCAAAATCACGGTTTCGGTTTCGTAAAAATCCCCACTCATTTCAGGGATTTAGAAACGATATTTGCGCTAAAACCTACCCAAGGACAGGTGGATTCTAAATATGAAATTTGGTGGAAATATATCCAGTAGTTTTCAAGTTATAGAAGGACAGACAAACAAACAAAGAAACAGACAAACAAACAAACAAACAGACACCAAAGCTAAAAAATGATGCAGATGGCCATTATTACACCTGAAACGGATAACTGTGCGGAAATTTCGCCAAAATAATCAATGTACAGACACACGGTCGTTACGATTTTATTTATATAGATGATATGTGTAAAGAAGTGGAATCAGAGATAAGGCTTTTCGCAGATGATGTTATTATGTACAGAGTAATAAATAAGTTACAAGATTGTGAGCAACTGTAAAATGACCTCGATAACGTTGTGAGATGGAGAGTAGGCAATGGTATGATGATAAATGGGAATAAAAGTCAGGTTGTGAGTTTCACAAATAGGAAAAGTCCTCTCAGTTTTAATTACTGCGTTGATGGGGTGAAAGTTCCCTTTGGGGATCATTGTAAATATCTAGGTATACATATAAGGAAAGATCTTCAATGTTTTTTTTTCTTTGCTAGTTGTTTTACGTCGCACCGACACAGATAGGTCTTATGGCGACGATGGGACAGGAAAGGACTAGGAATGGGAAGGAAGCGGCCGTGGCCTTAATTAAGGTACAGCCCCAGCATTTGCCTGGTGTGAAAATGGGAAACCACGGAAAATCATTTTCAGGGCTGCCGACAGTGGGGTTCGAACCTACTATCTCTCGAATACTGGATAGTGGATCTTCAATGGGGTAATCACATAAATATGATTGTAAATAAAGGGTACAGATCTCTGCACATGGTTATGAGAGTATTTACGGGTTGCAGTAAGGATGTAAAGGAGAGAGCATATTTGTCTCTGGTGAGACCTCAACTTGAGTATGGTTCCAGTGTATGGGGCCCTTACCAGGATTACTTGATTCAGGAACTGGAAAAAAATTCAAAGAAAAGCAGCTCGATTTGTTCTGGGCGATTTCCGACAAAAGAGTAGCGTTACAAAAATGTTGCTAAGTTTGGGCTGGGAAGACTTGGTAGAAAGGAGACGAGCTGCTCGACTAAGGGGTATGTTCCGAGCTGTCAGTGGAGAGATGGCGTGGGAGGACATCAGTAAACGAATAAGTTTAGATGGTGTTTTTAAAAGTAGGAAAGATCATAATATGAAGATAAAGTTGGAGTTCAAGAGGACACATTGAGGCAAATATTCGTTTGTAGGAAGGGGAGTTAGGGATTGGAATAACTTACCAAGGGAGATGTTCAATAAATTTCCAGTTTCTTTGCAATTATTTAAGAAAAGGCTAGGAAAACAACAGATAGGGTATCTGCCACCTGGGCGACTGCCCTAAATGCAGATCAATAGTGATTGATTGCCGTACTGTGCAAAAAAAAAAAAAAGCGAGTGTCGGGAAGCGAAAACGAAAGTAGTCGAAAGTCAAGCAGTCATAAGTCAAGTTTAGAGATTAAGACGAATTTAAGCCGATGTAGGAGGCGAACAAACACTTAGCTGGGAGTCAAGCAGGTATTACGGCCGATATCTGTAACATGAATAAAGACTGGACGAAAGTAAAGATCAGGTAATCGAAATAATAAGGGATCAGAGCTGAGGCTGAATTCTAGCAGGTGAAACAGGAAATGAATGACTCATAAGTTCAGGTGACGAAGGAATTCAGGGTAAGTATTACCCAAGTTAAGGATGAAATCCAAAATCAAAATCAAGATTCCCAGGACCTTATAGGACGGGGGTTTAATTAGGTTAAAGAAGATATGAACAAGTTGAAGATCGAAATAGTACAGAACAGACTAGATTTGTCAAGACAAGTTGGAGAACTGACATATAGGGCGAACAGTATCGAAGCAGGAATAAAGAAAGAAGTAGACGAGCTGCAGATAGAGATTGTGGATACCAGAAAGGAATCAACAGAACAAGCTGGGGAGTTAGGTAGAAAGATCATCAGAATCGAAAAAGAAATACTGAAATGTCAATGTTGCGCGATGATTTCCATATCAATTTAACTGTCACGAGCAACGCAGCTAAAAAATAAGGAAGAGGTAATGAAAAGAATTAACTTGGTAACGGACAGGTTGGAAGGGCTAGAATATCAGAATCAGGATGATAGGAGTTTCTTAAACTCAGTCCCGGGAATACAGGACAATTTGGAAGGAAGTGATCGTATGAATAATGCATTCGTAGATTCTGTAATGGGTAGACTATCCGTAACTAAGCAGTCACGTTCCGATAAATCAAAGCAACAACTTCCTTTAGCACGCCGTTATTTCAAGCACAGAGCCTTCCTAAGGTGGTAAATGTAATGCATCTGCATGAGAATCCCAAGAAACTAACAATAGTGCGTTAATTATGCCCAAATATTTTTAGAGAACTACACGAATATTTTAGGGAAGCTAAGATAACTGAGGGCCGAAAGTTTAAGGTGGCTGAAAGATATTTTAGGAGGATCTCTACTGCGGTGATACCACGGTTTCAAATATGCGTTGACGCTTTTGACGAGTTCCTAAATAAGTATTGGGGAAATGAGGTACAGCAAGCCTTAGGCTCGATCTGTATTCGAGATGGTACACTTCCGTAATGCCTACGAGAAGCGCGGAGTATTTCACGTGTCAGACAGTGAAAAGTGAGAGCTGAACCTTCCGAATCCGAATCCATGCAGGCTATTCAGAAACAGTTGCCAATGGACGTACAACGAGCATTAATCCATGCAAGGGTACTTAAACTCCAACCCTGACCCCGGATTTCGGAGAGAATGAGGAAATATAGGATAAAACACGGAATGGAGGGAACGTCGCAGGGAATATTCGTATCCACGTCAGACAAATGGAAGAAGGAGAGATACAATGATCGCAAAGGATATAAATCATATCATCCGGGATCATTAAAGTCGATGGAATGGTCAAGGAAACCATTCGTCAGAAGTTACGAGAGTCAGATACCAGACAAGGGGATAATGATCGTTATGTACATTAGGTCAAGAAGAAACGGAAAGGATGCGGTAAGTGGAAACGTGCGATCCAGCAGCTGGACGTCAATCCTGATTATCTTGGGGGCAATTAGCCTTGAATTACAACTTTATCATAACTCAAATACACAGAACAGCACTGATTGAATCCGACGAGCCGACAGCCGCCTAAGAAGGGAGGGCAATAAACTATTATATCGGCCATTGTAATAAAAGGAAATAGTACTGGTAAGAAGACAAGGATTTCAAATCCTCAGAGTAGATATTAGGAAAAATTTGCAGCTCCTTATATGGGCCCTTTTTGAGTGCTTCAAAGTTTTTCGCAACATCGCATATAAAATTCCAAGTCTGAACGGATCGAATGAATCCAAATACAACGCGGCAAAATTGAAAATTGATAATAAGCCTGAGAACGGCATACCCCAGCAGGAGAACATCATGGAAACCGAAAAGATCCAAATGGAACAACTCCTCAATAATTCAGAGGAAGACGGAAACGTCAAGATCCTTGCAATGAATGCTATGGAGCAACACAGGCATTCTTCAAATAGATTCAAGAAATGGCCAGAGCTGTCCTGGAGGAAAACCAAGAGCTACACAAAGAAAATGGACTGTTGAGAGAAAGACAAGTCAAACTAATGAAAGTTAAGCAGAGCCTCGAGACCTTATACTAAAGATAATGGTTTCATTTTATATTTTTAACTGACAAAAATATGCACGATTCTTTTCATGGCTTTTGGAGGACTAGTGAACCCATTATTTTAGAGGCTAAGATTATAGCGCCGGCATCGCACTTTGAGATATATCATTTTTGTCGATCTTCGGGAACTGTATTTTAGAGGAAGGTGGAACCCCACCAGCAGGAATAACGCCCCAAATTACACAGGTCAAATGCTTGAAATGCAGGACGATTTCTCCGTGGGAAACATCTGTATAGACATCACATATAAGAGTCTGGAAACAAATTCGAAGTCATTGGGAACAGATGGTGATCAGTAATGTAAGAGGGACGCCACGATGCAAGCTCCGTTGCCTATGGAAGAAAATAGCCCAGGTGACACCGAGGGAACTTCAGGCATTTACAACGAATTGTACGTTATTCTGAGAGTAGACACATGGCTGCCTGAAGTTTTCGATTATTTCCAGTACACATCTTTGGAAATACGCACGATTTTAGAAGATGATGGAGATGATGGTTCAGAGGCGTTGGTAATGCACTATATTTAACCACCTGAAGGCCTGCCTATAAAACCAGAGAGTGAGGAAGATTCCGGGCCATTTTCCTCCGGGCGATCGGAGCAGTCTCCGCAGTGAACTTCTTGAGCGATATACGGGCCACGCCTAACTCCAATAGTGACCACTTTACTTACTTCAGCAAGATTTCGGTAAGAAATTCGGAAACAAGATTATTTTAAAATTTGCTTTACATAACACATAAGTCGTATGGCGACGACGGCATAGGAAAGCGTATAGGAGTGGAAAGGAGGCGAATGTGGCCTTAATTATGGGACACAGCAGAATTTGCCTGGTGTGAAAATGGAAAATCATGGAAAATCATCTTCAGGGCTGCAAACAGTGGCTTCAAACCCAGTACCTCCCGAATACAAGCTGACAGTTACGTGACTCAAACCACGCAGCTACTCCCTCGGTAAAATAATCTTACTGCATGTGTTATTGTTTATTGAGTGTGTGTTGATGAAGTGATCGTGCCCTGATTAAAGTTACATCAGAATATTGTACTAGGAATGCCTACGTCCTGGCACATCGTATTTTTAATTCGCAATTTATTCGTGACATGAAAGCGCTAGCACTTGAAATCAGCGTGCAAAGCGAATGTTCTAGACGCAGCTGCAACCTATGTGAGTGAGAGAGAAAGCGCTACGTCACAGTCAGGGAGCAAGCCGGATGACGTAATCTCCACGTGCTGCTAGCTCGCCAGTCTAGAAAGTGCTGGAACATTTTTATATCGGATAAACCCTTCTAGCTACAAAATAACGAAGTACACCATCGTGAAGCCCGTATTTCAAAAGTAAATTGGCCGAAGTTTCAAGAAAATCGACCCACAGATTTCCAGGATATTAAGGTGAAAAGAAAACACATTTTTTCCGCGAGAAGCAGAGAGCCAGCTTCGCTTCAAGTATATAAGAGCCTCGACAAGAGGGGTATAATCAGTTGCAATCCACAACTCGACTATGACGGATAGTACGGTCGCCGTGTGCAGGTGTTGAACATGAAACTCTGTCTCGTTACGTGAAGTTAGTCGTAGAACTTACAGTGCTACGGATTTAGAAAAAATCCGGCGTGTACTAAAACGGACTCTAATATTTCCGATAACTTAAAAAATTTCTGCAGTGCTACGAGCTTGGAAAAATACAGCGTGTGCTAAGTTGAACTCTAATATTTTCAGTGACATCTCCGAACTTAGTAAATATCAGCGTGTGCGAGAATGAGTGTTTGACATTGGACAATGACTTGTCAGAACATAGAATATTTCGAGAACTCAGAACGTAGTATTTGTCGTAGCCGAGTGGGGACAATTTTCCCAAATATTACTTATATTTGAACAGGAATATCAAATAACTTAGTAAACCTTAAGGATATTTTATGGCATTTCCATGAAATATTAACCCAAGTGAAGTAAAAGAACACTTAATATCCCCTTAATATTTGTGTTAATAATAACTAGGAACAGTGAAATACATCTTGCGTGTGTAGGACACGGACTGAACTTATACTTGATATTCCAATAAGCTTTGAGCTTCAGGTTTCATTTTGAACCCAGTATAACGTGTTCTGAATACCAGAAACATTGTTCTCTTGTGGAAATAGTCTGAATTATATGAACAGTGTTTTCAAAAACTCATATTACTTTAGCTATGCTTCAGAAGTGTGACTACTTAAAACTGTGGAAACTTCTAACTGTGATGTGTGTTTCAAAATCATTAATGTTTCAGACTGTGCATTAATTCATTCAAAAGCCATAATTATATATAAGTGTAATTATTGCTTTGAAGTTACATAATAGACCATGATTCAAAGTGCACGTAATAGACTGTGATTCAAAGTGCAATTCAGAATACTGTTTACCAGCAATTTGTTAATTTTCAGTTGATCAGATAGTGCTAGTTTTAACACTCACAATCAATCGTCAATTGAATTTTCTCGTGTGTCTTCAGAATTAAGTGACACCAGAAATCTTGACCGAGTGTTTAATCCTCATATCAATTAAACACCTGACTCGATGTGGGATATGATACGTGGTACGACGTGGGATATGGTACGTGGTACAGCAAGGGTAATGGTACGTGGTACAACGTGGTGCTCACAACATCGATGGAGTTCCAGATGCTGTTCGTAGAACCACATTCACCAGTTCCAACGTCATAAACATACAGGTGATATGAGTGCATTTAGCATCAAACTTTCAAACTATTAAGAGCAGTGATTATTTTGAAACCATTTATAGCACTAGATATTTATGAACTTCCTAAACAGGCACCTTATTTTCAAGTCATTCTTTTCAAGTGCTACTTTAACTGCAAGTGTTAATCTAAAAGTGCCAATTTACTTTCAAGTGACAATTAATTTCAAGTGATAATTTAAACAGACTCTATATGCTTTAAAGTAATTTCATCTTAGAGTTATTCAAATAATATTGTGAAGTGCTCAACTTAAAAAGACATGTGCATTATCAGTGAATGATTTAAAGAGACAGTAGGTCTTACATGAGAATAATCTACAAAGACTACGAGTGCATATTCCAGAAATTTCTAGAGACTCATGAAACAATATTTAATTTACGAATATTATGAAGAAATTGGTTCATTTTTGTAATTTCATTTATTGTCAGAATTTTCAGAATTCAAATTTTGATTGAAATATTCAAGAATAAACTTGACAGAAGATATGTCCAAGTAATTTCTAAGTTTCAATGCGAGATAATAAGAAAGTTATGTATACGACTAATCATTTGAATAAATTTTAATTTTGCAAAATAACATCTATTATTTACCTCTGCGAACTCCTTTCTCTGTACCGGCTCCTAAGAATCGATCACTACCTGAAACCTTTCTCATTCTCCTTGTTTCAACAACTTTTACTGGTACAATATAGATAGTTTATTTTTAATTAGTGGATAAGTTATTGGTGAAATTAAGAGCAGCATCCATCAGTTTACAGTGTGTTATGTAAGGCCCGTAGTAGTTGTACCAGGACATAGCTTTATATATACACCCTGGAAAGACGAGAAAATTGTCATGCTCCATCAAAATTCGAGGTAGCCATTTCGGTGACTTATAGCGGCGAAATTACGAACATTTCAGTTAATTATGCTATTTAATAAGCTTATTTATTCATTTCAAGGTATACGTTAAATTAGTTACGTTATATTACAAATGTCTGCCAGCGTTGGTTTAATTAAAATTAATGAGCGGTATCGAAGTTTTTCAACTGGCACCCAACGTGGGGCCCAATAAACATGAAAATCTGTTGGAAGCCTTGGGTGTGTGCACTCAATCGCAAGGTAGTAATTTAGAAATATTATATGTTTGGTTCAGTGTTTATTTCGATATGTAAAATAATATACTGAAGGGTGTACCACAGGAACACGCAATAGGGGTTACATCCCTCCAAATAGTGTTGACGTCAGGAAAGGCAACCGGCTGTAAAAATGCCAAATCCACATGTTCAACACAGTTCGCACCCGCAACGCCACAAGGTGTGGGAAAAGCTGTAGAAGAAGATAGTGAAGAATGTATTTCATATATATTATTAGAACATATTGATATGAAGCTGAGATTTTAACGCTACGCAGTAGAACTGTATTGCTAACTAGCAAATGCACCCGTGCTTCGCTACGGTATTCCACATTGTATACGGATTTCTATGTAAATTGCTTTTTTCGCAGTGAATAAAATTATATTAAATTGCGTCTCTCTTAGCATTATCTGAGGAACACCACTGTCAGCACCCCATAGTTATTTGCGATGTAAGATGCAGGTTGGGAAATTATGATTAAAATGGCAAGCAACGTTTTCTACCACAATTCACAATCGAGTTCATGAATTTCTACTATAGGGGCAGTTCCATTCAAAATGGATATGTGGATTTTTAATTATAAATACAGGCCCCTTTTCCTAATACTAATCAGAATGGAGTTGGGGTTTTGATTATGATAGAGAAATTCTGCTCTATCTAAAGCTAAAAACGAAGTTTAGGTATTGCAAGAATGATATATCACTCACTAAATTGTGATGATATGCGTTACGCATTTATGAAAGCGGTAACAGAGGAGAAATTTTGGCCCAGGGATTCTTAAATAGGAAGACTACTTACGTTGTTATTACACAGGACTAAAGGGGCAAGGCAGAGTCAAGAAATTAAAGATCAAAACGAAAGTAGAATAAAAATTAAAAATTATAGAAAATTACAGGAAACACCTTACGGTGTGAAATAATAGGCTACACTCCGCGCACTGTTAAAACATTAACAACTACGCTTAAAGATATTCGAAGAGGACTGCATCTCCCACCCAGAGCTATTCCGCAAATATCCCGCAGAATAGCATATTGAAGTCACTCTCGCTTTCCACCCAACGAACAACCACGCATTTACAGGACTAATGACGAAAATGGCATTATGTCACTTCCCTGCTTGCAAGCAGCCAGAGACGTTGCCATGGTAACTTGCAGGTTTGTTGTCGGTCTGCGCGGGTGTCCGTCGCTCAATGCAGAGCATGAAATTCGCAGAAAATACGAATTTTCTCCGTCATTTGAGAAGTAAAGGAAATTATGTACATAACAAAAGTTTTTTAAAATGAAGAGATGTTCCACTTACGCTCTTCGGATTTCACAGAAAATCAATAGTATAACAGAAAACTGAAACGGTTCCTTTTCCGTATAAACACCAGTCTATTCAGTGACTGAAATGATATTCATATCTAAACCTGACCCTGGATGAGAATAGTCTAAACAAGAACTTTAGTCGAGATCTATCAAGCCGTTTAGTCGTCATGGTGGAACAGCCAGATAGACTAACAAATAGATATGAAAGCTAAAAACTACTGATACGGTCTTAAGTTGACTTAAAACGGATAAATAACAGAAAAATGGATAAAATAAAGGAAATTGAAGACAGCGGACACCCTAAAAGCTTATATACACTGCCGGAAAATAATATCCAAACACCATGAAACAAGGAATGTAGAATACTTTAACTTTGGCAATATATTTGTCGACGTAACATAATTCATTGATTAAATGTAGAAGACTACAGGTTAATATCCGCGCGAGAAAATCCATCGCAAATGTGCCATGCTGATCCATTAATAACCGGTGTAATCGTCTGAATTTTGAATACAGGTATGGAAACGTGTATGTGTTGTATCGCAGAGATGCCGGATGTCAGCTTGTGGGATGGAACTCCATGCCTCTTGCACTTCGTCGGTCAATACACGGAAGGTTAATGCCGGTTGTGGATGACGCTGGAGTTGTCGTCCGATGATTTCCCATACGTGCTCGATTGGCGACAGATCGGGGATCGAGCAGGTCAGGGCAATGTTTCGACGCTCTGTAGAGCATGTTGGGGTACGTTGGGGTACAAGAGTGGCATGGGGGCGTGCATTACCCTGTTGGAAAATATCTCCGGGCATGCTCTTCATGAATAGCAGCACAACAGGTCGAATCACCAAACGGACGTACAGATATGCAGTCAGGATGTGTGGGATAACCACGAGAGTGGTCCTGCTGTCATAGGAAGTTGCTCCCCAGACCAGAACTCCCGGTGTAGGTCAAGTGTATCGACGTCGCAGACAGGTGGAATGCAGGCGCTCACCTCAACACACGGCCATTACTGGCACCAAGCCAGAACCTACATTCATCGGAAAACACAACGGACCTCCGCTCCATCCTCCAATGAGCTCTCGCTTGACACCGCTGACGTCGCAGACGCTCGTGGTTTGGGGTAAGTGGAATGTTCGCCGCAGGGCGTCTGCTTCGGAGCTGTCCTTTGAGTAGGCCCAACCGAATTGGAACAGTTCCTTGCGTTACGGTGGTGCCAACTGCCGCTCGAATTGCTGCTACAGACGCAGTCCGCTGCGCCACAGCTATACGTCGAATACGGCGGTCCTCCCCCTCTGTGGTGCAAATGGAACGTCCGCAGTACGGTCTTATTGCGAGTGTACCTTCTTGTGACCATTGTTGCCAGCACGCATGCACAGAGGAGACATTCCTGCCAAGTTGTTCAGCAATAGCGCGGAAGGTAAATCCACCTTCGTGTAGCCCTGTTATATGGCCATGTTCAACCGCAGTGAGCTGTTGATACTCTTCGTCGTCATAAAGGCATTCTTGACCCACTCACAGTCACTTCGTCCAATCTCACAGGTAACTGACTCTCCCACACACTACAGCCCGTATTTAAAGCAAACCTGCTGTGCAATGTCATAGGGCCGCTAGATGCGCCACTCTAATGCGATTTGCGAGAAATGGGAATCAACATCATCTTTCAGATATATAAATACGAGTACCAACGTTGGTTAATCAGGCACAGCCCGTTCTTGGTGTTTAGATATATTTCTCCACCAGTGTAGATAAGCATGAGCACGTTTGTAAGTGCAGAGCTCCATGTCGAGGTGTACCGCTTTTCAAATGACGTGATATCGATAAACCGATAGCGCCATCAGACGCCACGTTTAATGTTCTACATGGTTGTGCCTCTGTCATTTTCTTATATTTATGGATTATACTGAGTAAGAAAAATTGAATAGAGTGAAATTTGTGTACAGCTTTCACACATTGCTTTGTTTTGTGGATACTTAGTAGCTGACTGAATCATACAATTTGGCTAGCGGGCGTTCACTGACGGTGTCATTGTGCGTTACGAATTTGATAATTCTGTCTTTTTTAAGTGTGTCAAATCATAAAATATACGTATAAAAGATACAAAATTAGACTAAAATCTACAAATGCAGCTGTATCTAATGTATAATGGATAGAGATACGACAAAAATGATAGGACCAATGTTGTAGATCTCTACAGTGTTAATGGTGATTGTGCTTTCTGTTTTGTGATACGACTTACCGTTTAGCTACCAACTACCCCGATACGAAGGTCTTCAACGTCATTAATAATGCCTCCATATTTCGATACTTTTCGGGGCCAAAAAGTTCCACAAGTGGACATCTTGGAATATTTCCTCAAAGGAAAGAGAATCCAGTTTTCGGTAATAGCACTCGCATACATACGGAGAAATTAAGGAAGAATATAATAAAGTTAAAATTCTGACATTAACTGAATATAGGATAATAACTGAGGACGGCCGGATATGACAAATATGTGAATATCAAGTGGATGTATTAAAAATATGAAATGTCCGTCACTAAATTGTATTGATATGAGTTATGGAAACAGGAAAGCAGTAATCAGGGAAAAATTTAGGCGTAGGGATTCTTACAGTGTTACTACTTAAGCCTAAACGGGCAAGGCAGAGGCAAGAAATAAAATGAGAGAACAGAAGTTGAAGAGAAATGCAGTGAAATTTATAGCAAATGCCACAAAACACTTCAAGGTGCGAAATAATGGCCTACGGTCCACAGTACTGTTGAAATATGAACAGCCTCCCTTAGTGCTATTCGAAGACGATTGTAACCGGTATTCCGCTATTATCCCGCAGAATGGCAGCCTGAGGTCTCTCTTACCTACCCAATGAACAACTACGAGCTTACAGGAATAATAACGAAAATGGCATTCCGTTACTTCCCTTCCGGCAAGCAGCCAGAGGCGTTGCAATGGTAACCGTTAGGTTCGTTGTCGATCACTCAATGCAGAGCGTAAAGCCCGCAGAACATACGAATTTGCTCCGTCATTTGAAGAGTAAGCGAAATTATGTACATAATACATGTTGTTTAAAATGAAGAGAAGTTTCATATATGTTCTTCGTATTTTGCAGAAAATCAGTAGTCTAAAAGAAAACTGTAATCCTCTTCTTCTTTTCATATAAACCCCCCCAGACTATTCAGTGATTTTTAAATTATATGTATATCCAAACCTGTCCGTGGATGAATATACTCGAAATATGAAGTTTGTTCGACATATATCAAGCCGTATCGCCGTTATGGTGGAACAGCTGGGCAGACAGATTGACAGACAGATAGGCAGACAGACAGACAGAGAGACACGAAAGCTAAAAACCACTGATACGGTCTTGAGTTGACCTGAAACGGATAAATAACAGAAAAATTTACAAAATAATAGGCATACAGACAGCGTACGTCCTACAACTTTAATTATATACATTTGTAATATTATTGTCGGTGAAAATAATGTAAATGTTATAAAGGGTAAAAGTGAATATGATAGTATGGTGTTAAATGTAATTAGTAAGAGTAATTCGTACATGAACGCATGAGAAATTAAGTAAGAAAACTTATGATCGAGGTAGGATAATTTATTATTGAATAGTATATAGAAATCAACTCATATCTTAACTAAGGAATTTGATGATCGGACGGAAGGTAATCAAATACGTTTTTGGAATTGGGCGTTAAATAAATTTTGAAGATTTGTCAGATTACTTACTATGTTCTAGTGTTGATGTTGTTTACACTATGACGATTAATGCTCTTGTAGAATACCCTGAAACTGGGAGGAAGGTTGTTTGTGAAGGCGAAGAAGTTTGTTTGGGGAGTGATAATATTTGCATTGAATATATCAGGTTGAGGATGTTGTTGTGTATAATTGTGTGAGTAAGTGGTTAATGTTAGATTGATTATGTGACAGGATGGTGATGTTGAGACTAATGAAACTTCTGTTACAATGGTTAAACAGTATGGTTGGTACGAGAGGTGCAGGAGTTAGATCCGTAATAAAAAATGGTGAAGATGGAGTAGTTGTTTGCCTATACGTTAGAAATGTAGATTGCAAGAGACGTTACGGCAAGTAATAGAGTGAGTGTGAGTGATGGAATGTGTGGTAATGTTTGTGTGAATGAGCTAGAGGTAGTTGAAAAAGGTATGTTTGATAAGGGGGTGTTGACAAAATCTTTAAATTTTATTCATGAAGATTTCGTGCGAGATTATGTTCTGTTAACTTCTGTCAAAACAGTTAAATACACTGACTGACAGAGCAAATGCAACACAAAGAAGGAGTGGTCAGAACTTTATGCCAATTGCAGGGTAGACTGACGTCACTGAGGTATGCTCATGATATGAAATGCGCCGCTGTGCTGCGCACGTAGCGAACGATAAATGGGACACGGCGTTGGCGAATGGCCCACTTCGTACCGTGATTTCTCAGCCGACAGTCATTGTAGAACGTGTTGTCGTGTGCCACAGGACACGTGTATAGCTAAGAATGCCAGGCCGCCGTCAACGGAGGCATTTCCAGCAGACAGACGACTTTACGAGGGATATGGTGATCGGGCTGAGAAGGGCAGGTTGGTCGCTTCGTCAAATCGCAGCCGATACCCATAGGGATGTGTCCACGGTGCAGCGCCTGTGGCGAAGATGGTTGGCGCAGGGCCATGTGACATGTGGCACGTGCGAGGGGTCCAGGCGCAGCCCGAGTGACGTCAGCACGCGAGGATCGGCGCATCCGCCGCCAAGCGGTGGCAGCTCCGCACGCCACGTCAACCGCCATTCTTCAGCATGTGCAAGACACCCTGGCTGTTCCAATATCGACCAGAACAATTTCCCGTCGATTGGTTGAAGGAGGCCTGCACTCCCGGCGTCCGCTCAGAAGACTACCATTGACTCCACAGCATAGACGTGCACGCCTGGCATGGTGCCGGGCTAGAGCGACTTGGATGAGGGAATGGCGGAACGTCGTGTTCTCCGATGAGTCACGCTTCTGTTCTGTCAGTGATAGTCACCGCAGACGAGTGTGGCGTCGGCGTGGAGAAAGGTCAAATCCGGCAGTAACTGTGGAGCGCCCCACCGCTAGACAACGCGGCATCATGGTTTGGGGCGCTATTGCGTATGATTCCACGTCACCTCTAGTACGTATTCAAGGCACGTTAAATGCCCACCGCTACGTGCAGCATGTGCTGCGGCCGGTGGCACTCCCATACTTTCAGGGGCTGCCCAATGCACTGTTTCAGCAGGATAATGCCCGCCCACACACTGCTCGCATCTCCCAACAGGCTCTACGAGGTGTACAGATGCTTCCGTGGCCAGCGTACTCTCCGGATCTCTCACCAATCGAACACGTGTGGGATCTCATTGGACGCCGTTTGCAAACTCTGCCCCAGCCTCGTACGGACGACCAACTGTGGCAAATGGTTGACAGAGAAAGGAGAACCATCCCTCAGGACACCATCCGCACTCTTATTGAGTCTGTACCTCGACGTGTTTCTGCGTGAATCGCCGCTCGCGGTGGTCCTACATCCTACTGAGTCGATGCCGTGCGCATTGTGTAACCTGCATATCGGTTTGAAATAAACATCAATTATTCGTCCGTGCCGTCTCTGTTTTTTCCCCAACTTTCATCCCTTTCGAACCACTCCTCCTTGGTGTTGCATTTGCTCTGTCAGTCAGTGTATTATTGTTGGTATGAGAGGTGCGTGTGTTAGATCTGATACGAAATCTAGTGAAGATGGACTAGTCGTTTGTTTATATCTTAGAAATGTAGATCACAAGAGAGTTACGGTACGTAACAGAGTGAGTGTGAGTGATGGAATGTGTGGTAATAATTGTGTGAATGAGCTAGAGGTAGTTGAAAACGGTATGTTTGATAAGGGTGAGTAGACTAAATCTTTAAATTTTATTCACGAGAATTTCGTGATAAATTATTGTGTGGGACATTATTTAGTTGTGCTGTGAAAGTGTAAGGAAACTGAGAATTAAAAGATTTGTCAGGCGATAGACCATGATCTTTATTCCTGCATTAGCTATGGGTCTGTGAAAGGAAAATCTGGTGATATTCTTTCCTCTTTTAAGAATAGGGATTTTTAAATTTGAAATTTGTTACGTGTGTTCGGAATAAAAATTGGTATGAGTATTCTGTGACTGAATGGGAAGAGATTGTATGTATGAGATAGTTTGGATTCTAGATGTAGTAGAAGCGTTTTAGGCAGCATAATGGTAAAGGGGGGGATTCACTTCAGGTAGGAGCAGGTATTATTAGGTGTTTACCATCCGTCTGATGGTGATAAGTCCATGCACAATTTTATTCAGGTATTTCAAGGGCCATATTGTGTTACTAAAAGTAGGAATCTTTAAATATCAGCTGTATAATATAGGCAATACGGTCCTGGGGACATACAACATTGTAAACTTGAGGAAGCATGTCTATTAGAATAATAATAACACAAGTCATTATATGTCATGACGAAATGATCAGTGGAATGTAGAGGGTAATAACTCCTTTTATGATTGTCTATCACGACAATGATATATCAGATTCTGAACACACACCCCATGACACTACAGCCCTTGAAGGGCCTTGGCCTACCAAGCGACCGCTGCTCAGCCCAGAGGCCTGCAGGTTGCGAGGTGTCGTGTGGTCAGCACGACGAATCCTCTCGGCCCTTATTCATGGCTTTCGAGACCGGAGCCGCTATCTCACCTTCAGGTAGCTCCTCAATTCTAATCACTTAGGCTCAGTGGACCTCGAACCAGCCCTCAGGTTCAGGTAGAATCCCTGACCTGACCGGGAATCGAACCCGCGGTCTCCGGGTAAGAGGCAGGCACGCTATCCCTACACGACGGGGCCGGCTCTGAACGCATATATAGTGAAATAACTGGTATGGGAGTAAGAAATTATGTTGTTTCGCTTTTTATTTGCATTATTTCAAGCAAATCAAGGGAGGTTTTTAACATGTAAGTTATATCTTACAACCCCTAAATTTAGCCACAATCACGATTGACGTATACATTGCACCCATATCCTTTGAACCGTACAAGGGTACAATATGTTTTATAAAACATTATTTGATTAAATATTTCACGTGTTAGTGTATGTTTAAATATTGTAGCTAACCAAGATCAAACGACATATTGTTTATGTAGCTATTCTATTTGTAAAAAGGTAGGTTTTGTGAAAGTTGCATTTTAGGGTGAGCGCTTGGGTTATTCCATGAATCAATGGAAAGTTTGTTCTCTGCAACCTGGGGTGCAGTGAACACTTGGGTTGCACGAGCTAGCTCTGCAAACCTAAGGCGTGGCCAAGTCTACAGGATAAAAGGATGAAGAAGTAAACATGAGGTGACAATGCCAAGACGAACTTTGACAGTCGAAAAAAACTACAAAATAAGTGCCTACGAATATTAGTGAAGCTCCCTTACTCAACAGCTGTAAGAAACCTTCAAGCCTTAACAAACACACGCTCCATACGACACCATCTCAGAAAACAAATACTACGAACGTACACCAAGTCGTAGGGTGACAAGTTCAATCCCTTAATCAGCAGCAATGGGCGCTACGACCCCGATCTATATAAGAAGTATCCTACGCCTAGACACATAGTATTCAGTCAAAGCATTACGATTTTCATTCTTAAGAGCCTATCCCACCAAATGAAAACACACCAACTCACTCAACACTCACAAATAGTAGTCTTAGCTTATGTACTTTTATGTTTTTGTTATTATTATCATTATTATTACAGGGGAGTGAATGAGGAAACGGCAGCTCACACTCCAAGAAGCAGACAACAATCATATCTATTTGGCCCATTGTGACAAGAGATGGAATCAAAAGCCCACACTCTTAGGCTACCTAGTAATCACCGTTTCATTTGCACGGATGTGTATGTGTTTAAATCCTACAACAGCAGCGACATGAGTGACCTCCACCGCAACGTCGGTACATCCAAGAGAAGAAGAAGACGTCGAAGAAGATGATAGCTGCTGTAGTCCCACATGATATGACTATTAGCCTGGTACTGACCGGTTACACTATCCTCCTCCATTCACCTCACATGACCCCACCACCCAAACCGGTTTATGAGTACAGCTTCATCCATCGTGTTCATTCTTAACTTAGACTTTATCTCCTCAAGTATTATGAAGCAATGAGTGACTTCGTAGTCAGGGTCAACAGTAAGGGTATGATAGTGCTGATGGGCGATTTCAACGCGAGAGTTGGAAATAGAACTCAAGAATACGAAAGGGTGATTGGTAAATGTGGGGAAGATATGGAAGCTAATGGGAACGGTAACCGTTTGCTGGACTTCTGTGCTAGTATGGTTTTAGCAGTTACGAATACATTCTTCAAGCATAAGGCTATTCAACGCTACACATGGGAGGGTAGGAGTACCAGATCCATAATAGACAATATCGTAACCGACTTCGAATTCAGGAAATCTGTTAGGAATGTACGGGTTTGCCAGGGATGTTTCGATGATGCAGACCACTATCTGATCAATAGTGAACTAAGTATACCTAGGCCTAGGATAGAGAAAGTGATGTCTGTCTGCAAACGAATAAGGGTAGAAAATCTCCACGATGAGGAAATCAAAAAGAAGTACATGGATATGATTAGTGAGCAGTTTCGAACCGTGAACAGCAAGCAGGTTCAGGATATAGACAGAGAATGGGTGGCATACAGCGATGCTGTAGTAGAAACAGCAAGGGAATGCGTAGGAACAACTGTGTGTAAAGATGGGAAAAAGCGAACATCTTGGTGGAATGATGAAGTGAAAGCAGCTAGTAAACGTAAAAAGAAGGCTTATCAGGAATGGCTCCAAACAAGGGCCGACGTAGATGAAACAGAGCGAAGCAAATAGTTGTTGAATCCAAAAAGAAGTCGTGGGAAGATTTCGGTAGGAAGGGGAGAAAAAAGGAAATGAACAGTGTCATGGATAATAGATCCCAGGGACCGAGCTCGATAGTTGCAGTCGCTTAAGTGCGGCCAGTATCCAGTATTCGGGAGATAATAGGTTCGAATCCCACTGTCGGCAGCCCTGAAAATGGTTTTCCGTGGTTTCCCATTTTCACACCAGGCAAATGCTGGGGCTGTACTTTAATAAAGGTCACGGCCGCTTCCTTCCAACTCCTAGCCCTTTCCTGTCCCATTGTCGCCATAAGACCTATCTGTGTCGATGCGACGTAAAGCAACTAACAAAAAAAAAAAAAAAAGATCCCAGGGAATCACTGGACAGGTAGAGGGAATATTCTGAAAATCTTCTCAACGTAAAGGGAAATCTTCCTGGTAGTGTCGCGAACAACCGAGCTCATGGGGAAGAGGTAAAGGATGTTGGTGAAATGGCAAATAAACTCCATTGTCATAAAGCAGCAGGAATAGATGAAATTAGTCCTGAAATGGTGAGGTATAATAGGAAGGCAGGGATGAAATGGCTTCTCTGGGTAGTAAGATTAGCATGGAGTTTTGGTAAGGTACCTTTAGATTGGACAAAAACAGTAATTGAACCTATCTATAAGCAAGATAACAGGAAGGATTGCAACAACTATCGAGGTATCTCATTTATTAGTATACCAGGCAAAGTATTCACTGGCACCTTGGAAGGGAGTGTGCGATCAGTGGTTGAGACGCAGTTGGATGAAAACCAGTGTGGCTTCAGATCACAGAGGGGCTATCAGGATCAGATTTTCAGTATGCGCCAGGTAATTGGAAAATGCAGCGAGAGGAATAGACAGTTGTGATTATTTTTCGTAGATCTTTAGAAAGCACATGACAGGAAACCGAGGGAAAATATATTTTCCGTACTGGGGGACTATGGGATTAAGGGAAGATTGTTAAAATCAATCAAAGGCATTTATTTTGACAATTGGGTTGTGTGAGAATTGATGGTAGAATGAGTTCTTGGTTCAGGGTACTTACAGGGGTTAGACAAGGCTGTAATCTTTCAACTTTGCTGTTCGTAGTTTACACGGATCATCTGCTGAAAGGTATAAAGTAGCAGGGAGGGATTCAGTTAGGTGGAAATGTAGTAAGCAGTCTGGCCTATGCTGACGACTTAGTCTTAATGGCAGATTGTGCCGAAAGCCTGCAGTATATCTTGCAACTTGAAAAGGTGCAAGGAGTATGATATGAAAATTAGCCTTTCGAAGACTAAATTGATGTCGGTAGGTAAGAAATTCAACAGAACTGAATGTGAGATTGGTGATACAAAGCTGGAACAGATAGATAATTTTAAGTATTTAGGATTGTGTTCTCCCAGGATGGTAATATATTAGTGAGATTGAATCAATATGTACCTAGGTAGTAAAGCTAATGCAGTGAGCTCGCAGTTGCGATCAACAGCGTTCTGTAAGAAGGAAGTTAGCTCGAGTATAAAACTATCTTTACATCGGACTGTTTTCAGACCAACTTTGCTTTGCAGGAGCGAAAGCTGGGTGTACTCAGGATATCTTATTCATGTTAGAAGTAACGGGCATTAGCGAGAATGATTGCTGGTACAAACAGGTGGGAACAATGACAGGAGGGTAATCGGCGTAAGCAGATAAATTCTAAGTTAGGAATGAACTCGATGGATGAAGCTGTACGCATAAACCGGCTTCGGTGGTGGAGTCATGTGAGGCGAATGGAGGAGGATAGGTTACGTAGGAGAATAATGGACTCTATTTTGGAGGGTAAGAGAAGTAGAGGGAGATCAAGACGACGATGGTTAGACTCAGTTTCTAACGATTCAAAGATAAGTGGTATAGAACTAAATGGGGCCATATCACTAGTTGCAAATAGAGTATTTTAGCGACGGTCAGTAAATTCACAGAGACTTGCACACTGAACGCTGAAAGGCATAACGGTCCATAATTTAATGTATGTATGTAATAATAATAATAATAATAATAATAATAATAATAATAATAATAATACCATACGGCATCCTAAAATGTTTCGTGCAGGCCTTTCGAGCTGACTCCTGTAGGCGATTTCTGCGTCTATGAGGGTGGTCCCTTCGTAGAATGAAATCTAGTGTTGAAGACTTTAAACATATCGTCGCTTCACCGGTAAAACGTTGTATCCCACAATATTCTTCCTATCCATTATTCTCCTTAAGACAGGTCACGCCTCCCAGCCACATATTGATACGCAGTCCATCAGAACAATGTCCGTTGTGTTCGTTTTCCTATGTCAACGATTAAACGAAAATGAACCTTACATGCATTGTACACTAGGAGTGCGTAAATACGTAATTCAAACGTACATTCCTACAGTACGGTACTGTAAGGTTCATTTTCCTTTACACATGGGCATAGGAAAACGAACACAACAAAATTTGCTCTGATGGACTGCATATTCATACGTGGCTGGGAGGCGTGACCAGTCTTAAGGAGAATAATTGATAGGAAGAGCTTTGTGGAATACAACCTTTTACCGGTCGAGCGACGATATCCAGACCCCGAGACACGGTGGCGGCGCGTGACGCTTATGAATTTGCTACCACACAAGTTTGTTGGAACAAATGATAAAAACAATTGATGGGTATTAAAGCTGAAATAGATGCGTGCATTTTTAAACTTACACAAATCAATCCCCTCTGTAAACTTGGATATAATCTATTATTTCTTGTAACACAGCTCTACCCGACGATTTTTGGCATAAAAAATGTTGTATCTCTAGCAGAATCCTGGATACTTCGATTCTTCGTACAGCTTTTCAAGAGCTTCATCTCAATTGAAATCAATGACAATTTTGATCATTCTTCTTGTGCTTGCGTATTTCTTAAATAAGTTTTATCCATTTCATTGGCGAGGAAGTTCGTTCAACATGGGCACTAGGTGAAGGAATAGTCAAAATCAAAGGTCAGAGTTTGGTTACTTAAGGTAATGCATCACTTAATCCTGAAGATGTTAACCATGGAACGCCACACTCACAAAACACATCTGTAAATACCACAGTGAGGTCTGTTTGACCCAGTCAAATTGTAGTCATTCATAGCATACCCTTGTCAACGACCGTAGCCGCGTTGAAACACCGGATCCCATGAGATCTCCGAAGTTAAGCAATATTGGGCGTGGTCAAGATTTGGATGGGATGCTACGCGCTGTTGGTGGAGGGTAACGGAATGGAGGAGCGAACTGGCCACCCTACAGTACGTAAACTCCGGCTCAGGCACACCTTTACGGAGGTTCGGCCCTGTCTTCGCGCAGAATACACCCTTACTTACATATCGTCGCTTCACCGGTAAAACGTTGTATCCCACAATACTCTTCCTATCCATTATTCTACTTAAGACTGGTCACGCCACCCAGCCACATATGGATAGCAGTCCATCAGAACAATGTCCGTTGTGTTCGTTTTCCTATGTCGACGATTAAACGAAAACGAACCTTACATCCATTGTACACTAGGAGTGCGTAAATACGTAATGCAAACGTACATTCCTACAGTACGGTACTGTAAGGTTCATTTTCCTTTACACATGGGCATAGGAAAATGAACACAACAAAATTTGTTCTGATGGACTGCATATCTATACGTGGCTGGGAGGCGTGACAAGTCTTAAGGAGAATAATTGATAGGAAGAGCTTTGTGGAATACAACCTTTTACCGGTCGAGCGACGATATGATATCCTTTGAATGTTACCATTTGTTCTTATTCTAACTGTTTACTATATAGTTAGAGGACACTGGTGAAATGAAATGGCGTATGGCTTTTAGTGCCGAGAGTGTCCGAGGACATGTTAGGCTCGTCAGGTGCAGGTATTTCGATTTGACTCCCATAGGTGACCTGCGCGTCGTGATGAGGATGAAGTGATGGTGAAGACGACACATACACTCAGCCCCTGTGCCAGAGAAATTAACCAATGATGGTTAAAATTCCCGACTCTGCCGGGAATCGAACCCGGGACCCCTGTGACCAAAGGCCAGCACGCTAACCATTTAGCTAAGGAGCCGGACAGGAAACTGGTAAATGACTATTATGATCTCTATCTCTTACATATTTTAATTGATTAAATTATAGTTCTAATATGCAGGACTTCATAAACTCTGGTGGTGTGTAGACAGCCAACCACTTGGTTTTGAGTACCAGTACTTTGAAGTTGCTACCACATAGGATTTAATCTGAGACTCGTAGGGCTTTACAAGGAAAGGATCAATGTATGTTTCAAACAAGTCAAAATAGAAAAGAGAAAAAATTCCAACTTACTCACTTCGGGAAAAACGGTAGGTTGTATGTCGAACCATTGTATGAAGCACTTCACAATACAACTGCAGTAATATTTCTGTCTGTCAACTTCTACGACACCAATTTGCAGCGTCTTAACTTCAATTAATTTTCATTTGACGAATGTTCGTCTGTGCACAGCTTCCAAAACATATTATATCACGTTTGTCATTCAGAAATCTCTTGAAACCACGACCTAGAAAGCACAATATCTAATGTCATTAATGTTAGTTTGCAAAATGCTGAATGAGATTTTTGATTGGCCCCTAAAAAGGCAGCACTTGCTCCATCAAGAAATAAACAGCATCTATTAGACAACTAACTATATACCCGTTTGCTATATTCTTTCAGCATATTTTTTTCCGATTCGTTTTGAAGGCATAGGCATTCCTCTCTTCTAGTGTTACTGCACTTCAGTAAAGCTATTTTGGAATTAACATGGTCTACCGACTGTTCGTGTCGTTTCTTTAGTACATAATTACTGCTAACATCACAAACTTCCTTTGTTGTTGTCCAAACATTCGTATCTGTTGAAAATAAAAGGCAAGGCCAGCAATACAAGGAGCGTGATTTCTTTCAGCCATGCATTCATTCATCTTTTGTGTACCAGGAATCATTAAAAGATGCACTTCGCCTATTCTTTCTGTTACCATAGCTGATATACTAGGAGTGGGTCTCCCATTGTCTATGTTTCGTATATTAGCAGAAATAGTTCGGCTAGAGAACGAACGTTTTAATAAGTCTTCATTAGCAGATCAGCATTCGTCCTCCATCATAACTGAATCTCCCTTGGACAACAATAAGGGCGTTGCAGGCAGAAGACACGCTCATAACAATCACCACTGAACACTGTAAGAGATTACTGTTAAGTTAGCCTCTTGACCGGGGCTAACACGCGAGCCTAGTAGTCAGCATGGGCAGCTCTGTGCTGTGTTGCTGAGTGCATCGAATGCTCAAGGGCGCTCCGACAATTCAATCTCCTAATGTTTGCCACTGAGAAACGGCAAACAGAACACACTCCCGACATATCTTAATCATTACACAAATGTGAAGCTTTGGTCACTTAAAGTGATATTTATGCGTAAGAGAATTAGGCTTTATTATTGTTATAATTTATAATAATAAAGTGTTTGTCTGTGTTTTGTGTATGTGTGTGTGCGCGCGATGCCCAGCAAAATCTACAGCACGCAGAGATCAGGAATTTTGAACGTACGTAGATGGAAGGGGTTACGATTGCACCTCGAAGCCGGATTTTTTATTTTCGCTTTCATTGTGAGTTATGAATTTAAAATGTGCGTTGGAGCCATATTCAGTATGTCCGTGATATCCGGAAGTGTTTGTCTGTATGTGTGCGGTGCGCGGCCAAATCCACGGAACGGAAATGAAATGAAATGGCGTATGGCTTTTAGTGCCGAGAGGGTCCGAGGACAAGTTCGGCTCGCCAGATGCAGGTCTTTTGATTTTACTACCGTGGGCGACCTGCGCGTCGTGATGAGGAAGAAATGATTATGAATATGACACATACACCCAGCCCCCGTGTCAGCGAAATTAACCAATTATGGTTAAAATTCCCGAACCCGCCGGAAATCGTAACTGGGACTCCTGTGACCAAATGCCAGCACGCTAACCATTTAGCCATCGAGCCGGGCCAAGTAACGGAGAGATCTAAATATGTGTTTTCACAACGGCATGAAAAATATAGGTAAGTCCATGACGTAGGAAGCCATTTTCGTTCCCCGACACGAGGTGCCAAATTCAGTCCGTAATATCCGGAAGTGTTTGTGAGTACTTGTGCGATGCTCAGCCAAAACTACGGCTTGCAGAAATCTGAAAAGTATTGTGATAGGTCGGTACAGCATTTCACCGATCTCGCGTGCGTGTGTCAAAGAGAAATTCTTGTTCCGAGAAATAAAGTTGTCTACGTCATCAACAAGCTACTTTTACAAAAAAATTACCCGGTATTCTACAAATTTCCAGGTTTATCGACACAACATGTAATACAGATGAGGCTGTCAACTACACTACAGATCTTCTGAACAACTTGAAGTCACCTGGAGTACCACGAACATCTCGGAGTGGACGATTGTGGCACCGATTATCCTTCTCAGGAACATGAATCCTCCTTCCCTCCGCAAAGGACTATAACACTCAGTCAAGAAACTGATGCTGAATGTATTGAAGCCTGACTGGTAATGCCACGAGTGTGGTATTCATTCCTCGGATTCAAATGATCTCTTCGGATATACCGTTCCAATGTAGACATCTGCAGTTCCCCCATTTGTTTCTGTTACGGTTTGTTGTGGATGTGCAGAGGTGAAAGAAGGTGCTGGGATGAACATGTCTCAACCTACGAAATTAAAGTTAATTTAAAATTTCACCAAGGTTATATTTTCTTTTCGAGATCAAGAAATAACAAGTACAACAGGAGCTTAGTTCTGTAGCAACAAGGTAAGAATGTACAATTACAGTTTATTAATGTATTTTGGGCTCCGAGTTCCAGAAACACAATCCCTGAGCAATGAGCCCAACTTTACTTATACATAAGGTTTAACAAAGGGGCAGAAAACCCCAATCATGCCCAGGAGCACTCGCTCCCTATTACTCAGAAAAGCCTGCTCGAGGCACACAGAAACCAAATTTCAAAAGAGCAACCCGCTCTCGAAGTTCAAACCCATCAACGGACACACCAAACTCCACCTTCAAGCTGTCCTCCGGACACATAAAACAAGGGGTAAAATTACCCAACCTACTGAGGCCTATTCGGTAAAGAAACAGGACAATGACATGGCCTCAACATACCAACTGGAGAGGAGGCGTAACCGCACTCCTAATACACTTCTTAAAACCTATTTGGCACTAGGCCACTTATGCAAGGGCTAATCCCATACTACGGAGGTGACACGATTGAAAAGGTTATGACATTACGAGTATAAGAGAAACTGTTATAAAAACGTAGTCACCTCAAAACAAAATGAATGGGAGCTCGAGAGGGTTAGGCACTCTCTATCCCAATGTGTGGTTACAGAGACAGAACTTTATACTAAGAGTCTTTTACATTTCAAAGGAAGGTTACATGATAAAAGTTTCGAACCCGCCCCGAGGGTTAAACTGCTGAGCTAGCAAACAAGGAAGTTATTAAAAGGCCATTACCTGATGGTTGAACTGCTGCCCGAAGAAAGAGGCGCTTCCCGCCCCCTGCTATATAATCACACTAGGAAAGATGTTACTGAAGTGGCGAGGAGACCGAAAATCAGCAGTTTATATACCCTCGCGGAAGATTCGAGACGTTTCATGAATGATTACAACCCGCCCACAAAATTTTATTGGCTAACAACGAAAACCACTACACCAGATGAGGAAGAAACACATTATTGGTGGAAAATTAATTAGAGAAATTCGGGATTGGCTAAATTCAAAACAAGCGCAAAGAGAAGGGTTATACTGTCAACCCAAACAAATGACTGAAAGAAATTTAACAAAGAACAAACTTATGAACACAAAATTTCTCCAAAAAACAGTTCTTTCACTTCGCACTAGGGTGCACAATTGTAGTCCTTCAGTAGTGCCATCTAGAAGAGAATGTTCACACTTCTTACTACAGGGAAAACAAAAATAAATCGAAAAAGACACAGTTCAGAACTCTTCAAAATTTATAGTAATGACATCTTCTGAGAATTCTTAGCATTAATGTGGAAGTTAAAGTTCAAGCTTCCTCCAGTAGAGGAGTTTCAACTGGCGCAATGTTTGAATTAGCGGCGCGGAGGTGTACCGCCCGGTACAATTTCAGTTTCGATTTGCACATCGACAAGGCACAAGGGCAATCGCTTAAAGTAGTAGGACTGGATCATCGGAAACTGTGCTTCTCCTACGGTCAACTGTATGTGGGTTGTTCAAGAGTTCGAATGGCAAACACACTATACACCTTAGCTCAAAATGGAAGGGCAGTTAATATAGTTTATCAGGAAGCTCTGTTATATTTTTGTAATATTATTTGTACCATCCACCAACTCGGTACGTCTTAAGCAGTGGAGTAACAATTTTAAAAATAATGCATTTATGAAATTCATGTAAAAACGAAGTGTGTTAATAAATATTTTAAATCTGCTTTCAAATAAATGGTTTCAAAAACATCTAGCTGTTGAATTAATAGACGCGGGTGAAGCCGCTTGTACATGCTAGTATGTTATACGGTATGAAATAAACAAGTTATATGCCGTATTATTATGTAGTCATATTCATTGATAACACGGCAATCATAGACCCGCCGCGCCTGCCGAGACAGAAGAATTATTTTTTTTGCTAGGGGCTTTACGTCGCACCGACACAGATAGGTCTTATGGCGACGATGGGATAGGAAAGGCCTAGGAGTTGGAAGGAAGCGGCCGTGGCCTTAATTAAGGGACAGCCCCAGCATTTGCCTGGTGTGAAAATGGGAAACCACGGAAAACCATTTTCAGGGCTGCCGATAGTGGGATTCGAACCTACTATCTCCCGGATGCAAGCTCACAGCCGCGCGCCTCTACACGCACGGCCAACTCGCCCGGTACAGAAGAATTAACCAATGAAAAGTCAAAACCTCATTCCGCCCGGAATCAAACCCAGAGCTCCTTGGACTAACCGCGATCATGGTAACCAGTTAGTCACGGGGCCGAACGTTCAACATCGTCTGAACTTGACTTTTAAAAGTGTTTCGACATAATCTTCAAAGACTGATTTCACTAAATGGAAAGTACCACTTACTTCAAGATTATCACTCGCATTCCACGTGAATGGCATTAGAATATTATAAGTTAAAATTCCAACATTTGACTTTTAACAGAATTCCAAACATAAAACACATATCCGTCAGCAGTATCATTTCGGAGAATTCTTTCCTTAATTAGTGGCATTCCTGATCGTAGTCTCCACACGTAATTCTGTCTTCTCATTACCCTTGTCTATGTCTAATTGGCTATAAAGCAGCTTCTTCTACAGTACTATACGCACGGAATGTTAGTTGTTACCATAGTGAGAGGTGATGTCTTATGGCCAGTGAAGATAGCACATATTATTGCTGGACAGATTCCAGGAAAGGAGGGTGTTCCAGTAAACCGGTATGGCTGACCACCAGTAAGATATGTGCTATTAAGTATATTACATTATGAGCTGTTTGTAAAAAAAAAATTAATAAATTTATTTTATTATTCGCTGACAACTTTGCTTCCTTTGTATAAAATGTTTCAATATGAATCATCTTTTTCGTATTCTGGTTTCACAACACAGCGCATAGTGAATATTTCTTTTAGTAAACCTCGCTCAGTAAGCTAAGAACATAATTCTGTGCCTGTACCGGTGGTACGATCAGTGCAATTGTAATTATCTTCATACTTAGACTTTCACGACCATTAAATGACATTATGATAATTATTTGGGGATATTAGGTCGTGTAATAATAAATAAATACCAGCTGACGCGTTTCAATCCTGCGACCAGGATCGTCTTCAGAGCAACAACAAAGCAAAATGGCTACGGTCTCTCCATAGTAACCAGACTCAAGATAGAGAGACCCTGTTAGAAATATAATTCATTCCAGGGCCTCCAGAGTCACGGAGAAAGATGTTAACGAGTTAACTATGGAGGGTAGCCATGATCTACTCAGTATATAGCCGTCACCTTTATTAAAATTATTCGGGGGTTTAGCAATTTCAATCGCCTCACGAATGATTCTGGGAATAAAATGTTTCTCTTTACAAATGACAGAAGTTGCATCAAAAATTATTTGATGGTCATTATGTATGGCATGTTCTGCCACAGCAGACTTCTCTGGCCGGCAAAGACGTAAGTGCCTGCGATGTTCTTTAACCCTTGTTGCTACTTTCCTACATGTTTGGCCGACATAAACCGATCCACAGGAGCAAGGAATCATATATATTCCAGCGCAGTTTAAACCAATAGGATCCTTGACAGATCGCAAGCAATTGCCTATGGTGATATTAGGCTTAAACATGGTCTTGATATTGTGCTTTCTGAGAATATTGCCAATCCTATCCGTGACAGATTGCACGTACGGCAAGAAGGCCAGACTCAAAGGACGAGAATCACGTGACAATCTGTCTTTTGGCTTAGGATGTAGCACTTCGTCAATCTGTTTCCCTGAATAGCCATTGCTCAGAAATGTTCTGGTTAGGAACTCAAGTTCACCGTTTAATTTATCCTCCTCACAAACCTCCCTTGCTCGGCTGATAAGAGTGTTAAGCATAGCACGCTTTTGGCAAGGATGGTGATGAGAGGACCCATGAAGGTATCTATTAGTATGGGTAGGTTTACGATAAACCGAATGACCTAAAGTTCCATCTGATTTCTTAGAAACCAAAACATCCAAGAACGGCAAACATCCTCCACGTTCAGTCTCCATGGTAAATTTAATGTTTGGATGTATAATACAGTATAATACGCAGTATAATACAGTGAAACTTGGCATTTACGATCTCTGATTTTACGTTTTCACCAAACTTACGTCATAAGAAGAAAGTCCTTATAATTAACGCAAAAGTTTCGTTGAACTTACGTTTTCCTGATTTTACTATTTCCTTGAAAATACGGTAGGATTTTGAATCCCAAGGTAAGGAACGATTTCGATCTTACAAGTTATTGGTGAACTGAACGACTCAAATTGTTCGCAACGTTACGCGCATTCCTATTGGCGGTTGTAGAGAACGATGGCGATAATCATTACATCTACGGCGTAACGAGCGCATAGCGTTTGTGTGATCATTCAAAGCAGCGGGGTGCAGTGAGAAATTAAGGTTAAACAAAGCAGTCGTAATTTTGTGTATTACGAAATGAAGTGAATTACGTTGTTTTAGTAACTGTTCCGAGTTTTAAAGCGTTCTGTACTCGTGAAGAAGAAACGGAACGCTTTTTCTCTGGGTGAGAAAATAGTAGTGGCGTGTGGCCTCCGGAGAGGCCTAGTGCAGGTCTTTTGATTGACACCCGTAGGCGACCTGCGCGTCATGATGAGGGTGGAATTATGATGAAGACGAAACATACACCCAATCCCTGTGCCATGCAAATTAACCAATTCTGTTTAAGATTCCCGACTCTGCCGGGAATCAAACCCGAGACCCCTGTGAAGAGGCCAGCACGCTAACCATTCAGCCAGGGAGCCGGACGATTAGAAAATGAAAATTTTTGAAAACGTTGATGCCCACTTTGGGACGCGCATGGACTTGGCTGGAATCCTTCTGCATATTTCTACGTTAAACAGAATCGTGATTAAATGAGTGTAAATCGAAACAGTTGCGGTTCTTGCGGCTTTTACTTTCCAAAAGATCGCAAATTCATGAAGGTGTCACCATTGGAGGAGTTGGAGTCCATCCATACAAGTGTGTTTAAGCAAGCCCGCACTGCTAATGCAAACACTGAAGGAAAAGCCACTACATATCGTTGCGCGGCTTCAGAGCATAAAAGGGCTGGATCGATCAGTTCAAGAAAAGAATTGGTTTATAAGACAATTTCCGAAGGCTGTTAGTCCTGCTGCGGTCAGCTACTGGAAATATCTGCTACCGCAGCTAACTGAAGGCTATGAAGCGGAAGACGTGTTCAACGCTCACGAAACTGGACTTTTCTATAACGTTCAACCCAACAATTGCTTTACGTCTCACCAAGACAGATAGGTCTTATAGCTACGATGGGATAGAAAAGGCCTATGAATGGTAAAGAAGCGGCCATGGCGTTAATAAAGGTATAGCCCCAGCATTTTCCTCATGCAAAAATGGGAAACCACGGAAAAACACCCTCAAGGCTGCCGACAGTGGGGTTGTAACCCACTATCTCCCAAATGCAAGCTCACATTTGTGCGACCCTAACTGCATGGCCAACTTACTCGGTAACGTTCAACCCAGCGAGATCCTAAACTTCAAAGGTGCCCCATGGCATGGTGGTATAAAATACAAGCAGCGTATTGCCTTTATCCTGGCCTGTAATTTTGATGGAAATGAAAAGCTCCCTCCGCTTGTTATTGGAAAATGTAATAATGCTTGGTGCTTCAAGAACATGAGAAAGCTACCAACGAAGTAAAGAACCAATTATGAAGCATGAATGACATTCTTAAATTTTGAGGAATATCTCGTTCAACTGGACCGGCGAATGGACTCCAAAAACGATTCTTCTCTTTATTGACAAATGCGCGGTTCATCACAAGAAAATAAATTCTCTGAGAAATGTGAAGGTCATGTATTTCCTCTTAAACTGCACGAGTCAGCTGCAACCACCTGATCAGGGCATTATTCGTGCTTTCAAATAGCCTACCACTATCGCAAGCAGCTGATCTGAAATGTGGAAATATACGATGAAGAACTGCTCGACGATGCATCTAAACTGAAATGAACTGTTCTATCAACTCTCCACTTTGTGGCTGATGCTTATAGACGTATAACTACATCAACCGTTCAGAACTGAAGCTTTGTGGTGACTGGAGGTGAAGATGGTGACAGCGAAGACGTGCTTGTATGAACGGAGCAACAGACAGTTGACTGGTTTGCACTGAAGCCGGGTGACACCGACCTTCGACATAGCTACTTATTTCATGTTTGACGATGATTTCAGCACTGCGAGGTCCGAACTGTAGGTCAAATGCTGAATAAATACACACCTGTAGAGTATGATGAGAGGAAGAAGATGAAGTGGAGGAGGCTACAGCTATGATCTTTGTGTAGGCACTTCAATGGCTAGAATATGCTAGAAGATATCTACAGCAGTTCGATGTCAAAAATCTATTAGTGTCATCCAGTTTGAAAGATAATGAACTGTATATGATGAAACAATGTGAGACGAAAAAGCAAATGCCTCTTTTTAATTGGCTGAAAACCTAGTGATATCGCTATCTTTTCCTGTGCTATTGTGAATTTATGTTACCTTTTCAACTTTGAACACTTGTGTTTACCGTCTGTTTAATGTCACCGTACTCGCAGATGTGTAGCCTATTGTGTTCTTCCCTCGGTAAATCACTTACTTTCACACTCTTCCTTTTTAAAGCTTGACTGTTATTTTATCCAGTTCTTTCTATTCTCTTTGTAATAATAAGTCCAAACGTTAAGATTCCATTATTATTTTAAATCATGTCAAACAAAATCTGCGCAAATGTTATATTTTTCACACTTCCTTTGTTTTACATTCAAAACAGACCACAGAGTGGTGTACAATAGGTATTTCACTTGAATCGAACAACTGAAAACATCACGGTAACGAATGATGGTAGGAGATTTGTCCTCAAGTGCCCAGAACGTTTACACGTTAACAGCGCTTGACTTCGAACAACTCATATTGTATTACCTTACAAACTGAATTAAAGGCGAGTTGAAATGAATGATAATATCTCTCTTTTCCTGTTCAGTTACTGTAAATATTTTCTGGACCCATTGTCAGCTTACATACAGGGTTATTCAGCTGTCGACCTCAAATATCAGCTGCTCCGTTAAAGACATATTGACGTTCTGGTTTCAAATACTTAAATTGTAATAATAGCAAAGCAAAGTCACCTCCGTACAGACCATGAAAGCCCTTGGAGGAGTGGAAGGTAAAGGCTTCCACCATTGTTAACCTCGGCACGTGATGGGGTAGACTGGTTAGCTCTACGCCCGGCCACCTTTGCCCCCAGGAATTAACCTGGAACTCATTTTTGGTGTAGGCTGAGTGAACCCCAGGGCCATATGCACCACCGGAAGTGGAAATCTCATTTCCTAAATTTTACGACTTCCTGACGGGGATTCGGACCCACGTCCTTCCGGACGAACCGAGCACGCCTTAACCGCCTCGGCCAGGCAGCCCCTAAATTGTAATTATAAGGTCATAAAATGTTATCCATTTCGTCTTCGGCACTTACACAGTCACCGAGAAACCAATAGCAACTTTGGCTTTTTTATGTTTTTTGATTGTGTAGGCATTGGATCGAAGGCACACCATCACCTGCTATGTCGAACTACTTTCAGGTCGACAACCAATGACCACATGATACACAGAAACAACCTTGGAAATGTTTTCAATTAATGCGGATGTAGGAATCCGCAGTAAAATGTCACACTGGTCCGATCAAGAAAAAAAAAATGGTGGTAGTAGTCTAATGGCAAATAAATTATAAGATTCCTTGAATTTTTCCATTCAATATGTGCCTTAACTTATTTTTTCCCGTCGTAGATCATAAGTGAAGGCTTATACACTATGACAAAATACAGGGATGATAGGCTAATATGAGAGTTCTTTAAATAACCAGGCTGGAATTTGTATCAGAAAATTCTTAATAACGGTACTATAATGGTTGACGCTACGAACAGGGAAATTTCTTAAAATTTCGAAAAGTAATCACAGTTCAAAGAGAAATTGAAATATTTTGTACATACTTACTGCAATAAGCCCATACAACGTGTACAATGTACAAAACGAAACCGAACACCATGGAGGTGTGACCTTAGCCTAGCAAGTGATCGGTGCTCATCCCGAATGCCTGCAGATTACGAGATGATACTTCGTCAGCTCGACGAATTCTCTCGGCCGTTATTTTGAATTTCTGGACTAGTGTCGCTATCTCACTGTCAGGGATTTCCTCAACTGTTCCCACATATGCTGAGTATAACTACAATCATTCCTCACGTCTATTCAAAAAGTCCTGATATGGCCGCGGATCGAACCCAGGACCTCAAGGTAAAAGGCACACACGCTATCTGCCAACAATGATTTTTAACATGTTTGTGTGCAGAGCTGAGTAAAGCAACTGTGCCAAGCTTTTTATGTCCTGAGTGTACAATATTCTGCTCAGTATTAAGATCATTGTTCTGTATAAAATTTATTTGTCAAGTAAAAGAAATTGTTTCACCATTGAACAGAGCAGTATGCATAGCGAATGTTCCCAATGTTTGAGGACGAAATACAATACTAATGTTAATACTTTTATTACTTTTACGTCGCACTAACTACTTTTGACGGTTTTCCGAGACTCCTAGATGCCGGAATTTCGTCCCGAAGGAGTTCTTTTGCGTACCAGTAAATCTACCGACACGAGGCTGACGTATTTGAGCACCATAAAATAGCACCGGACTGAGCCAGGATCGAACTGGGGTCAGAAGGCTAGCACCTCAATCGTCTGAACCACTCAGCCCGGCAGGACGAAATACAATAACACGACGATAGTCACAAGAATCTGGATGAAACTCAGTTAAAAGTAAACAACTATAAAACCAATCTCTATTAAAAAAGGAGATTTCTAAGAAGGAATATGTAGAGTTTCTTGTAGTCATATGCTGCCTTTGTCCCACTCTAAGGCATAGTCCTTTGTCATAGTCCTATGTACACCTGAAGGCAAGGAGTCTAAACGTGGTAGTCTATATCGGTAACCTGTTCGTTCTATCTTACTCACGAAGCTTTCAACGTTAATACACAGACGTACAGTAGCGGTTACAATGTAACAGACTCCAATGAATAGCAGTATATTCGGATAATAATAATAATAATAATAATAATAATAATAATAATAATAATAATAATAATAATAATAATAATAATGACTCCATTTTCCAGCTCTCCCTCCCACTTTCACCTCAGTGGACACGACATTGTATGTGTACCCGTTTTCCGGCCCCGCAGTGTATCGGGTAACGCTTCCGCCTATCACCCGACGCCCCCGAGTTCAATTCCCGGCCGGGTCAGTGTTTTTTTTAATTGGAAATGATTAACATGCCTGGCCTGGGGACTGTCCTTTCGTGTCGTCCTTAATGTTCTATTCCTAACATTCAAATACACGCAGGTTCATAACGTATGGTGTAAAGTACGGGCAAAAGGATCTTTTTAACTATTTGCCTGGAAGTGAAGGGAGAATATCACAGAAATTCATCGTCAGGTCAACCCACTCGTCTCCCGAATGTAGCAGTGGAAATGACGCTACAAATGAGCCTACGTCATTCTCATTCAATCGAAAATTAAAACAAAGTGAAATCAAAAGTAAATTATACAGTTCACTATAACAACCTATCCAATTCAATATTATATATTATTTTATTCTCTAACTTGCTTTCTATTTTGGTATTTTTCCTCAACATGCATCTAGACCTAGACGTCAGTACAGTCAGACTAAACTTGTAGCAATCCAGCAAGATAGAGTAGATATTTACATCCAACAGGTCACATGGACGAAATCGTTATTGAATAACCTAGGTTTTTGATAGAATAGATCATGAGAGACTACCAAAGAAAATGACTACTGGACTAGACAAACGAGTGATTGAATGGATGGCTAATGTTTTAGAAAATATAACTTAGAGAATTAGAGTAGGTGAAGCATTACCTGATCTTGTAATGAAGAGAGAATTCCTCGAGACAGTATTATTGGACCTTGATGTTTCCTTCTAAATTAAAAAAAAAATAATATGAACGATAAATAATACTGGCACGAGTAAAGAACCGTAGTCACAGAAAAGGCTTTGTGCGGACGATGGTGTATTGCATAGAGTTAGCCTAATACATAAAATACAGAATTGTGAGTGACTGCAAGAAGGCCTTGACAATTTTGTGAGATGAACAGGAGATAATGCTATGATGGTAAACGAGGTCAACAGCCAGCTTGTAAGTTTCATGAAGAGAAAAAGTCCTCTCAGTTCCAAATTACTGTCTTGACAGAGTGAAATGGGAATCGCTGTAAGTACCTAGGTATTGGGGTAATATAAGGAAGGATCTTCACACAGGTAATTAACGAGGTTGTAAATGAAGGTTACAGATCTCTTGACGATAGCTATGATAGTATTTACAGTTTGTAGTAAGAACGTATAGGGAGTTTAAGTAATTAGTGAAATGGCGTATGGCTTTTATTGCCGGGAGTGTAAGAGGACAAGTTCAGCTCGCCAGATGCAGGTTTTGGATTTGACGCCCGTAGTCGACCTGCATGTCGTGATGAGGATGAAATGATGATGAACACGACACATACACCCAGCCCCCGTGCCAGTGAAATTAACCAATTATGGTTAAAATTCCCAACCCTGCCAGAATCGAACCCGGGACCGCTGCGACCAAAGGCAAGCACGTTAACCATTTAGCCATGGAGCCGGTCAAGTCATTAGTAGTCCCCAGTTAGAGTGTGGTTGCAGTGTATAGGATCCACACCAGGATGACATTAGTCGAAAACTGGAAGAGATCCAAAGAAAAGCAGCACAATTTGCTCTGAGTGATTTCCTACAAAATAGTGTTAGGAAAATGTTGAAAACTTTGGTATGGGAAGACTTTGTATTAAGTAGACGAGCTACGCTAGAAAATGTTTGACAACAGATATCGTTCCAGTGGTCGAGCAACGAAATTCAAATATCTGGGAAAAATAAGTCAAGAAAATGGTTTAGACAAATCTTCAGTAGAAGAAAGGGTACACAAGATGGAAAGACTATATGATAGGCTATCACAACGATATTTTATAACAAAATGTGTCTATCTAAAAAAATCTTAAAATAAGGCACTACACTACCGTGGTGAAACCAGAAAGCCTTTATGCAAGTGAATGCCTGGTACTAAGCCATAGATTAGACAAACTTGAGGTACAGGAAAGGAGAATCATGAGAAAAATCTTAGGCCCTGTGAACACAACATAAGTATGGAAATTAAGACCTAATGATGAAATATACAGGAACATAGAAAACATAACAGAAACCATAAGAAAAAGGAGATTGCAATTTTTTGGACATATCTACAGAATGGATGATTCCAGATTAACAAAAAGGATTTTCAAGTACAGTACTTATGGAACAAAAAGACAACAACTAGTTGGATTCAAGAAGTAAATAATATTTAGAAAGAAGTAATATAAGAGAAGAAGAAATTATGGACAGATAGATTTTTTTAAGAAAGGAAAGTAAGTATGGAAAGGTTCCAAGGAGGACTGAACAAGAAATCTGATGTGAAATGGTCCGAGGACAGAAAGAAACAGCATAGTGAAAGGATGAGAGAATATTTGAAGACGCGGAGGAGAAAACAACAAAGTATGAAGAATTGAACTCGAATGGAGCTTTCAAATGTTAGAAATATCACAATATGATGATAGGCCTAAATTTGAAATTTTAGAGGACTAATTCCATCAAATATTCGTTTAGAGGAAGAGGAAGTAGGGACTAAAATAATTTACTAAGGGGCATGTTCGAAAAATTTCCAACTTCTCTGAAATCATTTTTAAAATCTAGATAAACAACTAATAAGTAATCTCCCACCTGGACGACAGCCCTAAATGGAGATTAACTCAATTACAACTACTACTCAGTACAACTGCTTATGCGTAAATATGGTAACACTGAAATCGATTTTATCAAAAGTTTGACATTGCGGTTTATTGATTGCCGGTGAAGAGTCTTCGCCCATGGGGAAACGAGTTTCGCTATAAACTTAGCCTGCACATAATAATGGAGATTGCTAATCGCAATAATAACCCTCACTGATCTCGGCAATGGTCAGGTCACAGTAAGGAGCGTTTTTAAGACAAGCGGACGTGATGAATGGTGTGCGAGTGGGAATCGCTCAAGACTAGGTTAGCGAACGCGACGAAGAATTTCTCTTAATATATCAAGTTGCGCCTGCTGCTATTTCTTGACGGAAGCAATTGTATCTTGGCACAGGCCAGAACAAAATGTAGCCTCAACCGAAGTCCCGGGTTCTTCTACGGCTGTGACTATACGGAAGCTGCTGAGGTATAGGTGGTACCCAGTATGAGTTACTTCACACCTCTTCTTACATAATACGTCTCATTTTGGCATCACTAATGGATTTTTAGGTTTCCCTATAACCGGTTAACTCTGGTGGTGCTATATGAGGATCCAACCAGCATTTGGGGTGATGACCACACAGACAGACAACCGAGATGATACTGTTTAATCACCAGCTCACAGCTTAGTCTATCTCTATCCTCTATCCACTCCGTCTTCACTCCGGTCATAGCTCACCTCTATAATTACTATTTACGGTCAGGGGTCTTTCCACCTATGTGGAAAATGGCCAATATCTGACATGTTCCTAAAAGTCTCTCTGCTAAAAATGTGATGACTTCATACCAATCAGTATTTTGTCTATCTTAGGAAAACGATTAGAAAAATCTTCAATCTGTTCCTAACACGTTTCAGTCTGCTTTTCGAATAGGCCATAACATGATAGCGGCACTTTTGAAAGTCACGGATGATATCAAGTTTTTAATTGATTGACAGAGGCTAACACTTCTGGTACTATTCGATTTAAGCAAGGCATTTGACAGAGTTCACCACGAGCTCCTCCTGATTAAATTGCACACAATGGACACATGCTATCTCTATCAGCGCTTTCTTGGTTTGAAGCATTCTTGAAAGGGTCGTCTAAGTGTGTTGTATTTCAGAATATTTTTTTTCTAAATGGTCTATGGTACGTACGTTCTGGCGTCCCTCAGATTTTCGTTTTGGGCCCTCTTTTGTTTTAACTGCATATAAACACTCTGCCTGTAGTTTTACGCCACACGAGATGTCATATCTATGTCGATGATTTGCAGATTATTACCATTTTCATGTGAATCGTGTTAATGAACGAATTAGTAAAATAAATACTAGAAAAACTACATAAGTTTACACTGTCATAATTTGCTATTAAATGAAAACAAAACCTTAGCTCTGTTCCTAGGATAACGAATAAATTTATCAATTTTTTTCAATAGGGACATTTCTCCAGTAATTGCAAATGGTTCTGTTGTAAATTACCTATCAGCAAAGTGTTAAGAATGTGGGTATTATTATGGACAATTCTCTCTCCTGGTTCTTCGATGCCAAACATTTGGTCAAGAAAGTGTCTGGTATATTGCATCACTTCGTCGAAACTTGACGTATCTTAATTTTTTGTGTATGTAAGAAAGATGTTGATACAAACTATATCATTCCCTATTTTTGATTACGGCGCTGTAATTTAATGCGAAATCTTACAGAAATATAATACCAAACTCCAGCGAGTTCAGAACGTCTGTGAGAGTTTCGTCTTCAATATTCATAAAGATTGTCATGTAACAACTTACTACAAGGCCGCAGAGTGGTTGAAACTCAGGGATGGACCGTCGTACTCAGCTGCTTACTTACGCTCAGAATTTTAAAATGTAAGGCTCATCATGTTAGGCCAAGTCCATTTATTATTCATATGAGTCAAGTGCATGATCTGGACAATAGGTTTACAGCTAACACCGTTCAAGTTCCACAGCATGGTATGATAAAGTGCAGAAAGTCGTTTATTGTCACTGCCTCTCAATTATATAAAGACCTTAAACATTATGAAATACAGTTAAGTAGCGTCAATACATACTCTGAATTTAAGTTACAACAGCAGTTAGTTACAGCCAAAGTGACCTCTAGACTTACTTCACTGTAAATAAATATATTTCTATATTTCTTGCAATAAACTCCCTAGCACTGTGTAACTGTTGCATCCTACATCTAAGTTACTCTAAACTTCACCATTCTATACAACTCTTAACCCAACACTTTCTTCCAAACTCAACAGCTGAATCTGAGGATAAATATAATATTCCTGTGTCCATTTTCAACATTTTGGTAAGAAAGATATTTATACAAGACCTGGTCGTATATACAATCGATCAGAATTGTAGCAGTTCATTGAAAATATTGAGTTTCTAGTTAACATACAGGAAACAACGTGAACCAGCTATATGAGTGTTAGACGGTAGGTCGTAGTGATAAATAATTTGAAAAATTAATTCTATGTCTCGCACCGTTGACATTTTATCAGCTGCTAACCTTAGCCAATGGGATCCCTTCGTGGGCGAATTCAAAGGGTTTTGTGAGGCGGTGTTTCTAAATCTACACATGACTTAAGACACATAAATGACATATACACGGTTCACGTAGTTCCCGACCACCCTGTATATCTTCTTCTTCTTCTGAGTATTATTTTTCTTATTCTTTTTTATAATTTTGCTTTACGTCGCACTGACACGGATAGGTCTTATGGCGACGATGGGATAGGAAAGGCCTCGGAATGGAAAGGAAACGGCCGTGGCCGTAATTAAGGTACAGCCCCAGCATTTGCCTGGTGTGAAATTGGGAAACCATGGAAAACGATATTCAGGGCTGCCGACAGTGTGGTTCGAACCCACTATCATCCGGATGCAAGCTCACAGCTGCGTGACCCCAACCGCAAGGCCAACTCGCTCGGTATTCTCATTACTCTTCTTCTTCATCATCTTCTTCTTCGTCCTCTTCTTCCTCTTTTCTTCTTATTATTCCTGGCCTTTTACAAATTTATTGGTGTGTATTTCTCTCAGATTTACGGCGGGGTGCCCTTCCCGATGTCAAGCCTATGTGGAGGGGTATCTTTATAACTGAGAGTTTCTGAGGTGGTTGGTAGTGTGGTGTGTATATGAAGAAAAGTGTATTAAGACGAACACAAGCGCCCAGACTTGAGACAGAGGACAGAAAGCAAACCCGGGGCATTCTGAACCAATTTCAGTCAAGTAGCCGGAAGATAAGACATTTTCCAGGCTTGTAGACTTCGGTCCAATTGAGTATCTGTAGTTTCCAGTGTTTTTCACATGACTGCTCTTTCCGAACAAAAAACTTCTACTAGCCTTTGTAGTCTGTTCTCTACGACGCCGAGCTTCATAGCCTTCTAGTAAGCTGTTATATTCTAGCAGTAGCTGCGCACTTTGCTACCCGTACAAATCAAAATGACTTAAAAGAAACGTTCAACAATAAATTCATATTACCAATGGAAGGGGCCTTGTTTCATAGTAAGCTAACATTATTAAACAGGTGAAGAAGGTCGAACGATTTCTTCATGTTAAAGTACCAATACATTGGCATGTTCATTTATTTTGTGTCATCTAGTTTTATCTAAAACTAACAGTCATACCCATCGATGACGCATTAGTTTTTTTATTGTGGCAGCAGTAACACTATCTAGCTTATAGGCCTATAGCTGGCAGCAGACTAACAACAATTGTCAGGGAAATATTATTGTAATACAGTTTACGGACTCAGGACATTGTGGGTCATTACATACAGCATAACCATACGAGGCTAAGTCTTCCAACACCCTGCTCTGATTCTGTTTACCCTCATTCCTCGACTGATCGGTCCTTTAAATTCTTCTACTCTTTCGATAGTCATATTTATTATTTTCTTGCTCTTTAGTGGCTAATGAACACGCAGTTTTCCTGCAAATAAAAACCACTATCGCCAGCAGGTTCGTTACCATGACGACAATATTTCCACGCTAGCGATGCTTGCCGTTGGTGAACTTGGCATTAACAACCTAAATTTGTGACTAACTCCATTATTATAGTTCGTACGGTAAAACTATATTCGACATAAGAGACAATCTATGTTGTCCTTTTGTGTTTCTGTACGGACGGATATTTTTCCCCAGATATTTTTGGAAGTTTGTGAGAAATAATATTCACGAATATCTGCGTTATACTTCTCATATAGTAAACGGACATAAAACATAAGTTAAAAGATCGGGAATTATGATTTGCACTATTTTTATCATGTACAGTTTTCCTATACAGCTACAGTAATATTAACGGATAAATTTGACACTTACCGTTCTGGTCACCTTAGTATTGCCACGGCACTGTATACTAATAAAATAATAATATAGCCTAGCGTACACCCCCAGTATCCTCGAACTTATACCAGCAGGTGAATCAGATGCCCTTTACAATAAAGTGTTATGCTAACTGAAGTTTTACGGAAAACTACGCACAGTATCTTTGTACTTAAGGCTTACACAAAAACAGGAAGCCGTTATGCCATAATATTACTAAATAACAGAAACTACGAGTGCGCTCTCTAAGTGATCTAATATGTAAATGAAGTGAAGTCTGTGAAACATGGGGTGGACATTGCGACCGTGTTAGTAAGTATCACATGTGTTGTAATCTATACGCATTGTATGGCGGTATGGTATACCGTACTTGGTAAGAGCAAGCGGAACGCTACGGTGCGCCGAGTTCGGGGAAGAGATAGGCTCTCATTTATTTAGTTTTGCCGTTTTTAAGGTACGTGAATTATCCTCTTTTATGTTCATTTTCAGGGACGTGTGTGGCCCTAAGAAGGGTCGGTATGTCATCAGAGTCTGACAACGACGGAATGGGTGCACTAACAATAGTTAGGTACGTTGGCAAGTGCTCGAAATGACGGAGTGTTTGGTTTATTTACATCTGTGCACACCGCTGAATGCATATTCTAATGTGCTGTAGTGTAGCCAGTTTTATTAATCTTGATGTTTCGTGGATGAGTTGTCAAAGGCGCTCGGTATTTTCTGTCTCCTGAGTGTAAACTGTTAATTTCAAAATCCCTTACGGGGCGCAGTCTAATGGTGTTAAATCCGGTGACCCAACGGGCCAAGAGAAAGGTCCTCCTTTTCCTAGCATGTTTCTGGATGTATCTCATTCGGATGGTTATGGACGGCAATCGTCCAATGTGGTAGAGCTCCATACTGTTGAAATTACATCGTTAAACGTCCTCCAAGTAGCACATCAACCAGCTGAAGTGAATGTTCATGGCGTAAAAGGTACAGGTAGCGTGCGCTGGTTAAAGGCCTCAAAGTAATACGGTCCAATACGGCGATTACCCAAGGTTGGATATCATACATTCACTCCCCATTGCACCATGTAGATTACTTTTCGCACACCGTGGGTAGTGTCAGCACTCCAATAGTGCATGTTATGGCACTTGACGGTACCATTCTTGAATCGTTATTCAACCGAGAGCAGGACCTTCGACAGGAATGTTTCATCATGTTCCAGATTTCCTGAGAGCCACTGATAGAAATTCTTTCGAGCTACGAAAACTCGTCCGTGGTTTTCCTAGTTTAGCTATAGGTGGTGCTCTATGACCACTCGAAGTCATAAGACTGGCCACCATTGTACACAGCTCTTCATTTAAATTCGCGCGATGACGACGATCCTCAATATTACACCCCAGACATTCTCATTGGGTTCGGGGCAGGAATATACGGATGCCAAGATATCGCGTCGATCATTATCTGCGAAGCAAACTACCGCTAAACTGCATTTTAGGTAAGAACCAGGTGATTATCCTGCTGGAACTTACTACTCTATCTTTTGGGATAAATTATGTTCGATGCTGGAATCAACCAGAGACTCAGGAGCTATTTGTAAATCAGAATTCTCAAGAGCATCCCAAGACCGTATTATATAAACCAACACCAGCAATGAACGCTAACAAAACATCTTCTGTCAGACGTGGCAACGTACTTATCATGAAGCTTACCGTTGAGTTCAGAGTCAACGCAGATCTGTCCCGCATCTCCACAGGAAATAGTGAATTCATATCTGAAGCCTGAATCTTCCCACGTGAAATTCACCACTTATATGGACGTTCCTAGCGGCGACGTAATTTCGGAGTTACGCATATCTAATTCTGTTACAAGTAGTCTACACCGCACCGGGAAAATAAGACAAAGCCTTCATTAAAACAAATGAGAGGAAAGGGTTTTCCAATGCTTCAACGAGGACCTCATCTTGCTCTCTTTTAGAGGTGCATGGGTGGCCTATAGAATGCCTGTTTGTGTCTTGAGTAGCCTATTTATATATAAAATTGTAGGGGATCCATTGTAATTTCGTTTATTTTGTCAAATTTCATATATTTATCCGTTTTAGGTTAATTCAAGTCCGTATCAGTGGTTTTTAGCTTTCGTGTCTGGTCTTTTGTCAGTTTGTTCCACCATCACGGGGAAACGGCTGGATAGATCTCGACTAAACATCATATTTAGAGTATACTCATCCTGGAGCAGGTATAGATACACATATCGTTTTAGAATTACTGAATAAATTTGGGGTTTATAGGAAGACCAGGACAGGCTTTTTCAATATATTCTGTTATACTACTGATTTTTTGTAAAATACATGAATATATGTGAAATGTCCCTTCAATTTAAACAAATTTTGCAATGTAAATAAGTTCGCATACTCTACAAATGACGGAGAAAAGTACCATTTTCTGCGGGTTTCATACTCTGCATTGAGTGACGGACACCCGCGCAGACCGGCAACAAACCTACAGTTACCATGACAACGTCTCTGGCTGCTTGCTAGCAGGGAACTAACGTAATGCAATTTTCGTCATTTTTCCAGTAAACTCGTGATTGTTCATTACATATAAGGCGAGAGAGACGTCAAGCTGCCATTCTACGGGATATTTGCGGAATACAGTTGGAGGTTACAATCGCCTTCGAATAGCACTAAGGGTGGCTGTTAATATTTCAACAGTTCTGCGGAGTGTAGCCCATTATTTCACATCGTAAGGTGTTTTTTGGCATTTGATATAATTGTTACTGTGTGTCCCTTATACTTCCGCTTCCTGCTTTAATTTCTTGCCTCTGCCTTGCCTAGCCTCTTTATGCTTAAGTAATAACACCATTCGTCATCTTCTTATCTGAGAATACCTGCGCCTAAATTTCTCTCTGTTACTGCTTTCTTAAATCCGTAACTCATATTATAGCAATTTAGTGAGGGATATTTCATTTTTCCAATACATCCAGTTGGTATTTACATATTTTCCCTATCCGGTTGCCCTCAGTTATAATAATATCTTCAATGAATGTAGACTTTTTTCCTTTATGTCTCCGTTTGGATGCGAATGGTAATCCCGAAAACTGGGCTCTCTTTCCTTCGAGGAAGAATTGCAAGACGTTCAAATATGTAACATTTTGGCCCAGAAAACTATCGAAATATGGAGGCAATTTTAATTACGGTACAACCTTCGTTTCGGGATAATTGGTGGCTATACGGTAAGTCGTATCACAAAAGAGATAGCACAATTGCCGCTAAATTTGGAGAGTTCTACAACTTTGGTCCTATGACAATTTGTCGTATCTCGATCTCTTAGACGTCAGATAGAGCTGCATTTCTCGATTAAATTCAAATCCTCCCAACTCAATTTTGACTGGCATTTGAGAAAGAGGCTTGCCTTTGTAATGAAAACTCCCAATCTCCTTTGTGAATGGTAGTAGGCAAGTGAGCCAGTCCTTACAGTAGAAACTCCCGAACTTGATTGTGAATAGCAGTAGGAAACGTGGCCTGCAATTAACATCAAAATTCCCCAACGCGCACCATACATCGGAAACAACGTATGAGGTCCTCCCCGTGGTGTTTCTCGTATACGCTCGGAGACATGCAATTTTGTATAATATTACTCCCTGTACAGTAGTTTACGTAGAAATCCGTATACACTGTAGAATACCGTAGCGAAGCACAGGTGCATTTGCTAGTTCCCAGTAAAACTTAGCTCGTCGCTTTGCAGTAGAAGCAAGAATGCTTTCCCTACGACTGGGATTCTGTTCCCGAAAGAACAGACTTCACCAGCGTCAGCACGGCTGACCCACTGTATGGTCCACAAGTTATGCCATAATAGGAATGACGGTTATAAACACGGTATTGGGGCCACGTACCATTACACATAACATACCACACAACCAACCGTCACAAAAACACAAAGTGTAACACATCTCTTCACATAGGGTTGGTATCAGGAAGGGCATGGGGTCGTAAACAATACAGTTCACACCCACGACCACACCAGAGCGTGAAAAAAGCGGATAATAATAATAATAATAATAATAATAATAATAATAATAATAATAATAATAATAATAATAATAATAATAATAATAATAGGCATGCAAAAATACCTGTTACTTTACAAAAAACATTCGGACAATCTGGACCTGAGTAAGTAGCCTAAAAGGTGGCCAATAATGCACTTCACTACCCATGACTAATGTTAATATATCGAATACAGTAAGATCTCCTAAGTTAAGCAACATTCTACAAGGTTGGGAATTGTGAGAGTAAATCATATGCTATTGGCTAGAGAGGAGTGGACAGGGCCTGATCAAATTTCACAAATGAAATCTGGCTCAGGGGAATCCTGGCCTAGCTAAAGTCATTGGCTATATCACAGACATCCTCTAGAGACAGATATTCATTATAGTGACACCGTTAACAATCTAGGTCTAATTTTCGACAGAACCTTATCCTGGTCTGATCATACGTCAAATGTAATCCAAAAAGTTGTGTCATACACGCATATTTCTAAACCTAACGTGTCATGTACACCACCTTTCATGCGAAAACTACTTGTTCAAAGTCTTATATTTCCAATAATTGACTATGGTTCAGTCGTATACAACGACTTATCTGAAACTTTGAACATAAAACTATAGAGGGTACAAAACGCATGTGTTCGTTACGTGACAAATGCCAGGCGTGATGAACACATAACATCCTACTATATACAGCTACAATGGTTGAAACTCCATGAACGTGGGGAAATCTCAGTAGCTGTTGCTACGCACAAAATCCTCAAACTGAAGATCCCATCCTACCTTTATAATGCATTTAAACCTATGGAGTCGGTACATAACAGAGATAATAGGTTTACAAAAACCACCCTTCAAATTCCCCTTCATCGTATCACTAAATTTAATAAATACTTTGTTTGCACTGCATCACGTATCTTTAACGTGTTTAATCTTCACTGTTTCGCAAATACAGGGTGGCGCACGATAAGTCATCTGCATTGTTTCATGAATAACACATTTGTTGTTGACAAGATTTGTAATTTGTTGATGTAGAAGTAAAGAGTACAGCTTGGAAATACAACCTAATGAATCACATATTCAATATGACTGCCGTTTTGTTTTACAACTTCTTCAAGTCGCACATGTGCATTTCTGACGACTCCTAGGCACAAATCTTCTAGAATGGCGCGGCATAACTCCACAATGATGGCCCTAAGTTGCACTGCATTTTCGGGTTTTCTGTGGTACACCTACTCTTTAAGGAACCCCCAAAGGAAGAAGTCGCATGGGTTAATGTTCGGGCTGTGAGGTGGCCACTCCACCTTCATAACGTTCTGGAAATCTGTTTGATAATACCCTAAGGCCAAGTCTTTCGTGTAGGAAATCAAGCACAACGTAGGCAGTATGGGGGCGTGCTCCATCCTGCATTAATCATTGTGTCTGCAATGGAAGACCTGTAGTCATGAGTTGAGGAAAGAACTGGTTTCGCTGCATGTCTAAATAGCGTTCACCGGTTACTGTATCATCGAAGGAAAACGGGCCGATGATTCCATGGCTTGACATCGCGACCCACACGCACACCTTCTCCCCGTAGGTGTCTTTCATGTGGATTATTCGCGGAGGTTCACGTGCCCAAAATCGAACGTTCTGTTTGTTCACAACGCCGTTCACGTAAAAATAAGCTTCGCCCGAAAACCATGTGTTGTGTAGCACTGCCTCTTGGTCTTGTTCGATTGCCCACCTTGCAAACTGTAGTCTCTGCTCCTTATCTCTCGCAGTAAGCTTATGCGTCACAGTCATCTTGTATGGATACAAGTGAAGCTCGGATTGAATAACTCTTTGTACAGATCGGCGTGAAATTCCCAACTCGGCACTGGCTCTTCCTGTTATTCACTCGGACTACAAGTCAAAGCCCCTCGAACTGCTTCAATGTATTGCGGCGAACGTACGGTACGTTCATGTGGCCGCTTACACTTCAAAACAGATCCAGTGCCTGCAAATTTGTGATGTAATCTGCTCATTGTCTGTGGGTTGGGAGCCCACCGTGTGCCGAAATGAGCACGAAACATTCTCTGTGTCAATGTAACACTGTTCGTTGCCGCGAACAGTAACACAATCTTCGTCTTTTGTGCGATGGTCAATCGTCCTTTGTCCGCCATCGCGGCAAACTGAAATGGCGGACTCAAAACGGAAGCGATGAACTCGTAACGACATCTGGAGTAATTTCCATGAACTGCATGAAGTTCAGCGCACAATTTGAAAGCTATTGCCCCAATAGTATACTTGTAGGATCAAAATTCAATCGGATAACATTAACTGTACCCAACTAAAGCAGTCCTTAACGTCTATCTTACTGGAGGAGTACGCAAGAGGCTGAGATCAGGACTTCTTGTGTCTAACAATCAGGAATATATATATTTCGAAGAAAAATGTTTCTCTGCTTTAGCTTTATATACTGTAGATCCATGAAGTCTGAAATAACAAATGGGCTTAATGATTTACTTACATATTAATTAATGTATTTTTTGATCTTACTGGATTTTATATCTGTGTTTTCATTTTTTTAAAGTTTCATGTTTAGTTTAATATTTTAATGTTATAAAAATGTAGTTAGTGTGTTCATAAACCCGTATTATATTATAAGAAGACGCTACATAAAGGGCCTTTCAGCCTCAGTGGCCTGTAAATCATCATCAATAAATTCAAATTCAAATTCAATTAACTCATCAAAATTTTCTGCCCTCTGGTGTCGTGTCGCCAGTACACTAGAGTGTGCATCACAAGTACAAGTTGTGATAAGTGTTCAGTGTAGCAGTACAGTAGTGATCTAGTGCCACACTACGAAGATGTACACGTGCTGAAATTGCGTAATTAGACGTTTTAGAAGAGTCGCATTGATGACCATTGACAGAAGAGAGATTTATAGTCAAATTTATGCACATGTGGTACGTAACATGAAATGATAAGCAATTTAACATTCCTACACGCGCAGATCAGTTTCGTACGGCTGAGCTATAGGAGATATTACGAATACTGACGTGGACTTCAGAAATATTAATTTGTTGTAAGAATAAAACGCCGCCATGTAAGAACACAGCAGTGTCGCTACGTTATGTGGAAGACAGTGGTTTTCTGTCCTGTTACCGAGAGCAGGTCCTATCTTCAAGCGTGTAATTGTATTTTACGAGAATGACGTAGGTCTAGGGAACGACACGTGGTTATCATGGTAAAGGGAAGGACATGAATTAACAACTCCTGCTTTCCAATAATAATAATAATAATAATAATAATAATAATAATAATAATAATAATAATAATAATAATAATAATAATAATAATAATAATAATTTAATAATAATAATAATAATAATAATAATAGTCCGCCTCTGTGGTGTAGTGTTTAGTGTGATTAGCTGCCACACCCGGAGGCCCGGGTACGATTCCTGGCTCTCTCACAAAATTTGAAAAGTGGTACTAGGACTGGAAGTGAGATCACTCAGCCTCAGGAGGTTAGCGCTGAGTAGAGTGGGTTCGATTCCTACCTCATCCATCCTCGAAGTGGTTTTCCGTGGTGTCTCGCTTCTTCTCCAGGCTAATGCCAAGCTGGTACCTAACTGGTACCTTGCCTGTCCCTGTAAATCTTCCCATCTCCCAACAAGGCCCCTGTTGAGGATAGCTGGTGAGGCCGCCTGGGCGAGGAACTTGTACTCCTCTCCAGTTGTATCCCCGACCAAGTGTCCTACTCTCCAGGACACTGCCATTGAGGTGGTAGAGGTGGGATCCCTCACTGAGTCCGTGGGAGAATCCAACCCTGGAGGGTAAAAGGACTAAGAAAGGAATAATAATAATAATAATAATAATAATAATAATAATATATTATATATAATAATACATAATAATATATAATAATTATATATATTATTATTATTATTATTATTATTATTATTATTATTATTATTATTATTATTATTATTATTTTGGTGGCCTGGGACACTGCTGTCATTAGTGGTTGTTGTAGTGGTGATTGTTGTTTTATGAGGGAGTACAACTAGGCATCCATCCTCTATTAACACTAATCAGAGAGAAAAATATGGAATAGATCCGACACTGCGAAAAACGAAGCTGTCGTCCAAAGAAAGACAAGGGCCACGAAAGGCGTGAAAATTCTTGTTGTTGTTGTTGTTGTTGTTGATGATGATGATGATGATGATGATGATGATGATGATGATGATGATGATGATGATGATGATGTTTGAAGGGGCCTAACCGCTAGGTAATCGGCAATTAATGATACGAGGTGTAACGAAGTGAAGCGATAATTAAAGCTTCAACGTGATAATGAAGCAAAAGACAATGAATCCTACATTATCAGTGGATCTGATTCACAATGCCTTATTTTCTGGGATGATGCTTGCTGTCTAAATGAGTCCAAAATTCAGGTCACCGGCCCCTCATAGTCTAATAGTACTAATCACTAGTAAAGCAGAATCATGATGTTTCTCCTATAGTAGTACTAATAACGGCGTATGTCTTTTAGTGCCGGGAGTGTACGAGGACATTTTCGGCTCACCAGGTGCAGGTCTTTTGATTTGACTCCCTTAGGCAACCTGCGCTTCGTGATGAAGATGAAGTTATGATAAAGACGACACATACACCAAGCCCTCGTGCCAGCGAAATTAACCAGTGATGGTTTTAATTTTAGACCCTGCCGGGAATCGAACCCGGGCCCCTGTGTCCAAAGGCCAGCACGCTAACCATTTAGCCATGGAGCCGGACATAGTAGTACTAATCACAGGTAACGAAGAATTATGATGTTCCTCGCATGGTTGTACAAATCACAGGTACTGTAGACTCAGCGTACGTCACACTTAAGTATACTGCCCACAAGCAACGCAGACCCATGAGGCCCCTCACGTAAGGATACTCCTCACAAGCAACGCAAACCCATGAGGCCCCTCACGTAAGGATACTCCTCACAAGCAACGCAAACCCATGAGGCCCCTCACGTAAGGATACTCCTCACAAGCAACGCAAACCCATGAGGCCCCTCACGTAAGGATACTCCTCACAAGCAACGCAGACCCATGAGGCCCCTCACGTAAGGATACTCCTCGCAAGCAACGTAGACCCATGAGGCCCCTCACGTAAGGATACTCCTCACAAGCAACGTAGAGCCATGGTGTTCTTCACACTGAGGCACTAATCACGGGCACCGGCTAGATCCGTGGTGTTCCGCAGGTAGTGGTACCACAGGCCACGTATACTGACGATGTTGCTCGCATAGCTGTACACATCATATGCTACGTATACTCATGATACAGCTCACAGAGTGGTACCATGTAGAGCCACGGTGTATCACACATTAGGGCACTACCCGCAGGCAACACAGACCCATGGTGTTCTTCATATAATGGCACTACTCCCGTAGTAATTCTCCCCCGATGGTACTTTACACAGACCCAGCTGGAGGCAGTAGCTGTACGTGCTCCTCAAGTAGTAGTGATTATTGCTCTAAGAGGAAGCACAACGAAGCACATGCAGAAGTACTAATCGCAAGTAAAGTCGGCCCATGGTGTTCATCGCGCAAATTTTCTCATGGTTCCAAAAGTATCTTACGACTGGCAGGAAATGCCATGGGTGTATTTTTCATCTTCGTCCCCCACCTACAGGCGGTTGGCGTGAAAATTAGATTCTCTAGGCCTGGGATGCTCTAATACAGTCGGGGTCGGAAAAGACCAAGAGTTGACCAAGGGAGGTCGGATAGGATAGATGAAAGTGAGGAGTCTGGCACAGGTAAGTGGAAGCAATGCCAGGACTCAGCAAAGGGTCCCGTGGTCGCCAACACACACTCCTGAGTTAAGAGCCGTTAGGGCCCCTTTTAGTCACCTCTCGCGACAGGCAGGAGATACCGTGGGCGTTATTCTACCGCCCCCACCCACAGGGGGATGCTTTCATTAGCCTTGCATAAATAATGCTTGTGACGTACATCTGTTAACAGTGGTAGCTGCTTGGTACTGGCGGTGTATTTGTAATTCACTGGGGGTAGAACCGAGAACGAAGCTATTGTGGCTTACAGTAAGGGTCCTATTACACAGGGAAGCGTGCAACTAGTGGTCAGCCAGTTGAAGGCGCTCGAGACAGCACACCGTTGTTCCATGGAACTACTTAATAATATTATTGACTTCATGTCCAACTAACTACATTTTCCGATGTTCGGAGACGCCGAGATGCCGGAATTTTGTCCCGCAGGAGTTCTTTTACGTGCCAGTAAATCAACCGATACGAGGTTGATGTATATGCGCACCTTCAAATTCCACCGGACTGAGCCAGGATCGAACCTGCCAAGTTGGGGTCAGAAAGCCAACCATCTGAGGCACTCAGCCAGACATGCAGATATCTGCCAAAATCGTTCCATTAACACTGTTTTGCACTTTCGTCGGGGTATTCCTCGGTTATCCCATTATCCCAGATATTTCTTTACCTCACATAGCATGTCTTCCATGTTCTCTAACTTGATTGGGGTTTTAGACTAATAGTCACATCCTTTTCTCAGCATCGTTTTCCTCCTTCTTCTTCTGCGCGTTCAGATCCATTTTCACTAACTTACCTGGTTCATCTTCCCGTTTAAACACACGCGCGCATATATTTTGCCTTCACAGCTTAATGAGGTTTTGTTTGATGAGACCTGAGACATCTAAATTTGGCTCAGATTGCGTCTGGTTGCATAATGTAATAGGTTACAAATTTTAAATCAATACCTCAGGTAATGTGATGTCGTGTGTCTACCAGAAAAGCTTGATTCATTTGACACCCACGGGCAACCTGCGACTGCGTCTGTCTCTCTCTCTCTCTCTCTCTCTCTCTCTCTCTCTCTCTCTCTCTCTCTCTCTTCATATATATCGTATGTCTTCGTCATCATCATCATCATGAAAAGTTTTCATTCCCCTCCCTGAGGGATAAGGGCGGGCCACCTAAAAGATAACGCTTTCTTTCTGGCTAGGAGATTCGGTGGGGTTGGAGGTTTAATGGAGTAGGAGGATAGGCTACGGAGATTGGGTAAGGTGAAGGAGATGGAGGTGTCTTCGTGGAGGAGTACGCTAGGAACTGAGGAGATCATGCATTCTTTTCTCTAAGAATAAAAAATATGTATATTTCTTAGAGAATTGTTTTACTCTCTGCATTTGATAGACTATATATTATTTAGATTCTTGTAATCTAAAATAATAAATAGGCTTAATGTTTTACTTGAAAATGAAAATCCATAGCCTGACAGATGAAATGCAATGTTCATGGAGAGTGTTGCTGGAATGAAAGATGACAGGGAATATCGGAGTACCCGGAGAAAAACCTGTCCTGCCTCCGCTTTGTCCAGCACAATTCTCACGTGGAGTGAATGGGATTTGGACCACGCTATTCAGCTGTGAGAGGTCGGCGCGCTTCCGCCTGAGCCACGAAGGTTTCACAATGTTTTACTTATCATAAAATGTAACTGTTTTAATTTTTCTGGATTTGGTATCTATATTTTAATTTATTTTTAAGTTTAATATTTAATTTAATTTAATTTAATGGGGTAGGGGAGCAATATCCGGACAACTCCTATTTCCGCTCACTCGTAACGTCTATGCGATTTACAGCACCCTCTTGCAGTAGAGTAAAGCGGTACTGAAAGGCAGGATTCGCGCGGTTCTCGCTCAAGACAATATCAAAAGAAACACGGTAAGACGCCCCTCCTATACTTTTCTTTGACTGTATATTTATTCTGATCTTCCGTTTCACTTAAATTGAAAAAATGTACAGCCTGATTGAAAGTGTATTTGTAGTATTGAAGATGAAAGGTTTAACCAGGCAAAATGTGGGTTGTAATATGTAGGACACGGCACGTGTGATCATGGCGCGAAATTTGAATGATGGACAGACTTGTTCCAATTTCCGGACACTCGATTGTTCCCAATTCCGGACACCAATACATACCAACGATATGTTCAAAGCTGGTTAATTGTAGGCCTACCGGTTAAATAGACCACCGACATCTATAAAGACAATTATTAATTATCATTACTATGTTACGTTTGAAAACTTTGGTTCTCAAACTATCAGTTCAACTTAGAGGGGTGCCCAATGTAAAGGGGTATGACTTTTTTATTCACATATCAGTACAGTAGTGCTGTAGATACATTCAGAGATGATGAAATTAGTCAGTAAACTCATGATACGCTCTGGGTCTGACGGGAATTCGCGGCAGCTTGTAGGTACGACAGGAGTAACAGATGCTGTACTCATTACAAATATTAGTCGTGACAGAAAAATCAGATCCATGTTCATTATTAAGCTGTTCACTATCCAGTACTTACAGTAAATGTGTAACTAAGGCACAGTAATTGTACTAGCACTTGAAAACTTCACAGCAACACCAATTCGAAGGAGTCACTACGGACGGATCAGGCCTTGAGACTTGAGACAGACACATGCACGGCAGCAATGCTTACCTCTCGCATCCCTTACCCCGCAACCATTGACTTCTCTCACTTGCTTCTTATTCGAATGCCAGGTGGAATAAAGAAAATACAGTTACAGGGAAAACGCACCCTCAAAAGCTATTTCTCTAAGCCCATTTTGTATAGAGTTCATGACGACTGAACCCTTATCAGGTACCCTTATCAGGTAATTTAGCACTTTTAACAGGACAGACTTGATATGACCCTCAAGGCTGACCAGCTTCGGTTATAGAGTGGAGTCCAAGATAGAGGAGAAATGACCTCAACGCCGCCCTAAAAAATTAAAAAATTGATAAGGGCGATACAGGTTTATGTATTTTTGTGGTATTTTCAGTGACATTTCTGCACGAAAGGAATAATGGATTCAGTGCCACTTGTGCCAGATATGGTTTCATGAAGTTTATGTGGAAACAGCATGAAAGCGTGATTGTGTGTGTGGCAAATGTGTTGTAAAACAAAATGAAATTTAAATAATAATGTACCGTGCATGTGTAAAACATGATGTCCCGGAAATGGCACACTGTGTTTCAATGATGTCGGGATATAAGAGGTTCTGTTCCTGTTATCGGACGTTTTCAATTAATGTTTAAAATATTGTTTTTGTGTAAGTATGTAATATTATCTAAATGTTATTAAACCCACTAGTATCATTAAAGAATATTACATTAAACTGTATATATTTCAGTATTAGAAATATTCACTGCTGTGTGCTATATCCAAAAACATCTGAATCGTCCGGATATAGGGCCCCCTACCCTATGTTAATATTATAAAAGTTTAGTTAGTGTGTATATGAAGACGCTACACAAAGGGGCTTTTCATCCTCAGTAGCATGTAAATTATCAATGAATTCAAATTCCCTCTGTGGTATAGTGGTTAGTATGATTAGCTGTCACACCCGGAGGCCCGGGTTCGATTACCGGCTCTGCCACGAAATTTGAAAAGTGGTACGTGGGCTGGAGCGGGGTCCACTCAGCCTCAGTAGGTCAACTGAGTAGGAGTGGGTTCGATTCCCACCTCAGACATCCTCGAAGTGGTTTTCCGTGGTGTCCCACTTCTCCTCCAGGCAAATGCCGGGATGGTATCTAACTTAAGGCCACGGCCGCTTCCTTCCCTCTTCCTTGTCAATCCCTTCCAGTTTTCCCATCCACCACAAGTCCCCTGTTCAGCATAGCAGGTGAGGCCACCTGGGCGAGGTACTGGTCATCCTCCACAGTTGTATCCCCGACCCAGAGTCTGAAGCTCCAGGACACTGCCGTTGGGGCGGTAGAGGTGGGATCCCTCACTGAGTCCGAGGGAAAAGCCGACCCTGGAGGATAAACAGATAAAGGAGAATAATAATTCAAATTCAGATTCTTTCTCTGTGTGTGTGCGTGTGTGATAACGAGGTAGGGAGAGGGTGAAACCCTTTGTCGGCACATAGCTCACTCCTGTCGTATACCACCGAATGGTCTGCTCAAGGTTTTACATCGCCAACCAACGGATGAATCACAATGAACAGCGTCATAACTTATGCTCACACTGCATATCATCACTGTGAGGAAAGGTTTGGAATTGAATCCTGGCGCTTGGCGCGCAATCTGGTGATTAGAAATTTCCTATCATGCCGACCAGCATTCTGATGAAAATGTTCTCCACAACAGGGACTCGAAAAAATCTAACCAGGATGTCTGACCACAAAGACTTGGCGCTTTAACGATCATAGCCAATAGGAGAACAAACGTCCCAGTGCGGGGAACAAAAAGCTGAGCATGCAGTTTTCCGGCTTCGAAATTGTTCGCAATTACCAGACATGCAATTCCAATTGCCTCGAGTAATGGCTTTAATTTAAAATGAGACTTCTCAACATTTCTATCAACTAGTTGCATGCATCTAGCTCCCCTGAGTAATGTAGTCGTCAGTACTTGGTACTAATTTGACACTGTCCTTGAGTTTACGTGAGACTACGAATGAACACTTCTAGGATGACAGAGTTTCTCTTTCCAATTTTCTTCACAAGTATAGCAGAAAAACCTTTCCACTTTTTTTTTTACAATTGGCTTTACGTCGCACCGACACAGATAGGTCTTATGGCGACGATGGAATAGGAAAGGCCTAGGAGTGGGAAGGAAGTGACCGTGGCCTTAACTAAGGTACATCCCCAGTATTTGCCTGGTGTGAAAATGGGATACCAGGGAAAACCATTGTCAGGGCTGCCGAAAGTGGGGTTCGAACCCACTACTCCGGATGCAAGCTCACAGCTGCGTGCTCATAACCGCACGGCCAACTCGCCCGGTCTTTCCATTTTTACGTCGGGAAAGTCTACAACAAACGTAGCTCCACATCGCATAAACAAGTGCAACAGACAGTGATAAATTTGAATCTATAACCAGATTTGGGAATTATACCGTGAATACTTCTACGTTATATTAGATTTAGCCACTGAATGTTACAAATTGAAGTAGGCTACTTCTAAATACACTTAAATATTTACCACCGAGCGGAGTGGCCGTGCGTGTTAACGCTCTAAGGCTATGGAACCAAGCTTTACATTCGTGAGACGCGTGGGTTCGAATCGCGTCGGCTGTCCTGAGAATGGTTTTCTTTGGTTTCCCAGTTCCATTTTCAGGCAAATGCTGGGACAGTTCCTATTCAGAGGTCGCGGCCGATTCATTTCACCTCCTTACACAGTTTCATTCGACATGTCCCATGTAATCTTCATTAGCTCCTCAACTGAGGTTGACCTCCGGCCGTATAATAATATCATTCAGACTCTTCTCACCTCATACCCGAAACCATATCAAGCTATGGGACTAACGGGTAGACATAGATTAATTTCATTTACGCCGGGCGGATTTGCTCAGAGGGCTGAGGTGCTAGTCTTCTGACCCCAACTTGGCAGGTTCGATCCTGGCTCAGTCCGGTGGTAATTGAAGGTGCCCAAATACATCAGCCCCGTGTCGACAGATTTTCTGGCACCTAGGAAAACTCCTGCGGAACTAAACTCCGGAACCTCGCCGTCTCCAAAAACCGTGAAATTAGTTAATGAGAATCATTATTTATTATGTCCGACTCGTTGGCTGAATGGTCAGCGTACTGGCCTTCGGTTCAGAGGGTCCCGGGTTCGATTCCCGGCCGGGTCGGGGATTTTAACCTTAATTGGTTAATTCCAATGGCCCGGGGGCTGGGTGTTTGTGCTGTCCCCAACATTCCTGCAACTCACACACCACACATAACACTATCCTCCACCACAATAACACGCAGTTACATACACATGGTAGATGCCGCCCACCCTCATCGGAGGGTCTGCCTTACAAGGGCTGCACTCGGCTAGAAATAGCCACACGAAATTAATTATTATTTATTATTTAATATACCAACGAAAATATGAGGAAGGAGACGATATTAGTTATTATAATTATTAGACAGCATTAGAAAAAGAAAGGAAGATTATGCAGAAGTGAAGAAAAGGGCACAAGATCGAGAGATATGGAGGTCACAGCCATGATTGGACCTGCCGAATAGCAGAACAACCTATGATGATGATGATGAATATGATATTAGAGTAAACTATAAAAGAAACATATTTTCCGAGGAATAGAATCTCATTTCTTTGAAATACAACATCCTTAAATTCTGTACATTGTACAACGTGTTTATTAACAGTCTAAAATAGATTTCGCTTCCAAATATTTGGTGGGTAATGTAGTAAAACTTAGACGAAATTTTCAATAGCACTTGATGCTGACATATTCAATTCCTGCGCAGTCAATCATAAGTAAGTAGAAAGTGATGGCAATTACCTGTATTATAGTTATGAATGAGTTTATGGTCCTCTGCTAGTTAATGTTAAATACTGAACACTTAGCAAACACTAATAAAGCAAAACGCAAGGAAGCGAGCAAGTTCGTACTTTTGTCTTGCGAGTCTGTTGATATAGAAAACATGGCTACTGGAACCCGAGTCTTACGTGAAATCAGAGCCACACGAACACTACTGTATTCATCATTTCAAAACTCCAATATGTATTGACGAGGATTCAAGCCACAGCAGCCTTGGTGAGAGTACGGTGACACCACGACTCGATTATCACGTCCGCATTCCATAAAAGTATATTTAAAGAATATTCTTAATTCTTCTTCCATTTTTCCAAAGCTACGGTGCGAACATTGGTGTACAAGGTCACTTGGCCATGTGTTGCCCTTCCTGCTAGCAAACGTAGTGTATGTGGAGGCATATATTTTTTTACGTGCTTCTGTCGCGGTTAGCAGTATGGTGTGTGTGTGTGTGTGTGTGTGTGTGTGTGTGTGTGTGTGTGTGTGTGTGTGTGTGTGTGTGTGTGTGTGTGTGTTGTAACAAATACAAACACCCAGTTCCAGCGCAGAGAAATTGACCAGACTAAGTTAAAACCCTCGACGCCACCAGGAATCGACCCAGGACCCTCTGAACCATTTGGCCAAGGAACCGGACAAAGGCAAAATACTATAGGATATACACGTTCTGCAAATAGCAAGTAGCAACATATTAATTTGTGACATTTCCTTTATAAAAAATGGATATAAATTTAAAATCCAGTAATGCCTGTATGAAGATGTAACATATCTCCAAAATTAAATAAAAACATTCAAAAGGAACTCTACTCATTTACTTAACAAAATGCCCACACATTTCCAAACAGTTGATAGCTTCTTTCTTTCTTTCTTTCTTTCTTTCTTTCTTTCTTTAACCTTCCTCAACATTCCACGTTTCCCTTCACTCTGTACGGCCATAAAACTTATAAATGCGTTATTTGATCCATCCATCTCCTTTCAAAGCACCGTGACTGAGCGTTCAAGGTCAAATGACAACTCCACACACAGTCAGAATGGCCGTAGTCCTCGTGTACCGTGAGCGACAACAGACAGTGAAGCTTACAAAATGTATGGCATCGTTACGGAGGTGGAAATTGATATTAACCACCCAACCAGTTTTGATATTATTATTATTATTATTATTATTATTATTATTATTATTATTATTATTCGGTTCCTGGGATGAATGGTCAGCGTACTGTCCTTCGACACAGACGGCCCCGGTTTCGATTCCCGGCCGGGCTAGAGGTTTCAACTGTGTACGGTTAATTTCAACGGCTCGGGGATTAGTTGTTTATGTTGGTCAAAGCACATTCCCCTTCATATTCAAACAACGTATCGCACTACCAACCACCTCAGAAACTTGCAATTATGAATATATCCCTCCACATAGGGTTGACGTCAAGAAGAGCATCCGATTGTAAAACAGGACCAGATCCACATGTGCGATACAGTTCGACCGCACCAGTGTGGGGAAAAGTGGTAGAAGATTATTATTATTATTATTATTATTATTATTATTATTATTATTATTATTATTATTATTATTATTATTATTATTATTATTATTGCCGGGCTGAGTGACTCAGTTGATGCGCTGGCCTTCTGACCCCAAATTGGCAGGTTCGATCCTGCCTGAGTCCAGTGTTATTTGAAGGTGCTCAAATACGACAGTCTCTTGTCCATAGATTTACTGGTACGTAAAATAACGCCTGTGAGATTAAATTTTGGCACCTTGGCGTCTCCGAAAACCGTAAAAGTAGTTAGTGGGACCTAAATCAAGTAACATTATTATGATTATTATTATTATTATTATTTTATTATAAACAGTATGCTTGTAGTTTTACATTGCTAACAATATCATGAACCAAGCCTCAGGACTTTCAGTTTTACGTGGAATCCCAACTAAAGCGACACGACTTCTTGTTTCAAAATTCTTATATGTCTTGGCATTTCATTGAATACTTCCCACCCAGCCCATATTGGTCCGCTCTGCACGTATCCCCTGAACTTAGATCATTTCTTTCTTCGTCTTCCATCTATTTTCTATCTGAAAGTCGCACCCCGCCCCCTCTGCAATGTGTTAACTGACCGTACCCTTTTAACCGTTCTTGTACTGTTTATTCGAAAACATTTCGTTTCACTTATTAACTTATAGTCGAGTGTTCAGCCTCTCCGTTTCTTTATTTTGTATTCGAATCTCTCTAGAATCCTATTATCAGTTGTCGATTTATTTATTTACAGTCCATACTTCTGCACCGTACAGTAAGACACCGGAAGCACGACATAAATAATTCCCTTAGCTTTATGAACATTATTTCACTAGAGTTCTATTGGCCTCATTCGATGATATTTGTCCTACGTCTCACTAACTACATTCTTACGGTTTTCGGAGACGCCGCGATTGCGGAACTTTGTCCCGCAGGAGTTCTTTTACGTGCCATTAAATCTACCGACACGAGGTTGACGTATTAGAGCCAGGTTCAAACCTGCCAAGTTGAGCTTATGTGAGTGAGGCGTGTAGATGGATAACTTTGAAAACAATTTTGCTGGGTCTAAGTCAGCTAAGGGAGAAAGTACAACTCCTCTGTGTGTAAACGGATACTTCAACTCATCTCTACGTTCCATACGGTTAATCAAATTTTGTAAAAAGCATTCCTCGTTCATCAGTTTGCCAATCAGTTCAGTAAAAAATGAGTGATAGCGGGATAGAAATGATAAAGACGCGAATGGGGCAACCATCCTCGATATCGACACATGACACACAGGAAAGGGGTAGGAGTCATTATGCGCTCGGTGTACACACAAAAATAAATATTCCCATGGTCTAGAGCACTGAAAACCATTGGAGATCATCATCACATTCGTGGAAGTGACTCTCTGAATCAAAGGTTACTATTCAGACCATTCAGCGGTCACCTAGTTAACGAATGACTGTGATGATCCCATGCCTTAAACGCCGCCTGAGGTGATCAATCAATCAATCAATCAATCAATCAATCAATCAATCAATCAATCAATCAATCAATCAATCAATCAATCAATCAATCAATCAATCAATCAATCAATCAATCAATCAATCAATCAATCAATCAATCAATCAATCAACACTGATCTACATTTGGGCAGTCCCCATGTCGCAGATTTCGTACATCTGTTGTTTACTTGGTCTTTTAAATACCAATTTCATAGAATTTGGAAATATATTAAACATCTCCCTTTCCAATCCCTAACTCCTCCCTCTATAAACGAATATTCGCCCTAATTTGTGCTCTTGAATTCCAATTTTATCTTCAGATTTTGATCTTTCTTACTTTTAGAAACACAACTATTTATTCGTCAACTAATGTCATTCCACGCCATTTTCTACACTGACAGGTCGGAACATACCACTTAGTCGAGCAGCTCGTCAACTTTCTTCCACGTTTCCCAGCCCAAACGTTGCAACATATTCTTAACACTAGACTACTCTTTTGTCGGAAATCACCCAGAACAAATTGAGTTGCTTTTCTTTGGATTGTTTCCAATTCTGATATCAAGTAATCCTGGTGAGGGTGCAGTACATTTGTACATATGTCTCTTGGCACAAACCACGGGATAAGTGTAGCTTCCACCAGAGTCTCAATCTCATTTAAGGCTCACTTACGACTTGTGTGTCTAGATATTAAGAAACATTCTACATACAGGGCCAATCCTGATGCAATAGCACTTTCTGACCTAGTGAGGAAAACAATGGCAAACTACTCCACTCCTCATCATGCCTTGTATGCATCACTGTGACGCCGCCATCGGATTTTGCTCTGTTCATGCAACTGCATACCATTTGGCGGTGCTATTTGACTATCCAAATAACCTTCGGCCCGAAGACTTAACAGACATTTTATAAATGTTCCGGCTTTTTTTTTTTTTTTGGTTCAATATCGCAAGGTAGCGACTGTGGTCTTCACTGAAGTACAGATTCAGAATTTATTCAGTGTGAGCATGAAAAATCACGGTTGATGTCAAGTAGGGCAACCGGCCGTAAAACAAGTCAGTTCCTCATGACACATTGCATCCGTGACCGCAACAGTATTTGGGAAAAGCGACGGAGAAATAATAATAATAATAATAATAATAATAATAATAATAATAATAGTAATAGCAAGCTAGCTAGTTTACTGGTAGTGGTTGTTGATGTGACCATAGCCACGGAACCTCCAGTATTGGATGGGATGCGAACTACAGGCAGAGGTGTATTTATGGGGTCACGCAAGTCACAATCTCTAAGGGCCCCCAAATCACAGTCAAAATTGAAAAGAAGAACGAAACGAAGGAACTGAAAAAAAGATGAAAATTGTGCTGATTATAATACTTCGCATATTCAGTGTGTTCTATAGCGCTAGTCCTGTGTTCTCTTCGTAAGGCATGGATATGTAGCTGGCAAACTTGCTTGACCGATGAGTAACATTTTATTAATGAATAAGCGTTTCCATTTACGCGTGGTGGCAACCCTGTAACATAAAGCAGTGTAACCTTAAACGTCATCAATATTTTCATATTTGAACTAGAGACTGTGATTTCGTAGACTATTTTTACTATTGATACTATTGGTATTAAACATCTAAATGCCCACGTGAAATCACGTTTTATTATTTTGTGGTATCACAGTAGTGCCGTGTCAATTATTAAGATATCATAGACACTTTTGCTACAGTTGAAGTTAGTAGGAAGTTGTTGTAAGTGAATAAAACAATGTGATCACATCATTAGAAATTAAGACAAAAGAAAATGTTTAAATAATGGTTAAATGAATTATAGCCAATTAAAAAAATGTAAGAAATACATATAGATGTGTTAAAAAGAAAGAGGGCCTGCAAATTATTCATTAAATAATAATTTCGTGAGGCTACTGCTAGCATGGTGCAGCCCTTGTAAGGCAGACCCGCCGAAAAGGGTGGGTGGCATCTGCCATGTATGGGAAACTACGTGTTATAGTAGTGTTAGATGTGATGTGCGAGTTGCAGGGATGTTGGGGACAGTGCAAATACCCAGCCCCCCGAGACAGGTAAGTTATTTTAACTTAACCATTTAATATTAGATTTTCCAACGCGGCCGGGAATCGAACCCGGAGCGCTCTGAACTGAAGGCGACTACGCTGAGCATTCACCTAAGCAGCCGGACAATGATTCAGTGCGATTTGCCCCTAACTACAGGCACGTGACTTCATTTCAAAGAACCGATGTGCATTGTCCTGTTTTTTCTAACCACAGTCGTGTTGTGACGAAACCAGTGGTGATATGACAGTCATCTTTTCATATCCCTATAATAATAATAATAATAATAATAATAATAATAATAATAATAATAATAATAATAATAATAATAATAATAATAATAATAATACCGAGATATTTAGCCCTGTAGTTAGGGTCGCTTGGCTGCGAGCTTGTATTCGAGAGATGGTGGGTTCGAATCCCAGCGTCGGCAACACTGAAGGTGGTTTTCCGTGGTTTCCTATTTTCACTCCAGGAAAATGCTGGGGTGGTATCTTAATTAAAGGCAGGGCCGCTACCTTCCTAATCCTAGCCCTTTCACATCCTTAACATCGCCGAAAACCTTCGATGGGTTAGTGCGACGTCAAACCCTAGCAGATTAATAATAATAATAATAATAATAATAATAATAATAATAGGAAGATGATATTAGCAACAGGACGCCAATGTGCTGTAGATTTGTTAACACCTGCTACGAGTCCTCGCTGCCCCATTTGGACGGCCGCCGCTGCTAACTTATATGAAACTCTTGAAATATTTTTCAGTGGTTTCCCATATATCTTGTATTTATAAGCGAACGCCAGGATGGTGAATTTTTGAATGCCATATTTTTTCCCAGTAACTTACAACACACAATAAAATAGACTTCAAAAGCACTGATCATCAGATCGACTTCATACACGGAGTAGTCTATATTAAAAGTCTACGAAGTTCTAGATCCTTAAAATTAAACAAAAATAAAATATACATTCAAATGCTTAAAAAATATCTCAATTGCTCTCATTATTATTATTATTATTACTAGTTTGCTAGTTGCACCGACACAGATAGGTATTATGGCAACGATGGGATAGGAAAGGCCTAGGAGTTGGAAGGAAGCGGCCGTGGCCTTAATTAAGGTAGAGCATTTGTCTGGTGTGAAAATGGGAAACCATAGAAAATCATCTTCAGGGCTGCCGACAGTGGGATTCGAACCAATTACCTCCCGGATGCAAGCTCACAGCCGTGTGCTCGTGACCGCATGGCCAACTCGCCCGGTTATTATTTTTATTATTATTAGTAGTAGTAGTAGGTTAGTATTAGTATTATTTAATAGAAATCATTAAAAAATATAATGGTGATATGCCTATTTAGAAGATCACAGGATTCACATTCAGACGTCCTGGAATAGATGTTATAACTTAATCTACTATGTATTATTAGTTATCAGTGGTTAGTACAGTAATTCATTACCTGTAAATTGTAGGCCGTAAATACGATTCCATGACCAGAATGTGATATTAGTTGACAGCATTCTACACACGCACATAAGGGAGATGGTATAAAAGGAAGACTGCGTTCGCACGATACACTCAACTCTTCAGTGACCTGCATGTCACGGCAAGTCCGCCGGAGTATAAAAAGATATCTCACTCGATCCTCCACAAAATATCGAGTTCAAGTAGCTATATTTGGTATCACTGGATACCATAAACTCCTGTGTTTCTCACGATTAAATCTATGGCCGTGGTCTTGTTCTGTTAAATTATTTATCGTAACCGTAAAACAACTTCCCTCACTTCATGAAACAAGTATTTATTTTGAATTCTTGATGTTACTGAAAGGTCTGTGTCACTCATTGTGTTTGTTGCTTGTTGTAAACAAGATCATATCTCCAAAGTACTTCCACTGTATAAAATGGATACAATAAAACTAGAAAGACAAATTAAAAGCCAATAGCATGTCGTGTATCAAGTCTTAATCAGATACCATGTCGCGCTCTCCCAGTCGTAATTATAAATGACAAAACAGCGAGCTTTTCAGTCCTTCATAAAATGAATCAAAGGGTGAAAAACGAACAGGATAACATGAGGAAGATGAGATATCGCGTTATATTTAAAATAATTTGCAACAGTATTCGTTTAACTTACTCTTTCAGGTACAGTATTTCGGTGACAATAGTTTAGGGGAGGGCTAGAAATAGGACGTTAGATGCCATGGCCTTTATTAATAAATTATTATTAGTTATTAATATCCGACTCGTTGGACGAATGGTCAGCGTACTGGCCTTCGTTTCAGTGGGCCCCGGGTTCGATTCCTGGCCGAGTCGGGGATTTTAACCTTCATTGGTTAATTCCAGTTGAGCGGCGGCTTGGTGTTTGTGCTGTCCTCAACATCTCTGCAACTCACATACCACACAATAACACTATCCTCGACCACACTAACACGCAGTTACCTACACATGGCAGATGCCGCCCACCCTCATCGGAGGGTCTGCCTTACAAGGGCTGCACTCGGCTAGAAATAGCCACACGAAATTATAAATTATGTATTAGCTATTATTTAAATGTGAATTATTAACTGACTTATTAATATTAATTTTCCAGGTTTGAAAGTACCATGGAAAAGCCATATTCAAGGATTTTGACCAATTTTCTCCCAAGTGGAATATTACTGCTACCAGGTCCCGAGTAGCAAACTCACTCGGTATATTGTATAATAGTTTGAGACACAAGGTTAGAATTTTTGCAAAGAATATTCCCTGAGTTGACAGTACTCTACACTCGCATATACAGTAAGTAGTAAGTAAGATAGAAAAGAAGAAGACTGCGTTATTGATGCTGGAGAGGAATGAAAATTTACTAGATAATGATGAACGTATGTCAACACAATCTTTTTCGCACAAATTAATTTGCTTAATTGCTGCCAGTATCCAGTATTTGGGAGAGTGGTTTCGAACCCTACTGTCGGCAGTCCTAATTATGGTTTTCCGAGGTTTCCCAGTTTCACAGCAGGCAAATGCTAAGGCTGTACCTTAATTAAGGCCATGGCCGCCTCCTTCCCACGTATTCTTGGAAGTGTTGGTGTCCAGTAGGAGATGGTTTTCACGCAATGTTTGATATCACCATTCTCCTCGTCATTTTTTACTGATGTTCCCAGTCTTTCGTCTAATTTCATCTAGGTTATCTTCTTTCATTTTTTCCATACTCAATTGTGCACTTATTAACGCACACGCTCCGTTTTCCGCCTGTCTGCACACACTCGACGATGTCCTTGATTCAAGGGCTTGGCTCTCCAAGAAAATTGTTGATTTTGTTGCGCCATACTTCTACAAGGTTGGTAATCCTTTGGTGCCTCTTGTACCAACTCCGAAGATGTACTCGGGCATGTTTTACATTTTCCTGTCCACTAAAGAAAATTTCATGATGCTTGTTGTTTAAAGGGGCCTAACATCTATGGTCATCGACCTAAAATAAAATTTAAAAAATATTTGTGACTTAAGGTGCTTGGGAATGTATTTCAAGCCAGCTGTCAAATATATCTTCAGGACGAAAGAATCCGCACATGAGAAGTATCACTTCTTCATTTTCCGTTTATTCCCGAGGTAATCCCAAACCTTGCATTTTCCAGAGACACTTCTCTGTTGTTGTTTTTTTTTATTTAGTTTCTTTAACGTCGCACAAGCACATCAAAGGTTTTCGGAGACGAAGACAATGAAGTGTAAACAGTAAAATATTTTTTGGATTCCATCATGGAATATTCTCAAATACATGGTGGAATAATCGGACTATGTCTGTCTTCCTTTGTTTGGTAAGAGGGCAAAAGTGGCCACTGACAAACTTTCGGAAGTTGTACAGGGATACCTGATGAGTTATATTGGTATCAGGGACCCGCGATCTCCTGTGGGTCGTTACACAGTAATAATTTAATTACAATTGATATTCGACTTGCTAACCCAGTCATCGTTGTTTCTGTGAAGCTACATTCATGTCAGTGCGAAAGCTTGTAATATGCAATTACCAAAACGTACAACACAAACCACAGGCGAAACGCGCACTTTTTTGTCACAGTGTGTTCAGTATATTTCGTCAGTGTACTCTACAGTACAGTACGTAACAAATGCAGATCTGTTCCCTTACAGGTATTATTCAAAATGTTGACCATCATGATTAAAGAACTCCTACAGAACAAAATTATTTTCAGTGCATTACAGGTAGAAATCTAACCGTCCGACTCGTTGGCTGAATGGTCAGTGTTGTATGTCCGGCGCTCCCTTTCTCGCTCCACCAGCCAGCTGCACGCGCGCCTGTGTATCATTCTGCTAGCTTCGACGCGCAGCCCTCAGTGCGCGTGCCTGACCATCGAGTGTACTATAAATAGGAGCTCCCTGTCTGCTCACTTGCCCACTTGCCCGGTGTCCAGCTCCAGAATACACCCTACGTCGAGCACGGAGGCTACTCCTCTTGAAAATGTGCTTCGACCAGGTGGACTGAATTTCTGGCAGTACGAGGTCTCACCTCTGGTCACCGCTCCCTTTCCTGTTTCCACTGCCTATGTTCCGTAATTCTTTTACAAGCCATTTTCATTCCCTAATTTACGCAAGCTCCCTTAGTTTCGCTAGGTGGAATTTCTTCAATCAATTGAACTTGCTTTTTAGGAATTCAGGCACTTCAACAAACAAGGACTCTCAAAGACATTCATGTTAGTGTGCCAGATAGTTCTCGACTATCAACGTGTCAATTCACAAAGACTATCTTTTCAAGATAGGAGTGTATATAAAGACTGTAAACCTGTACATATTGTATAAAGACAGACTTTTCTCAAGATTCAATATTCCTTTTTGCTTCAAAATAATTTTCAGTTATTTGTGTAAATATCATAAAGTGAAGCAATAAAAGTTGTGTTCTGTAAACTTCAACCTTGGTTACAACAGTCAGCATACTGGCCTTCGGTTCAGAGGGTCCCGGGTTCGATTACCGGCCGGGTCGGGGATTTTAATCGCTTCTGATTAATTCTTCTGGCTCGAGGACTGGGGGTATGTGACCGTCCCAACACTCTCCGCATCATATTCAAACAACATACCACACCACCAATCATCACAGAAACACACAATAGTGATTTCATTCCTCCATGTAGGGTTGGCGTCAGGAAGGACTTCCAGCCGTAAAACAGGACGAAATCCATATGTGCGACGCAGTTCCCTCCTGCGACCCCACAGGTGTGGTAAAAGCGGTATGAAAAGGAGAAGAAAACAGGTAGAAAGCTAACTGGGACTGCAAACCAAACGAAATGCAATTACTCCGTACCGAGCCACCGGAGACCCTTATACCAATATACTCAGAAGGTATCCCTGCACAACCTCCGAAAGTTTGTCGGCTTCACTCTGTATGGTGTGATCCCAAACATGTTGGAAGTAATCGGGAGATGGGTAGAACACCACAAAACAGCACAAAAAGTCCCGATGAACATATTCTCTACGGTCGATACTTTACCAGCTAAGCCTGTTTTAGTTACTAGCTAGAATGGCGGATAGTTCGTATTTAGGATTAAGTTTATGTGAGGCATGCCGCGTTACGGACATTGCAGTACTTCGTCAGCGCGTGGAAATAAAAAGGTTGCCATCGAATACGTGCAATGACTGGAATTTTTCGAACATGTCCGACAGTCAAGGAGGAGGTGTATTCAGGTATTCAGCCGCATGGTGGACATTTTCAGCACTTGTTGTATTAGAATGCTGTAAAATGTAGTGTCCCTGCTAGTACATCAATATGGTTATAATCAAAACTTCCCAAACAAAGTTGAAAAATCTGTAACTCGTAAACGATCGATCGTAGGGCATATGTTGAGAGGGACTTCTATGTTGCTTTGGGGTGTATCATCCACACCGATTACTCTCCATATGTTGGGAAACACCCTGCATATTTCATAAAATGACTTGCTACAACTTCCGAAGGTCCTATCCATTAAAAATAAGAGTCCTATTTTACTTTCTAAAGCTTCTTTTCTTCCTTTTCCACTAAAAAATATAATACTTTCTCCTACGTTGTCGTCTTTTAGAAGAGAACTACTGCCATCGTTCACAGGATTTCTGTTTGAAAAACTACTTCTTGGGATGATTTAGGTTCCATTTGATTTTCTTATGATTTTTTCTGTGATAGTATAAAGTCACCTTCATTACTTGCTGTTCCGGCATTTCCGTGACAAAATCAAAACCTATTTTGCAAGTCACCGAATGTCTCTGAGGAAATTTTAGAAATTGAAGCGTCTTCCTCGCCCGATTCATACTCTTCTGTACTTCTATGTGAGTGTCATCCGGCGTTCCACACTGATGCTTTTCACCATCTTTCATCGTTAGCGTTCCTCGACAACGTGATGAACTCTGTTTTTATCAGCGCCAAACCACACATCTATTTTCCGTAGTTGTTTTCATGTTATATCTGTATCCTTGGCTGACTGTGGCTGGTCAATGATACTTTCATAATATGAAATACACTGCACACAGAATGAATTACTCGAATAGAACTGAACAACAGAATAGTTAGATAAGGACTAATGATGGCAAAGAGAAAGCTGGAAGTGGTGATTATTGTTTTAAGAGGAAATGCAACTGGGCAACCATCCTCAACTGAGGAGTGTCTGTTCGAAAGGTGCTATTTCCACTTCAAGAAAAGTTAGTATTTCGTCCACATGCATTGCAAAATTTGAGGATTATCGAATTCTATGGGGAATCCAGACCAGAAAGATGGAGTTTCTTAAAAAAGAAGTACCATACTCAATCATGGGTACGCTCCATGTGCCTTTTATTATATATTTCTTTGCGTTTTTCCACAACTCTTTTCGTGTGGAAATAGCACCTTTTGAGCAGACACTCCTCAGTTAACTCTAATCGAAAGAGCAAAAGGAGGAAAGTCCTATCCTTCTGACAATTAAGTTATCAGCAAAAGAAAGGGAAAGGTCACGAAATATGTGAAAATGAAAGACTCTCTAGGTCTCGCAAACCTGTTAGGTTCGGGAGAGGAAAAGAGCTGACCTTGGAAGGCCGGAGAGCCTGACACAAGCCTATAGAATTATTCAGACAAAAATGGTCTCATTTAGTTAAAAACTGAAAGGGTTACAAACAACAAGCAATAAACAGATTCTCTAATGTAAAAAATGTAATGTTCAATTTTTTTTATTTTAATGTAGGCCTACTTATTGATCTCACACGGTCGTCCTCTAAAAGCTCTAGAAAAAATGTCTGCTTTCGAAAGGAGCGAAGGAATTGTGCTGTTTTGCTATACTGTGGTCTTATGAAAAAATATGGGAATAATCTGTATGAAAAACTGTAAATACGATAATTAAATAAATAATGTTATTTGCTTTACGTCCCACTAACTACACTTTTACGGTTTTCGGAGACGCCGATGTGCCAGAATTTTGTACCACAGGAGGTCATTTACGTGCCAGTAAATCTACCCACACAAGGTTGACGTATTCGAGCACCTTCAAATACCACCGGACTGAGCCAAGATTGAACCTGCCAAGTTGGGGTCAGAAGGCCAGCGCCTCAACCGTCTGAGCCACACAGCCCGGCTTGTAAGTAAGAAGCACATCACAAATAATGTATTTATTTCACACCATATGAAATAGTCTATAGTAATGTCGACGTCAGTCATATTTCAAAGAAATTCCACAAATAGCGGCAGGAATATTGATTATTTTATTTATTTAAGGGTTCACTCATGTACGAAACTCCTTAATTACGCTATTGAAACCCTGTACCCACTAACACTTGAATAGAAGAAGAAATGTAGCCCAGGCCTATATATTTATCTCCAACGCCTGTATTCTGTATTCTGACAGCTTGACCTTATTGAGCCATTCCATGTATGCCTCAATTATTTAATCATAACACTGTAGGAATATCTACAGAATAGTTAGATAAGGACTAATGATGGCAAAGAGAAAGCTGGAAGTGGTGATTATTGTTTTAAGAGGAAATGCAACTGGGCAACCATCCTCAACTGAGGAGTGTCTGTTCGAAAGGTGCTATTTCCACTTCAAGAAAAGTTAGTATTTCGTCCACATGCATTGCAAGGAGCTGGGAATGAAGGAAGGAAGTCAGTTGAGCCATGACAGAGGCGAGGCACACCCAGTACTTTTCCATCTGCAGCGAACTTTTTCAAGTTCAAATCGAACCGTTGGCTATGTATCCAAGCACGCCGACCTCACTCTACTTTTCAAATTCAACCGATACGAGCTAGGAGAGAGGTAAAATTTGAACGCCGGGAACCCCAACACACCCAAATCAGGTTTACCAACTATATCTTCGCAGGACTGGGATCTTTTGAATTCAAGCAGAAATATTCGAGACCAAGCTAAAATTTCACAGGTCCGAATTAATGAGAAATTGGAAACAGACTCATTTGAATGTGAAGCCCTTGGACTTTGCAAAGCCGTCAGCAAGTCACTGCCTCTATTAGCCAGGGATTCACTTCGAGCAATGGAAAACTGTCAGATTATTTAAACACACGTGGTGGGGGCTCTCTCATTCGCAGGAAGTATTTTAGATACTGAGTTGCACGCGGTGCGTGTCGATCTCCGCGAGAGGTGATAGTTTCTTTGTGTATATCAAAGTCAATTACACGCTATGTGCGCGTTCCAGAACTAGCAATTTGGTTTGTGACTAGCAGCCCTTTTGAAAGATAGTTACGTCTATCTTAGTCTTTTACAAATACTTTGAAATGCCAAGTGCGGTTTGGTACCGTTCAGATTCCATATATTAATTAATCTGAGAATAATAACTCGAGACCTGCGAATGAAATAGAAGTACAATTAATGCTTTATCTAGCATAACCAGTCGGTACGTGATCGCGAGTTACGGATATTTCGTGTGCGTTCCGTATATTTTGAGCCGCAAAGGACAAATGTTGATAGGGTTCACGCCCTTAATCTAATGACGCACAAGTCGGGACTAACACTTGCGCGTAGGCTAAGCCAATTATAGCCTCTCATTGGGATTAATATTGTGTACTCGTGCATGCAGAGCGATGAAGAGGGGACCTTAATCCACAGCATCATTGCAGACTTTTCCAGGAACGAGAAGACAACGATGGCTGTACGAGGAATCGACACCAGGATCATTCAACCTTCGCTGACCGCTGTCATGATGGGCTAAGGCGATCGTGACGCAGCGGACATGTGATTCGTGGTGAATGGTGAATAGCTGCGAAATTCAAACGTCACTGTCTATATAAGCATGTTTTAGGAAATATTAATACACTACAGTAGGGTTAATTAGAGTATTTCAATGATTAAATGTCAGCCAGAGTGGCAATTGTTTTTGTTTCTGTTCACTTAACGTTAAATTTGGTCAGGCTAGTGTGCATGTTTTAGCCCATTTGAAGTGTATTCAGCTAGGTGGGAAGAAAGTGAAATGATAGGATAATTATAGATGTTTTCTCGGCGTGATTAGTGTATTCTGTTTTTCTTCTATGTCATTCATTATAGAGGTATTTCGGGTACAGATCCTTAAAAATCAAACAAGCTATACGCTCGCTGCGTTGGATTAAACTCAGATAGTTAGAAACATGAATTCAGTTAGGTTGTTTTCTTTGCATGTGGAATGTATAATTTCAGTAACTTCAAGATGTGCAGTGCCAATATGTCCATCGTTTGGTCATAACAGGATCATTTATATTGGGAATAAGGCATGTTAGGGAACATGAGGGGTTCGAACCGATGATGTGCGATGTGAAGGACCAGTGTTGCCATGTGCTATTAAGAGGGCTGACTTTTTATGAGATAGGCGATTGAGCCGTGATATTTACTGAGAGAAATTTAAATACATTATGAACGGAGCCTGAGTTTGGCTTGATTATGCCCTGGCTATCCGCTTGTATTTGTGAGAGAGAATTTGTGACTTATTATGAAGAAAAGAGAGTCGGCTAGCCCCGAAAAGAGAATAAGCTGCCGTGGGCAGGAAGTGTTCTGCCAGCTGTATATGCGCACCCTCTCAAGTGAAAGTTGATTTTCAAGTTCCTGTTATGTTCCCCGAGCTATGCACCTCCTTGCCTGTCAGATAATGTTTGCTTTCCAAACAGCTGATCGACCTAACCACGTGGAACGAGAGTGATGGACGACTGTGTCAGTTTTAGACGCAAGCCTACGAAGCCTGTCAGAGTCGGATTCGATTCCCGATATTCCTATTTATAATTTTATCTGTATGTATTTTGTCCACAGGTTTGTTCTATTTTGTGTGTGTGTTTGTTTCGTATGTGTCTTGTGTTGTTTAAATATGGGATGTTTAGCTCGATAGCTAATTTTTCTGGGAAGCCAGTTCTGTCTGGTCCAATTGGTATAAGAATACGGGCTCATACAGTAGAAACAGTGCTTTATTTAGGAGATTATGTTTAGGAACCACCCTGTACCAATGTGTTTTATTATTTGTTTGCGAATATGTCGGAGTGTAAATATAGATAGGAATTTTTGTATTAGTGTATTAGTATTTCCGGAACTGCGTATAGACGATTAGGATCGATGTCCTAGGACAAAATGGACTTAGGTACTTAGCTTTCGCAACTACACTTTTATTTCGTAACACGGACCGAATCTCCATGTAAATAGACTTTGCAACTTTATTTCCGGGTCGTTGCCCGCGTTTCCTTTTATGATTATATTTTTGTTGTCATGTATTTCATTTTCATGTGCGAGTAACGTTTTGACGACCGATTTTGGGGTCGAGATTACTAATTTTATATTGGTTTACATTTAGTATGAACCGTATTTATGTTTTGGACCAATAAATCCATTCTACCCTTATATAAATTTCTCATTTCATGATATGCTTCCATATCTCCTGTCCATATACTAATTAGTATAAGTTTATTTAGAGTTTTCCTTACGCCCATTTGTTCGGACAGCAATTTGTGCTCTACCACCCCCCGAGTTAGTCGGATTTAAGGGCAGGAAATGTTGCATATTGTGAAAAAATATGGGATTAATCTGTATGAAAAACCGTAAATAAGAAACACATCACAAAAAATGTATTTATTTCACACCATATAAAACAGTAAATAATAATGTCGACGTCAGCCATTTTTCAAAGAAATTGCTTTCATAGTGGCAGGAATGATGATTATTTATTTAAAAGTTCACTAATATACGAAACTCCTGTATTACGGCATTGAAATTCTGTACGCACGAACACATTGAACAGAAGAAGAAATTTAGCCCAGACCTATATTTTCATCTCCAAAGCCAGTATTCTGTATTTTGACACTCATTTTGACCTTACTGGAGATAATTTTCTTTTTTGGCTCTTCAACACTGACGCAAAATACATATTATGCTATTACATTACCTCAGGTTCTGGGTCTATTCGTAAATGCAGTTAAAATACTAACAATTGCATCGTAAGAGTTTAAAATTACCAGCATGCGGAGATGATGACTATAATGTCACTGGTTTCCAAAACAAACAGTAACCATAGTGGACTAAAGTAAAAGAGTAGTGATTTCTAAATCCCCTAAGATCACACTGAAGAGATTGGTAACTTCGTAAATATCTACAAGAAAATATCGAGTTCGCTAGTAGGCCCATTAAGCAACGAAGAGGGCTGGGATATGTACTGTATATTTCGTACTAACGGTGATTCTTTTCTCAGTTTCTTAAAATGTGCTCCACAAGAAATGGACTTAAAGTGTGTGTGTGTGTGTGTGTGTGTGTGTGTGTGTGTGTGTGTGTGTGTGTGTGTGTGTGTGTTCTTTGTTTGGGATTTTTTGACACTTTTGTTTATTTTGTGGGACTATGTGTTTTTGTTCACTATAAGATAATTTGTACATTCCTTAAACACATATGTGTATTTCTTTTTAATTCTCTGAAGAACAATAGCGTCCGTCTCCTTGTTTGAATGGGTAGTGTAAGCGACCTTTGTCTAGAGAGCCCCGGGTTCAATTCTCAATCGAAACAGGGATTTTAGCGGTATCTGGTTAATACATATGGCTCAAAGATTAAGTGTTTGTGTTAATATTTCTTATTCTTCTTTATCTGTTTACATTCAGTGTCGGTTTTTCCCTCGGACTCAGCGAGGGATCCCACCTCTACTGTCTCAAGGGCAGTGTCCTGGAGGGTGAGACTCTGGGTCGAGGGATATAACTGTGGAGGATGACCAGTACTTCGCCCAAGTGGCCTCACCTGCTATGCTGAACAGAGGCCTTGCGAGGGGGATGGGAAGAATGGAAGGGATAGACAAGGAAGAGGGAAGGAAGTGGTCGTGACCTTAAGTTAGGTATCTTCCCAAACATTTTCATGGAGGAGAAGTGGGAAACCACGGAAAACACTTTCAGGATGGCTGAGGTGGGAATCGAACCCACCTCTACTCAGTTGACCTCCCGAGGCTGAGTGGACCCAGTTCCAGCCCTCGTACCACTTTTCAAATTTCGTGGCAGAGCCATGAATTAAACCCGGGCCTCCGGGAGTGGCACCTATTCACACTAACCACTACACCACAGAGGCGGACTAATAATAATACTAATAACTTAATAATGGCGTGTGGCCTCCGAACAGGCCTGGTGCAGATCTTTCGAGTTGACACCTTATAGGCGACCTGCGCGTCTGTGAGGATGGCTCCCTACCTATAATGAATTCCAATGCTGAAGACGGCACACACACACACACACACACACACACACACACGCAGCCTCCGAACGATTGGAATTAATCAATGAAGGTCAAAATCCGCGACACGCCCGGGGATCGAACCCGGTATCCCGGCACATTACCATTTACCCATGGAGCTGAACAGTGTTTGTGTTAGTCTTAATACACACCTTCTCATTTAAACACTCCACACTACCAGCCACCACGAAAAGATGCAGTAGTGGGTATAGTACTCTCCATAAGGTTAGCGTCAGGAAGGGCATACGGCCATAAACCTTTGCTTAATCCACTGAACCCAAGTACTGTAATTATAAAAAGGCCAGGAATAATAATAATAATAATAATAATAATAATAATAATAATAATAATAATAATAATAATGATAGTTTCTGTTTCTTTTTTTAATTTTTTTTTGGGGGGGGCTACTTATTTCTATTAGCACCAAAGCTAAATCGTACATGTCACCCAAATTCATCCCCGCCTTAATAATAATGGGGCCGAGCTCGATAGCTGCAGTCGCTTAAGTGCGGCCAGTATCCAGTAATCGGGAGATAGTGGGTTCGAGCCCCACTGTCGGCGGCCCTGAAGATGGTTTTCCGTGGTTTCCCATGTTCACACCGGGCAAATGCCGGGGCTGTCCCATAATGAAGGCCACGGCCTCTTCCTTCCAATTCCTACGCCTTTCCTATCCCATTGTCGCCATAAGACATATCTGTGTCGGTGCGACGTAAAGCAAATAGCAAAAAATACTAATGGAGAATGGAAATAACAATTTTCTTTGTTTAATATCTCTTCATATTCTATAGATTTGAAAGACGTTGGAATGTAGGAATTTTCTGCCGTACGAGTTTAACGTTTCTAAAGCCAAAGATATGGAGTCTTATGAAATATCCCTAAAATGCCATCTATCCTAACCGTGATCAAGTCAACCTGGGAACAGAAGGAGAACGACTAAAGTCACTGAAAATGGAATTAGTAGAGCAAAAAGGCACTGCAAAAACTATTGGATATGATTTAGAAAAAGAGAATGTGTAAGTAAGAATGGAAATAGCAAGAGAAGAATAAAATTTTGAATGCACTATGTTCAATTTTTAAGTTATTTTGTGTGAAAGAGCATTTTTCTATTGGAAACTCCCAGGAATTTCAAATTAGTGACTGCCGGGCTGAGTAGCTCAGATGGTTAAAGCGCTGCCTTTCTGAGCTCAAATTGGCAGTCCGGTGGTATTTGAAGGTACTCAAATTCGTCAACCCTGTGTTGGTACATTTATCAGCACGTACAAAACTCCTGCGGGACAAATTTCCGGCATCCCAGCGTCTCTGAAAACCGTAAAAGTAGTTAGAGGGACGTAAAATTAATAACATAATTAACATTAATATTATTCAAATTAGTAACTACATTTTCATTGTGCTGCGGCACTTCTATCGGTCCGTGCAGCCTGTAGTCTGGAAGTAGGCGGTAAATGACGAAGTATTCACTGGGGACCTCTTGCAGACCATCCCTATCCACCAACAACTCATGAAGGACGACAAAGCCCGAGTGGACTAGGCGCGTCGGACAGCCGAGTTTGTCACGATTTGGCCAGATGCCACCAAGCACTTTGGTCTTATGTTTATCGACAATGAGTTTGATTACGGTTGTGATGTGTGTGACAGGCTGTGGCAACAGGCAAAACTTCAGACCTCCAACAGTCAGGGCGATAAGTTAGACGTAATACGCACCGATTTCGTCTTCGAAGATGTAGCTTAACTAGGTTCGTCTCATGTAGCTAGCTGTTGCAGCACTCACCTCGCGACAGGGTTCGAGTGGGTTCCAGTACCCACCTAAGCCTGACCACCTCCCACCATTGGACGCAATAACATAGAGATTGGTGTTCGCCTCTACTACCGTTTACGGAAATACGGCGTCTGCGGGTGTGAGCAGATAGCATAGTGGGCCAAGTGATAAACGTTCCAGTAGATGTAAACATAAGTATACCGAGGCTGCTGGACGATAATGACGCATTTAATGTGAACATAAAGATACAGTTGATATACAGGCCCAGTCACTTGAGCGGAAGAAAAATGTGAAAAGCCGGGATGAGTGGCTCGGACGGTTGAGGCGCTGGCCTTCTGAATCCAACTTGCCAGGTTCGATCCTGGCTCAGTCCAGTGATATTTGAAAGTGCTCAAATACGTCAGCCTCGTGTTGGTAGATTTACTGGTACGTGAAAGAACTCCTGCAGGACTGAACTCCGGCCCCTCGGCGTCTCCGAAAGCCGTAGAAGTACTTAGTGGGACGTAAAGCAAATAGCATTATTATTAGGAAAATGCAATGAAGTCTTGGTTGCGCTACTTGGTCGGCCATCCACTTTACAAGATGTACAACATAATAATAATAATAATAATAATAATAATAATAATAATAATAATGAAAACAGCTGAAGCCTGTCGCACTCCTCTGGGACAATGATTAATGAATGACAGATGAAATAAAGTGATATTGGAGAGTGATGCAGGAATGAAATACGACAGGGAAAACCGGAGTAGGCTACCCGGAGGAAAACCTGTCCCGCCTCCTCTTTGTCCAGCACAAATCTCACACGGAGTGACCGGTATTTGAACCACGGAACCCAGCGGTGAGAGGCCGGCGCGCTGCCACCTAAGCCACGGAGGCTCAATAATATTACGGCCTATTAATAATAATAATAATAATAATAATAATAATAATAATAATAATAATAATATACGAGTAATTATGCAAGTTGGCAGTGACGATAATGCTAGGAATGTGGAGTCGTTACCGAACAAGTTTTCTGAATCATGGAAGTTGGCCGCCAGACAGCATAGGCCTACTATTGCATGGAATGAAACATACCGTTTGGACATACCGTGGAGCCAGAACTACGCTCCTTTCAAAATCATACTCGATACACAGGCAGAAGAGACATCGGTTCCATTCATTTAATATTTACAGCGGTGTGCTGGTAACGATTAATCCCACCGTCAAAGTAACCCCGTAAATAATTTTGCTGTCGTGACAGACGTGGAGTCACGCCAAAACGTGTGCTGTATGTGGCCATGAAGATAGTGTGGCTGTGCGTCATGAGGACATGTACAATGTGTTTGAATGGGCAAGAGCCGCTGATAATATAACTCGCCATGAAATTGAGAACGAATACTTCATAGATGATTGTGACGACAAGAATGTAACCTTTCTCAAATCATTTCCCAACTTGGTCGCTAACTGGGGGAACCACAAGAATGACCCGTTTGTAACAATTCGCGAAGTCCGTGAACCTACCATGTTTATTACTATGACTGCCAACGAAATAGGCTCCGTGTGCTACACACTCTCCATAGGTACAAGAAATACAAGGATAGGTACAAGAAGTAAAGTTGAAGGCATTATAGACCAAAACAGATGCCTACGGCATGTGTGTGTCTACTGCAGGAGGCAAGTGGATAACTTACAATCATGTCCATCCTGCAAAGTAAGTGCACTTTAAAACCATTTGAATGGTATCAGATGCTTGATTACTTAATGCTGATAGAGTTTCAGTACCGTGGAGACATATTCTACGCCATAAACCTTATGGCTGTGCCTTTGATGCAAACGTTATTTCTTTTAAAAACATGCTGTATGACGATTCGCGATAGAAATGGGAAGCTATATTCCTAAACGGCAGTTAGATATCTGGAGAGCACGGGAAATTGTAGTGGTCTAAGATCCAACTTCTTATTTTTGTGAAAGTTCGAAGTCGGGTGGTTCAGTTCTTACCATGGCCGAAGACTGATAACATGATGCCGCTACAGAAAATTCCTTCCAAACGTGATGAAACTCGAGAGCATCCCACTCGGTTTGGAACATCAGTGGAAATACCGCTGTCAATCACACCTGTCGTATTTTCTAACGATGTAAGAACACAATTCATGTTGAGGGTGATGGTTCTGTGCCCTGATGGCTATCGCTCTCATGTTCGAACTAGTTCTCATGTGTTTGTAACAGTTTCGTAATATTCTCACTACATTTAATCATGGCATTCGCAGTTGAAATGAAGTCCGACTCATTGGCTGAATGGTCAGTGTTGAGGCCTTCGGTTCAGAGGGTCCCGGGTTCGATTCGCGGCCGGATCGGGAATTTCAATCGCATCTAATTAATTCTTCTGGCACGGGGACTGGGTTTTATGTTTGTCCCAACACTTTCCTCTTCATATTCATACACCACACTACACTACCAACCACCACAGAAACACCCGATAGTGATTACATCCCTCCATATAGGGTTGGTGTCAAGAAAGGCACCCGGCTGTAAAACAGGGCCAAATCCACATGTGCGACACAATTTGCACCCGCGACCCCACAGGTGTGGGTAAAGCGGTAGAAAAAGAAGATTCGCAGCTGAAATGAAGACGAATGCATGTATGAATTTCGAAATGGTAAATTATGGTCTTGCGGTTTGTATTCTACGTAACACGGCAGGACTCATAACTCTTGATCACAATACTCTAAATTTCATGAAGTGAACAAAGATATGTTTGTTTCTTCGCCTGGTTTGATAAAGGTTTACCCTTGAGTCCCGTTTCTTGATGCGGGGTCGAGGATGACGTGAGATGAATTCGTATGACATGTTCCTTACAGCCTGATGCCGTTCCTGACATCAACCTCAGTTGTAGAGTTAATGAAGGTGAAATGAATCATAGTGAAGTGGAAGGAAACCGCTGTGACCTATGAATATGAACTTCCCCGCCATTTGCCTGGAAGTGAAAATCAGAAACCATAGAAAATTATTCTCAGGAGAGCCAACGGTGGGGTTCGAACCCACGCATTCCCCAAATGCAGAGCTTGGCTCCATTGCCGCAGCGCATTAATACGCCCGGTTACTCCACTTGGTGAGCTGACACTTGATTGATTTAGTCTTATAAGTTACGGTCTTCTCCTGACGTCAACCTCAGTTGTGGGGTTAATGAAAATGAAATTAATCATAGCGAAGTGGAAGGAAACCGCTGTGACTTTCATGTCATGTAATGTGAGAATCCCGTATTGAGAAACCGATAATAACTGACGTAATTCCCTGTACGGACCACGCAACTCCCGTAATAACATACGCATGCTACGAGCCGGGTAATAGCTGTAAGATTTTGCAAATGATGGTTTATCAAGGACTACATTATTAGAATTACGCATTCGAACTAGAATGATTACAGATTGGTTAAGAGAAGCAGTCATTCCAGAGAGAGAAAATCCCAACCTAGTTTGATAAAGATTGCTACTTTAATAGTAACTGTGTTTCCGCTATACAAGACGAGTACGCTGGGCACGCACAGGGATTTAAGGGAATAAGTCAGACACAGAAGAGAGTACAAAAAAGCCTTCTGGAGTTGAATAAATCACACCATATAAAAGATGAGACAAGAAAACCAGCGGGTTCTGCAAGAACTGATCCCTTCCTGGCACTCAGACTTCTAAGACTGAAGAATATCCCAATGGATAGATTAGTGAAACACTTCAGAAATATTTTCAACCACGAGACAAGGAATGCGTGTTAAGAACAGAGGACGAGTGGAAGCATATGAAATGAATGATATAAAGGGACCAGGGGAATAGAGAACTCAAATATCATCCAGAGAAATCTCTCGGATAACAAAGCAAACATAAAATAGTAATGGCATAAGGTATGGACGAAATCTACGTAGGACATTTGAAACAATCTGTGAACGCTGTTGCCACTATGGACAAAGCTATTCAACGAATGCCTGAGGTCGGGAAAAATGCTGGATAACTGGCGGATATCGACAACTAACATCTTATATAACGAGAAAGAGAACTCAAGTGGCCCCAACTCATACAGGGGAGTCCCACAGGAGAGTAATATATTTATCTTTCTACGTAGACGAAACAAAATACAGGCAGTGAGGTACTGGCTAGAAAAAGTTGATGAATGAGACACCCGAATGGGAAATATTGCACAGCGTCCTTTGATTAGAAGGATTTCGATCTGCTCAACCGAGAAATCCTGGTAACGATGATCAAAAATATGACGGGAAAACACATCCACTAGTCTGAAAACGTTTGAAAACATCTTGGCGGTCACCTTTGTGCAAACAGATCGGATACCTTCAAACAAACTAACATACAATCTACAAGGTGATCCCAAGGGCCCCTTCTTGTTCAACAGAACTTGCAGCAGACATCCTGAAATGCATGACGGAAACAAACACCTCCTTTACGGAGACGATAGGTCTATGGAACCGGGTCCATCAAACAGAGAAAACCTACTGCCAGCTTTACCAGAATTGTTTTTAAAAAGTTGAAAGAAGCCGTCTCACAATCTATTTGGAGAGGAGAGTGTAACTGATCTTTAGAAAAGGAAGGAAAATTTGCTAAAGGATATTCTCAATCTTACAACTTTCAGCAATTCAGATATCTAGGAATTACCTTCCAAATTACAACGAAGTCTTGTAGGTGTCATATTCAAGAAAGAACAACAACAGACACAAGAGCAATTTTCTCCATAAACAACCACTTAGCCCTATCTCTCACAACAGTAATGATGCTTTCTGATTCCGCTATCTCTCCGTAGTAACTCACGACTGGAGCTGATTTGGGATTTTGAGAAAACTGAGTAACAAAGCCCACTTCCAGAAATATGCTCAGAGAGATGGGAAAACGGCGCCGTCAAGGTTGATTTACGAAATTCTACACTGAAGACTTCAGAATATCCCTGTTCCTTCCATCTATAGAGCAGTACACTAAGCACCTGGAGAGAAGATAGATTAAGAGGAGAGACAGGACTCCTAAGACACGAGTGCCATGATTGAGAGGAACTGAACGAAAAACATCAAGAACTAAGTCACGTAATGACACGATTCGCAATTCACGGCTTCACCACAAAATATTCATGGACAAATTGTACCACAATTCCAGCCAAAGTTTTGTGTTTGTGTGTGTGTGTGTGTGTGTGTGTGTGTGTGTGTGTGTGTGTGTGTGTGTGTGTGTGTGTGTGTGTGTGTGTGTGTGTGTGTGTGTGTGTGTGTGTGTGTGTGTGTGTGTGTGTGTGTGTGTGTGTGTGTGTGTGTGTGAGAGAAGGGGGGGGGAGAAAGAGTTGTGCAGCCAAAGACGTGATCATTACCACTTAGCTGTCCGGCTCCATGGCTAAATGGTTAACGTGTTTGTCTTTAGTCCAGAGGGTCCCGGGTTCGATTCCCAGACGGGCCGGAGATTTTAACCTCAATTGGTTAATTCCAATGGCTCGGGGGCTGGATGTGTGTGGCGTAGGGACCTCATCTTCACAGACATGGAGGTCACCTAATAGGCTGTCTACGAGAAAAAGACCCGCACCAGGCCTCTCCGGAGGCCATACGCCATTATTATTTACCACATAGCAGTGTGCCACAAAAAAAAAAAAACGTAATGACATAAACATAGTAAGAACTAAACTACTAATACCATTTCTCCTTTAATAATTATTCAAGGATTGCATTGTTTACTATCTTTAGTAGGGCCTACTTGTAAATTACGATCCAAAAGTAATGAAACAAGTATTTTCTGTTTTGTAAATGATGTGGAAATTACTACAAGCAGGAGAATACCGATGATATGTATCTATTAAAATTTAGCCAGGTTGAGTGGCTCAGACGGTTGAGGCACTGGCCTTCTGAATCCAGCTTGGCAGGTTCGATCCCAGCTCAGTCCTGTAGTATTTAAAGGTGCTCAAATACGTCAGTCTCGTGTCTGTAGATTTACTGGCACGTAAATGAATTCCCAGGAACTAAGTTCCGGCACCTCAGCGTCTCCCAAAACCGTAAAAGTTGTTAGTGGGACGTAAAAACAAACAGTGTTATAATTATATTATTATTTAATTAATATTTAATTAAGGCAATGTAGGAATCATTGGGGTACGATTTAATTGTACTTAATTGAATGAGATAGAGGACAGTGTAAATATGAAGAAGATCGCTGAGTTTTACCTGCATCATAATGCATAGATGCTCGAACAGAGAATAAGTGCATCGTATTGCATATTCCTCACATTTAATGTTTCATTAGAATTTTTAATTATTTTGAAACTATAATTCAAAATTCACCTCCCACGTTAGGTGGAAACAACGTTAAATCCATAGGTTCATTTGTTTACGAGAAAAGTGTACTTGCAAGGATCTTATATAATACCATGCGCTCAATTTTTATTTGAGTGACTGTACATTAGTTAGTGGAAAACAATATCGTCGCATAAATGATGACAGTCCGGAACTAAGTGACGTGAGTATATGTACTGTTACAGATACCAAGAAGTTAACTTCGTGGTTCACTGCCTGTTGGATCAGATTATCTATTTTATGAGACAGGTGTGTCACGTCGTTAATAATCCGTATAGAACGCCAAGTTATCGAATAGGAATCGAAGACACAACATACAAAATCACCAACCAAGTTTCCAAGAACATGCCGTGTGCAGATGTTTCGAACACAGTAATGAAATAAGAATATGTTGAACCCAAAAAGCAAATGTAGGAATGTAGGGGCGCCCCCCCTCCCTCCACGACCCCCTTTTTAAGAGGAAGTGTTTTTTTCCATGGGAACATCGTTTCGTGGCTCTACTAGCATTTTTGTTAACTAAGCGTTTCCTGAGATTTGCAGCGACTAACTGAGCAAGTGAGATACCCCGAAACATGCCGAATCCACTGCTATTTTGTTCCGGTGACTAGTATATATTTTAAGTGAGTGCTCCGACTTTTATTTTGTTAGAAATTAGGTCCAGGGTGTAAAATATTGGGCATTGTAGTATATTTGAAAATAGCAACTTTAATCAGGTTTGGATGGGTGACCAGGTGCTGTTGACTGTACTAGGAGTGGGAAGGAATCAAACAATCGAATCATATTATCACAGCTATTACAAACACATTTTCAGAGTGATATTACCAGGGCTAGGATTTATGTCCATGGCTTACTTCTAAAACATCGTATGTCCCAATGTTCTTGCCAACTACAGTATTATATTGCGTAAGACTGATCACGCCTCACAGCCACATATTTATTTGCAGGCCTTCAGAATAATTTTAATTCTGTTCATTTTCCTATGCTAATGTGTGCTAAGGAAAATGGACCTTATCGTACCCTACTGTAGGTACGTTGTTTGAATGACGCATTTACAGGCAATTCTACAGTATGTCTGTCTATTAGGTCATCAGCCAGAGGCTGGTTGGATCCTCAAATAGCACCAACAAAGGTTATGCGGTTATAAGGAAACCCCAAAAACCAATGGCAGCACCAAAATGAGGCGTACTAGGCAAGATGAGGCGTGAGATAGTTTGCCATTGCTTTCCTCACTGGGTCAGAAAGTACTATTGCAGCTCGACTGACCCTATGAGCAGCACCTTTCATAACACTCAGATGCACTAGTCATGATCTGAATATCATTACGCAGCACTACCCATACCACAGCAACTTCCATATTGTCACAGCCATGGATGTTGACTGGGACTTCGGTGGAAGCTACACTTTACTCTGGCCTGTGCCAAGAGATGGATGCAAATGTACTGTATCCATCAAGAAATGACAGCAGGCAGAAATTCTACAGTATAATGTATTTAAAGTTTATTTTTCATTACACGACAATATTGAAAAATGAACACAACGAAAATTGTTCTGATGGGTTGCATATCTATATGTAGCTGGGATGCGTGACCAGTCTTAAGGAAAATAATAGAGAAGAAGGGCATTGGGAGAAACGAGGTTTTAGAAGTAATCCACCGATATGTAATAAAAATAGCTACATACTGTATGTAGGGCCTATATATATTCTATATGGACTGAAAAATTTCAAACTATGGACTATTTTGTATAAAATTAGTGCAAAGTAACGTAAACGATATATGTGTTGTTTCAAACTTCAACATTTATAAAAATAGTACATAATTATGAAATTCACAAAAATGAAGTATTTTAAAAGAAAGTTGTCACGGAACACAAGTTTAACCTTTGTCGTATGGGACATAGCGGTTTGAATGAAGGCTAAAGCCAACAAGAAGCAAAAGTATTTGCTTAGAGCAAAACTCTTTCAATATTTCATAGACATTCTGTAGCAGAATTCAGCTTTGAATTATTGATGCTAATGAAATTTTAAAAAAAAGTACTTTCTGGGAAGAATAACTTTGAAACTTTAAAATATGGAGGATCTCTTCTCAGCTCTGATTATGTTATCGGTGATTTCCTATTTTCGCACCAGGTAAATGCCGGAAATGTATCTTAACTAAGACTATGGTTACCTTCCTCCTATCCTTAGGCCCTCTACCTTCCGGAGTTGCCGGAAACCTACAGAAGCGTTAGTGTGACGTTAAGCCGTTAGGAAGAAGTAAAAATTGAACATTTGTTGTTGTAAGATCTGTAGGATTAATGTTAGAGGCGGTTAGTGGCGCGCAGCTGTGAGCTTGCATCCGGGAGATAGGGGGTTCGAACCCCACTGTCGGCCGGCCTGAAGATGGTTTTCCGTGGTTTTCCAATTTCACACCAGGAAAATGCTGGGGCTGATCCTTACTTAAGGCCACGGTTGCTTCCTTCACACCCCTAGGCCTTTCCTATCCCATCGTCGCCGTAACATCTATCTGAGTCGGTGCGACGTAAAGGAAGAGGGGATGTCTAGCCATAGAGATGAAAGCGTGTCTGATTGACCAAGCACGACGTGACTCCAAATGCCCGTCAGGAAACCGAGAAATGTAGAAACGAAATGTTCATTTTTGGTGATTAGCTTACAGGGAACGCCAACATTCTGAACATTGAAAACATGCTAAAGGTGATGCGTCAGAGGTTGTTTATCGATCTCGAGAGCTGCAGTGCGGGAGATAGTGGGTTCGAGCCCCACTCTCGTCAGCCCTGAGAATTTTTTCCGTGGTTTCCCATTTTCACACCAGGAAAATACTGGGCTGTACCTTAAGTAAGGCCACGGCCGATTCCTTCCCACTTACCTGCCCCATTGTCACCATAAGATCTATCTGTGTCAGTGCGACGTAAAACAACTTGTCAAAACAGGTTTTTTTTATACGTAGGTCGAGTCATAAGTCATGGTAATTATTTTTTTTTTCTATCGAACAGGAGACAACACGGAAAATCTAATATATGGATTTGAAAACGTACGGTATGTACTTGCGTATGATGCCACTAGATGGTGTATGAAAACAACAGTGCGGGTAACACACAAGTTCGGTGTGTGAGTGAGAGCGTCACAAAATGGAAGTCAACATGCAGGAGCAACGATCACATATTAAAATAGCATATCTCCGCGGCAGAAATGTATGCCAATGTCATGCAGAGCTGCGGGAAGCATTAAGTGTGCATGCCATGCCCTATAGAACAGTGGCGAGGTGGCGTTTGCGATACACATGCAGCGAATGGTATTCAGCGCCTGCCCCCCCCCCCCCCCGCTCGCAACGCACAGTGGAAACCTGTAACCAGTCTGTAACCAGAGGAGACCTGTCCTTTGTACGTAGTCTTGTGTATTTGCTGTCTATACCATAATAAAACAATGTTTACCAATGGCCTGTGTTCTGTCACTTTCCTACGAGAATCTCCTGAAGTCAGAATTTGTCTTCAGACACTATGCTTAAGTACATGCCCTCTATTTCCAAATGCATATCTTAGATTTTCCGTGCTGTCTCCTGTTCGCGAGAAAAAAATAGTTGCCATGACTTATGACTCAACCCTCGTTATTTTCACTCTCATTGTAAACATCAACACGAGGTATGAGTCATACGTAGCGCTTGTATGGGCAGAGTTCTATTCCATTTGAAATCTCGTTGTCACTGCCTCGTTGCTTATAAAAACACAGGGCATGTGCATGTAAATGAAATGAAATGGCGTATGGCTTTCAGTGCCGGGAGTGTCCGAGGACAAGTTCGGCTCGCCACATGCAGGTCATTTGATTTGATGCCCGTAGGCGACCTACGCGTCATGATGATGATGAAATGATTATGAAGACGACACATAGGTACACCCAGTCCCCATGTCAACGAAATTAACCAATTATGGTTAAAATTCCCGACCCCGCCATGACTCCTGTGACTAAAGGCAAGCTCGCTAACAATTTAGCCATGGAGCCGGACAAATGAAACTCGTGTGCTCATCCCGAGGTGGTGCAGCTATTTATAGGTACACCCCCAATGGAGGTGAGCTGGATGTACCATTTCAACCACGTACCAGCCCTCCTGCCATTATTAAATTTCTGGCAGTACCGGCAATCGAACCCGGCCCCCCGAGGACGGTAGCTAATAACACTAACCGTTACGCTAAGGAGGTGGACATGTGCATGAGTATTTAGTGTTATTTACCAAGGTGAAAAACGCCTTATTTTATACAAGAAGTGCTCAGAATACATCCATTTGTAAGAAAGGAATATTGCGCACCATGTAAGAGCCATATCATTGGCACGTAAGTGGCTATAGGCACATGGTTGTGTAAAGAAAACATCAAAATATTACTACACCAAGCCTTTATTACAGCTTAACAAACGCATAGAAGATGGTGCTGCACCAGCCGTAGCACGCAGACAGGCACCGATACAGTCGGATATTGAGGCATATAGACGTCAGATGTTCTAATGCAGAAGATCCTGCCACAACTGGCACAAATGACCCTACAAATCTGCTGTAGTTTCTGCTGACTGAAGTTGTTGTCCAAACATGTTTCAAACGTTGTTGTAGGACAAGAGGTCTGGAGGACAGAGATACCCATCCTTTATGAGACTGGGCATTATTCTGTTGGAAAACGGGGTTGTCGAGCTGCACCAGAAATGAAAGCACCCACGGCCGCAGAATTTCCTGGACGTGTAGACGCGCCTTTGAGGTTCCTTCAGTCACCACCAGTGGGAAGCGAAATCGAAGGAAATGGTAACCCACCACCATGAGACGTCTTGTTGAAGCGGTGTGCCGCTCTACAATAAAGTTTGGATCACTGCGCTGGCCAAAACATCTCCAAACTCGAATTTGGCGGTCTTCTGTATCAAGTCAGAACCACTACTCGTCGCTGAACACCACGCATTGCCAGTCAATAAGCTGCCGTGCTTTCCGTCCCTGACAAAGGTTCAAACGTGCTCGGCGGTGCGCAGGTCGTAATGATAGACGTCGTATGAGGCACCGCGGCGATAGATCCCGCTCCGCTAGCCAATCGAATATGGTACCGGTGGACACAGGCATTTTCCCAGTTGTTGTGGGATGTCTCTATGATACGCAGTGACGCGCGTGCAGTGTTTACATCCTGTGGGACCAGTGGCGTATACTGAGGGCTACCAAGGCTATCAGTGAAGCCCAAACCTCAAATGCGAGCGATGGAAATCTAAAGCACATTATATTGTAAGCATCTGACACATTGTTCCATTTGCAAACCTTGAAAGCAATGAGAAAACACGTCGCACGTATTTCTGAGAACAAGGCTTCGGAGACTGATATTGCAGCCCAGACTCTCGTCCCTTCCCATCCACTCGCCTCACGCGGCTTGCTGCTGTCTGCCTACAGGTGCGGGGACCGGCGGAGGATAGCTGTGCTAAGCTTCGTTTCGTCAGATCGCCACTGCTAACTATCACCATGCGTTACTCATCGTATATACTTCCTCACCTCATTCTTCTGTCTTAAATAGATAACGGAGTGCTGGTATTTCACTCCCGTTTACTTCTACATCCTTGTAGGAAGACACTGCAGTGCTGCTGTTATAGGAGTAATATAGTTTTCTTTTTATTGGCAGATCTACTAAAATGAAACGCAATATTTCAGGTTTAGTGTTCTCTTTTGTTGGTTGGAATCGAACCCGTGATCATGGGTCGGACACCAACGCTGATCTTCCGAGGAAGATAATTAACCATCGAACGATGGTTACGACCGCTGTAAAATTCAACATTGTTATTTAACGATAATAATAATAATAATAATAATAATAATAATAATAATAATAATAATAATAATAATAATAATAATAATAATAATAATAAGCATCTGACACATTGTTCCATTTGCAAACCTTGAAAGCAATGAGAAAACACGTCGCACGTATTTCTGAGAACAAGGCTTCGGAGACTGATATTGCAGCCCAGACTCTCGTCCCTTCCCATCCACTCGCCTCACGCGGCTTGCTGCTGTCTGCCTACAGGTGCGGGGACCGGCGGAGGATAGCTGTGCTAGGCATCTACATAGGCTTGGTGGTGACCTAATAAGGATAAAATGAATGGCGAAGACGTCATAAACATCCAGTTCCCAATCCAGGTGAATTATGAGGGGGTTGATTCTGAAAATTGAACCGGGGCCGTCGGACCAAAGGCAAGCATTCTATCCGTTTAGCCTCAAAGCTGGACTTCGATTTGCTAAACCTTAGGCTACCAACTCGATTGCTCAGGTGTTGAGTACTGGCGGTGGCAGAGGTCAGGGCAGTAGCTTGTGAAGCAGCCTTGACAACACAGCGGGCAGCTCCGTTGTCTGTTGGTTGCAGCTCAAAACGCTTAAGGCTTGATGTTCCCTAAACCAACTATAGAAAAGGGGTAACCTAAGTCTAGTGGTAGCCCACGTCTTGATACCAGCATACGCCACTGTGTGGGACGATGAATCGATCCTCCATGCTGGTGGTCCGCTGGGGTCAACACGAAACTTCTCGACGCGTGTGTGTAGCCTCACGTTCCCACTGCGTCCAGCATCGACGCATAGTGCATTCATAACGGTTCAACTGATGAGCAATGCTCTGAAACGTCCAACCAGCTTTACTTATTCCGAGCGTTCGGCTTCTCTCAAACGTATCTAGCTGCTCGAAGGCATGCCAAATGTGCCGTCGGGGCATGCTGCTTGTTCACTCAACTTACCTCTATGGGTCACACTGCTACTAAGGTCTTATTCAGTGCCGTGCATCTATGAATGTGGGAGCGATATGCACGATCCTTGGTGGCACTTCCACGCAAGCAATCACCAATAAAAGCAAACGGGACATACGTTAGCCTATGAGGATACAGTGTGGCAACCTTCGTTGTACTCGTGCGATTCGTTCATGGTGCAATTTTTTGTTTATTTATTTATGTTTTTATTTTTTATTTTTGCAAATGAGTGTATGTCACAAGATTGGGAGCTATTCAGCTATTGAACAGCGTATTTTAGAATATTGTTGGGAATCGTGAATGACGTTATCATGAGAGACTTTTAAGTTATGTTGGCCGTGTCGCAAGAATAGACATCTTCAAACTCGTAATGATTATACTAGCCCCTAAGACAAAATTCCCTACTCCAAAATCAGTAATAAATATTCCCTCCATACCAGCCGATAACATAAATAGCCTTAACTCATAAACGTCGATGAAGATGATGATGATGCTTGTTGTTTAATGGGGCCTAATATCTCGGTTATCGGCCACATAAACGTCTTTAGCACACATATTCAGAGGGGCGTTTTATGCTATTTAGGGAGGGAGGGGCGTACTACCCACACCCTCATTATCGTTACTTCCTACATTTTTGGTAACACTCTGTATACAGGAATACTGCTAAAAAGTACTCACGAATTGGCCAGATGTATGCTCTCAAGACTCCAGCCAGGATTTAGAAATGGAATGAGGACATGTAAAAATATAATGATGGGAAAAACAGCAATGGTCAAATACATGAGTAAGAGAGGAAACAGCCAGGCTGAGTGGCTCAGACGCTTGAGGCGCTGGCCTTCTGACCCCAACCTAGCAGGTTCGATCTTGGCTCAGTCCGGTGGTATTAGAAGGTGCTCAAATACGTCAGCCTCGTGTCGGTAGATTTACTGGCACGTAAAAGAACTCCTGCCGGACAAAATTCCGGCATCTCGGCGTCTTCGAAAACCGAAAAAGTAGTTATGGGACGTAATGCGAATAACATTATTATTACGAGAGGAGACAAACTGTACATCACTGCAATCGATCTGGAGAAAAACCTCTCATTTTGACTAATAATTATTATACTGTACAGTACGTAAAATATTTTTCTACGAGCATCTAGTGGCACATTTGCCATATGCGCTGATCCATGAAATTCCTTCAAGCGGCGAGTAAATCACTTTTAAAGTAGGTTACAGGTAAGCAGAACCATACATTTAAGAGGGAACTACTCCATTGTACATGCAGTAAATATGATTTATTATGCTGAAGAACACAATAGCTATGTAATGGGCGTCTTAATGACTAATGTTTTAAAAGAAGAAGAAGAATAACTGATGACGAAATTATGAGACAAATTCGAGCTGACGCCTCATGTAGAGCAAAGTAAATATTATTGTTCTGAGGCTTAACGTAGGCCTATTATACTCGTTTTATATTAAGACTGTGCATTTCATGAGAATCGTAACATCTAATATATGATTAGAAACAACCGATGGAATATAATCTGAAGTTATGATGTGAGTAACTTAGTGGAAAAAGCCAACGTAAAATCAATAAGTCGTGTGAACATACAAGAAATATAGATTAGTAGGGCCTATTTGTTTCTACAAAATGAATTATTCAAAGATTCAGATGAATTTTTAAGTCTTACTTCAGCTGTTGCTCTTCATTTTATTGTTATTTCTAGGTCTAACTTTAGACTAGAAGCTAACAGATCCCTACACTAACTTTTCATATGTGATGTCTGGCTTAAGCCTAACACCTGAGAACCTGTAGTATTTAATCTAATCTTTCGTAATATTCATCAATTCCTGAAATAAGGAAGAAAAGATTAAGTCGTGTCCTTATCACTAGGTGTTGCAGATTCTTCTGGCAAAACCCTGATGAAGGTGAGCTGCATTTACCATTTTAACTATATATCAGCCCTCCTGCCATTGTTAAATCTCTGGCAGTACCGGGAATCGAGCCCGTGCCTCCGAGGAATTTGTATAGATTAATAAATAATTTACAAGATTGTGAGCAACTGCAAAATGACCTTGATAATGGTGTGAGATGGACAGTAGGCAATGGTGTGATTACAAACGCGGTTAAAAGTCAGGTTGTGAGTTTCACAAATAGGAAAAGTCCTCTCAGTTTTAATTACTGCGTTGAAGGGGTGAACGATCCTTATGTGGATCATTGTATGTAGCTAGGTGTTAATATAGAGAAAGATCTCCATTGGGTTTAACCACATAGGGCTTAAATGGCATTATAATTAAAGGGTACAGAGCTCTACACATGGTTATGAGGGTATTTAGGGGTTGTAGTAAGGATAAAAAGGAGAGGGCACATAAGTCTCTGGTAAGACCCCAACCAGAATCTGGTTCCAGTGAATGGGACACTCAGCAGGATTACTTGACTCAAGAACTGGAAAAAACAAACAAAGAAAAGCACCTTGATTTTTTCGGGGTGATTTCCGACAAAAGAGTAGCGTTTCAAAAATGTTGCAAAGTTTCGGCTAGGAAGACTTGAGAGAAAGGAGACGAGCTGCTCGGCTAAGTGGTATGTTCCGAGCTGTCAGCGGAGAAATGACGTGGAATGACATTAGTAGACGAATTTGACTGATGTCTTTAAAACTAAGAAAGATCACAACGTGAAGATGAAGTTGGAATTCAAAAGGGAGATGTTCAACGTAACTTATGTATGTTCAGTGCGTAAGCGATGCCGCTGGTGGGATCCTCAACAGCTCTGCCATCAGCTGTCATAGATGGCCTAGGCATCACTGAAGAGGCGTACTAGGGAAATGAGTGAGGTAGTTTCCCGTTGCTTTAATCACCGAACCAGAGTTGCTATTACATATCAGTCTGCCAAGCCAACTGAAATGCACATACCAACCGACCCTATGAGAAACATTTTCACACCATTCATAGCAGGGACTGGCTGCAAGATGTTCAACAAATTTCCAATTTCTTTCCAATCATTTAAGGAGAGGCTAGGAAAAAAAAAACAGACAGGGAATATGCCAACTGGGCGACTGCCCTAAATGCAGATCAGTATTGATTGATTGATTGATTGATTGATTCCGGCAGCTAGTAGTGCTAACCGTTACGCTACGGTGGTGGAATAAAGAACAGGCTAATAATAAAACTTAAAAGTGGGATTTGATAAAATCTGATGATTTTCTTTGAAGAACGAAACATGACTCTGTTTTTCATTGAATGTCCGACTCGTTGGCTGAATAGTCAGCGTACTGGCCTTCGGTTCAGAGGGTCCCGGGTTCGATTCCCGGCCGGGTCGGGGATTTTAACCTTCATTGGTTAATTCCAATGGCCCGGGGGCTGGGTGTTTGTGCAGTCTCCAACATCCCTGCAACTCACACACCACACATAACACTATCCTCCACCACAATAACACGCAGTTACCTACACATGACAAATGCCGCCCACCCTCATCGGAGGGTCTGCCTAACAAGGGCTGCACTCGGCTAGAAATAGCCACACGAAATTATTACACACCACACACAACACTATCCTCCACCACAACAACACGCAGTAACCTACACATGGCAGATGCCGCCCACCCTCATCGGAGGGTCTGCCTTACAAGGGCTGCACTCGGCTAGATATAGCCACACAAAAGTTTTATTGAATGTTCTCTTTCTCATGTATTTTCTATTATTTTCATCCACATTAGCTTCAAAAGAATGAAAAACTTCCCAGTGGGAAAATGAAATGTGTGCCATTATAACAAACGAAAAAGAATCCACACATGTCACGTTTAGTTGTTTTATTGTTTATTTATTTGATCCGTTTACCTTCCAGGGTTAGCCTTTCCCCCGGACTCAGTGAGGTATCCAACCTCTACCTCCTCAAGGGCAGTGTCCTAAAGCTTGAGACATTTGGTCGGGGCTACAACTGGGGAGGACTACCTCGTCCAGGCGGCCTCACTTGTTGTGCTGAACAGGGGCTTTGTGGGGGATGGGAAGATAGGCAAGGAAAAGGGAAGAAAGCGACCGTGGCCTTAAGTTAGGTATCATCCCGGCATTTGTCCGGAGGAGAAGTGGGAAACCACGGAAAACCACTTCGAGGATGGTTGAGGTGGGAATCGAACCCCCTCTACTCAGTTGACCTCCCGAGGCTAAGTGGACCATATTCCAGCCCTCGTACCATGTTTCAAATTTCTTAGCAGAGCCGGGAGTCGAACCTGGGTCTCCGGTGGTGGCATATAATCTTACTCACCACTACACCACAGACTACGTTTAGCTGTTTACTTAGTTTTCTCATAAATGATTTCAAAGAAGTTCATGTAAATTAATATTTGCACAATATGTCTTCTTGAATTTCAACTTAATATTATGTACTTTCCTACCTTTAAAAACTCCATTAAAGCGTATTCGTCTACTAATATAGTCTAATGTTGCACCATCTCTCCACTGACAGCTCGGAATATACATCTTATTCGAGCAGTACGTTTAAATACTCCGAAGTCTTCCCATTCCGAAGTCTGCAACATTTAGGTATCCTTTTCTTGTCGAAAATTACCCAGAACGAAGCATGCTGCTGTCCTTTGGATCTTTTACAGTTCTCGAATTCAGTTATCCTGGTTAGAGTCCCCTACATTGGAACCATAGTATATTCTAATTGCGGTCTTACCGGTAACCTATACGCCCTATCTTTTACATCCCTACTACAGCCCATAAATACCCCCATAACCATACGAATATATATTTAACCTTAATTACAGCCTCGTTAATGTCATTCTACCAATTAAGATCGTCCCTTATACTGTATTAACGCATAGGCACTTACAGCATTTCCCATGATGTACTTTCACTATATCAACGTCGGGATCCATGGTTAAATGGATAGCTTGCTGGCAGTTGGTCACATTGGTCCCGGGTTGGATTCCCGCTTGGGTAGGGAATTTTAAACATAATTGGTTAATTTTGCTGGCACGGGGGCTGGGTGTATGTGTCGTCATCATCATCATTTCATCCTCATCAAGATGCGCAGCTCGCCTACGGGAGTCAAATCGAAAAGCCCTGCATCTGGCGATCCGAACTTGTCCTCGGACACGCCCGGCACTAAAAGCCGTACGCCATTTCATGTTTACTCCATGAATAAATACATTAAAATTGCATGGACTTTCCCTCTTAGTGAAACATACAAGTTGAGTTTTCACCCCATTTGTTAGTATACCATTGTCCATCTTCGTCGAGGTCATTTTGGAGCTTCTCAGAACCTTGATTACTCCAAACAGCATAACATCATTTGCAAATAGCCTTAGCTTTGATTGCAGCTCTTTACTCATGTCATTTATATCCATAAAAGAACTCCAGGATTTTGTAGTTAAACACTTTAATGAAATCAAAATTAAGAATAATGTGTTCCACACGGTTTGAAAGGTAATATTATGAAGATTTAACAAATATTAATGCCATTTAATATATGCTTCATTTGTGGCACGACGCAGGCCTACATCCATCCTACCTGGCACCTTTTTGTTCAGAACACAACTAGTTTCTTTAAATGCACGAAGCCGCTGATGAATAGTTTTGTCCGTAGGCACGTCCAAAGTTCGCTGTACAGCAACGACTGATCCAATTTCTATGAACTGCTGTGCATACCACACTGAACCTGTGTGCTCCTGCTCGGGCACTTCTAGTTCGACGCTCCGCAGCACTCACGTGACATACGGTGTAACGGTTCAAATCCCGTTACAAGATGATATCTGTATTTTTATTATTTTATCTTTATTATTATTATTATTATTATTATTATTATTATTATTATTATTATTATTATTATTATTATTATTATTATGCCCGTATTATTATTATTTTATCTGTGAGATTATTATTATTTTGTTATAATTATTATTCAATTCCATTACCCCATGCTTGTCGCATGCGTATTTGTAATTGCGTGTATATATTAAATACCTGTGCATTGAGAATTGTTATATATCAGATGTTGGATATGACGTTGTTATATTTTGCACTACTGGCGATTCTGCCAAGTCATTGCTACGTCATGGCTACGTCATCGTGAGCTTTTAGAAATTCGCTCAGTGAGTCGGCCGCCCCAGGGGATTTCACCATTACATGCAACAGTTTGAGGCGTTGTGGGAGTATGTCATTGTTATTTCTGGAGGTTACGTAGCTGTGTCAACCATGGTCTATAAAAGGTGGGTGCATATTGTAGCGTCAGTCATTACTTAAACGGAAGCAGTACAGTGAAGAAGTCTACTAGATGAAGAGGCCTCAGTCGGTCAGTCAACGAGTGTGAACGAGAGATGGAGAAGACTCAGTGAGCCATTAATCATTGGTCATTGAGAGAGTGAGGCCAAACGTTGGTTGGTCCGTCACTTAGTGGAAGACACGGACGCAAGGGCTTACCATGGAGTCAGAGAGGGCAACCCTGGACCTGCCATGAGGTAATACCATATTGACTTACAAAGAAGTCAGATGATATGGAGAAGAAGCAGTCACAAGGATGTATCACCAAGTTAGGCGTGACACATCTACAGTAAACGCCAGATCAAAGGATTACGTCGTAATTACACTAAAAGTGTTGAAGGTACAGTCAAGTGAATCAGTGAGGGAAATATTTCGTATAAATTGTTAAATGTCCGGTCAAGAAGAATTCAAATTCATGCCTAGTTTCTTTCAGTTGCAATGTCATAATTTCATATTCTCATCTGTTTTATCGCAACAAGACTCACTATTTTTTATATATTATTTAAAGAATATATTTTGTTCTATCAAACGAATTCATAGTTTTATTTCAATGACAGTAAAATATCTTAACCTCAAAATTAATGGGGAAACCGAACGCCAATCTCCTTTTCCCAGAACTTATATGGTATGTTGTCAAAAGTAAGCTTATTACCCCACACCCTAGAGATAGTCAAGAGCTCATTCTATTATTGCTGCACTGATTGGCAGCTGGCGCCCTTCAAATAACATATGTGTAAGTAAGCAGGTAACAAGTAAGTGTGAGTACAAGGCCGACGAGTGTGTATTTTATTTAATGAATCATAATTTCCATTTTAAATGCACATATTTCATATTTTTCAAGTTAAATGCAGATTTATATGTTTGTAAATATAGTCAGCGAGTTAGGAAACTCACAACGGATTGCATTGTTATGATTGTCAATTGTTACAGTTATGATTTAATCTGAGTTAACTAGTGCCGCTTGCTCACTATGATCATCCCTTCTGTGGGAACCATCACCCCAGACATGCTGGCCAGGATGTGTCACAAGAGGTCGATTACAGGTTACAGTAGATGTAGAATATGACGTGCACAAATGGGGCACATATTGAACTGCAACAAACTGTAAAAGAAACTTGTCAATATTCATAAACTTGTCAATATTACCTTTCCAACCATTTATAACACGTTATCCTCAGTTTTTTATTTCATTAAAATAGTTACTTCAAAACTCCGGATTTATGAACACTGCGTATATCACAAAACATAAAGATCCAATAATACTGCCTTGAGGAATCCCCCTCTCAGATGCTTCACCTACTCAATCCTCTTTCTATTTTCTAGAAATTTAACCACCCATTTAATTACACTTTTATCTAGTCCAATAATTCTCAAGTTCGTCAATAATCTCCTATGGTCTACCCTATCAAAAGCCTTCAATAGGTCAATAGTGGCACAATCTATTTGAACTCCTGAATCTAAAATACCTGCTATATCCTGCTGGAATTCCACAAGTTAAACCTCACTATAGTCTGTTCGGGGAGTTAAGAGAATCTTCCCGCCAGTTATTTGAACGACAGACACGTGCTCCGCCTGTAGAAGGGAACAACTGACTATCCGGCGTTTCATAATCCACGCACCTTGCTTGGCACAAGTATATAGCCACTCAGGCAAAATCGTCTTAGAACACAGGCACTTATGATGCTGTATTACTAATATTTAGGTACGATAGCTAAGAATATGCCTTTGAGAATTCAACTTTCCATCGTAAACGTTACAAGTTCCTTTACGTCGCACCGACACAGATAGGTCTTATGACGACGATGGAATAGGAAAGGACTAGGAGTGGAAAGGAAGCGGCCCTCGCCTTAGTAAGGTACAGACCCCAGCATTTTCCTGGTGTGAAAATAGGAAACCACGGACAATCATCGTAAAGGAATAGTACAATCATCACTCGAACTGAAATTTGAAGTCACAGCAAGAAGCGAAATGGAAGAGAAATTTGTTTTTCCCATTGTATAAGATATTGAAAATATCGAAGTTGCCATAGAAGGACTGGACAGAGTTAATTTTACGCCCCTAACTGCCAGAAATAATACTCGGCAGGTTCAAGAGGAACTCCCTAAATTAAACCGTTTCCGAGATATTTCCAACATAATCCACGCTCTTGTAAACTGTTCAAGGAATGACCAGCGGTAGCCATGGTAACACCAGCTCAAGATGTTCCATTCAACTTTCTCTCTAACTCTGTAAGAGGAAGGGCCAAAGAAATAGCGAGTTAACTTCAATATCTGCGTTTTTTGTGGTTCCGTCTCTCGAAGTCCTCAAGAAACGTTTCTTTAAGTCTTCAAGACCTACTGTGAGACCTTACTTTATAGCTGGATTTTATTCTAGGATACAATCCAGTAATTCATTTTCTGAAAATTAACCACGATTCCATGAATGAGTATGGAATAATTATTTTCAGGTGCGGTTACTTGCTTCAGTTGTATGTACCATAGTTTTACATTACTGTTCGTTTCTTAATTCTAAAATGATGCCTATATTACATATTTTTTTCTCGGTTTATTCCAACCTGTAGAGACTTCGATTTGAGTTGTAGATTGCAGCAATTGGAAAGTCTGCTCTGAGATTTTCACCTCAACTCCATCATTATGGTGAATCATAACTAAATTCTTAGTAGTAGAAACTAACTTACTGCTGATTAATGAGAATGTACTACATCAAGCTTTCGCTATGAGTGTAAATGAGGCTCAAGGACAATCGCTGAAAGCAGTGGGGATTAATTTGGAAATTCCGTGTTTCCACTATGGTCATTTTACGTAGATGGCTCCAGGGTTGAAACTTAGAATTTATGCGCCTATCCCTCTTAGCACTGAGGTTACGGATGATGGAAGTCTTTACTTTCCACTATTCTTGGGTTCTTGAATTTTTTTTCTGAAGACCCCATAAATATGCATCAACTCTTAAAAATGAAAATCCATAGTCTGTTTCCAGTCATGCGACCGGGTCAGGAATGGAATGAATGAAACCCCCATCTAGCGTAGAGGCGGGAATTGTGCCGGCTGCCGAAGCCTGTCGCACTCCTCTGGGGCAATGATTAATGAATGACAGATGGAATGAAATGATAATGGAGAATGTTGCTGGAATGAAAGATGACAGGGAAAATCAGAGTAACCGGAGAAAAACCTGTCCCGCCTCCGCTTTGTCCAGCACAAAATCTCACATGGAGTGACGGTGATTTGAACCATGGAACCCAGCTGTGAGAGGCCGGTGCGCTGCCACCTGAGACACGGAGGCTCAACTCTTAAAAATAAATATTTTAATTTATTTATTAATAATTCAGGAAGTCAGTGAACCAATCAAGGAAAAACAAATCGCTTGTATAATTTCCTATCAACTTATTCCTGTAATAATAAATAACTTTCAGAAGAAATAACGATGTCACTATTCTGTTATTGGTTTGAACCTTGGACTCATTTCCTCATCACTCCTTTCTTGTTCGGTTTTTATTTGTTCTTGCTCTTGGCCGGTGAGAGTACCATGTTAGTGCAAGCAAAAGATACCTTGGCCAAATCCCTTCTTAATCTAGACACGAATTAAACATCAAGTCTTACATTCTTGTCCGTGTCTAATGCTACAGAGCCGAATTCACCTTCCTCCAAGGTACTACGAACTAAGTCAAGACATATATATATGCCATGATAAGTGTTTTAAGCCAAAGAAATTGATCATAGCCGCCTCTGTGGTGTAGTGGTTAGTGTGATTAGCTGCCACCCCCGGAGGCCCGGGTTCGATTCCCGGCTCTGCCACGAAATTTGAAAAGTGGTACGAGGGCTGGAACGGGGTCCACTCAGCCTTGGGAGGTCAACTGAGTAGAGATGGGTTCGATTCCCACCTCCTCAAACTTCCTGGAAGTGTTTTTCCGTGGTTTCCCACTTCTTCTCCAGACAAATGCCGGGATTTGTACCTAGCTTAAGGCCACGGCCGCATCCTTCCCTCTTCCTTGCCTATCCCTTCCAATTTTTCCATCCCCCACCAAGGCCCCTGTTCAGCATAGCAGGTGAGGCTGCCTGGGTGAGGTAGGCCTACTGGTCATTCTCCCCAGTTGTATCCCCCGACCCAATGTCTCACGCTCTAGGACACTGCCCTTGAGGCGGTCGAGGTGGGATCCCTCGCTGAGTCTGAGGGAAAACCAACCCTGGAGGGTAAACAGATTAAGAAAGAAAGATATTGATCATTCTGATAATGTTGACACAAAACAAATATTTATACGGATGATATCACAATATTTTACTAATGTAGTCTACAGAGTAATATAATGTATAGCACCTTTCTGTCTCCTAGTTCACGGCAAGAGTTTTTTCTTCTTTTATCTGTATCTGCAGTAAGATTCAATACACCATCTCCCGTTCGCGGAGATAAGAGGCGCGCTGTGGAAGGAGACCCAGATGCTGGAAGGTAGGATGTGTAGCCTATGGCATCGTCTCGATCAACAGGTGAGCTTCTGCGCGTGCGTACTCGTGTGACGTCATGGCTGAAGGAGGTTCTCAGGCAATGAGCAGGGCATTGGCCGTAAGCCAAGTCCAGCGACGTACATATCTAGGGTTGGCTTGGTGAGCAAAGAATTACATATTAATGGCTTCCTTTGAAAGTACCGTCCACCTCTGTACTACTCGTTTAATTCACATATTGTCATGAAAAAATATAAGATGTACACTTGTCACAGTCTTGTACTTTCGTCCAGTTCCATGGCGAAATGGTTAGCATGCTGGCCTTTGGTTCAAGGGGTCCCGGGTTTGATACCGAGTCGGGGATTTTCACCTAATTGGTTAATTCGTCTGGCTCGTGGGCTGCGTGTTTGTGATGTCCTCGGCATTAGTTATCATCTTAGTTAGGGCCCCATCCTCACAGACATGCAGGACGCCTATAGGCCGACTACTCATAAAAGACCTGCACCGGGCCTTTCCCGAGGCTATACACCAATATGATAATAATAATAATAATAATAATAATAATAATAATAATAATAATAATAATAATAATAACGTCGAAGTTGACACAGAAGTGGCCTAAAAGGCCATACAACTAGACCTATTATTTGTCTTTTTTCATAAATGAAGCAACCGATAAAAATCAATGGTACAATGGCTGGAGGGTAGCCTATTCCTAATGAAGAGAAATAAGCTAACATTTGAATGAACACAATGGATAATCTGCGTTTCAACAGTGGCAATTTCAGAGCTGGGGTCAGGATAGGCGAAGAGAAGAGAACAGTTATGTTACGATTGTGAAAAACCGGATAACTGTCGACGTACTTCCTAACTATTACTTTCCTTAAGACTGATCACTCCTCTCAGCCGCGTACGGATATGTAGTCCATCAGAACAATTGTCTTTGTGTTCATATTCCTATGCCTGTGTGTACAGGAAAATGAAACTTGCATGCGTTATACTGTAGGAGGGAATCATGCATACATTTCTGCAGCAGGCCTATGCTACAAGGTATGTAAGGTTCATCAGTTTAGGCGGTGTTTGTGGTTACTGATTTATAGGGGTGGGGGAGGCGTGATTTTCAGCCTCTCTTCGTAGAGATAAGAACAAGATGTCTGAAGCTTTCCAATGTAATGAAATTGGGGTCAGAAAATAACAGGACAAATCCAAGGAAGGTTGGGCAGAAAAATGAAACTGAGCAGTCTGGCAGTAAGCAGAAGTAACGACAGGCTCAGCTAGATTCCAGAGGCTGCCTAACCAAAGTCACTACGGGTAGGAGATTAGAGGGATAAAGGAAAGACAAGGAAGACACGTCGTTTCCTCAAGAACATACAGATTAAAGAATTAAATCCATATAGGCGTATTATTGAAATGTATGAAAATACATTTAGGCCTTCATTCCGTAAGGCTTAATAGGCTCAAATTCAGCACGCAGCTTTACTTGACAGTTAATAGCATGATCATAGCTACGAGATCTCCAGTTCTCCATCGAATTTCGAATGACTAAAATAAGAATTTTTATTATTAGACCTATTATTATTATTATTATTATTATTATTATTATTATTATTATTATTATTAGGGAATATATTATTATGAAGATGTCAAAGTTGGAATACCGGTCAAATTCAAGTGAGATTTCTAGAATGGAACTTCACTCCCTATGGTTCGATTTCCACAGATTATTCAATATTGTACGCCACATGGCTTAAAATCATAAGGTTTACGTCCACATCAAATCAATCAATCAATCAATCAATCAATCAATCAATCAATCAATCAATCAATCAATCAATCAATCAATCAATCAATTAACAATAAATCGAAACATACCAAAAAGAAGGATGAGTGCCTGGCATCGTAGGCTATAGGCTTCAGTTCCTACCTGGTACACTTTTCTCGGAACCTTTCTCAGAAACTGTTCAACCTACAGATAATGTTTGTGACGGGTATCTACAGTTTTTGTATCTACAATACATGAAAGGTGAATTATATCTTGACAATAATTCAAATTAAATCTGATAAAATATTAAATGCGAAGAACGTACAATACCGTGCGCTCATTCTGTTTTCGAGCGAGTGGGCCTGTGCAAGTCCGTCCCCGCGCTGTAGGGGGCAACGTGTCCACCTGTCACCCGTCGGCCTCGGGTTTGATTCCCGGCCGGGTCAGGGGTTTTTAATTGTAAATGATTAATATCCCTGGCCTGGGGACATGGTGTTTGTATCGTCCTTAACGTTCCTTTCCTCACATTCAACCCTTTAGACTTCCGCCATTTACATAATACACGCAGGTTCCTCACATATGGTGCAAGTAGGGGCGAAAGATCTTCATAGGTCGACGCCCCGAACAAATAGCATTAAAGAAGGTCCTATGCAATGCAAGACTTTGTGTCAGATAACGAAAATGCTGTTGAAGAGGGTGAATTTTGGGCAGGAGCTATGCAATTTTTAGGTGATATCCGTATTGTTTACAGGACAGCTAATTTCTTGGTTTGTGTTGTAGCCTATATTCTATGTAACTTACATTTTGTGGTAAATTAATAAGTTGTGGATTGGCTGTCTTTGTTGATGTGTCGTAATCTCTGTAAGTATATTGTATTGCAGTGTTTTTGATTGGAGTAAATAAAGAAGGTTCCTTTCTATTATTTAGGTAAATGGGTCTAATTGAATCGTGAATTCATTTTCTCCTTATGTCGACCTCCTGATGAAAATTGAGAGCAGAAACAAGCTCGTCGGCGGGCTGATACAAATGGATGTAGAGGAATAGAGGAAGGATGGGGAAAGAGCACTCTATTTGAAGACGGCAGTGTATGAGGATGTGGAGTACTTCTGTGTTACCTTGTTTGTCCTTGTCTCCTTTTCTACTGCTTCCTCTTCCGATGCTGATCTGTCATTATGCTTATCGTATTATTTATGTTCCTATTCATGTCTCTTTCTGTTATTATTATTCCTGAACTTTTTCCAATTTATTGGGATAGGCACTTGATGTGGATTTGATCACGTTTTACGATCGGATGCCTTTGCTGGGCCAACGTTACGTAGAATAATAATGTTATTGGTTTTAATTTATACGTACTAACTACTTTCATGGTCTTTGCAGACGCCGAGGTGCCGACATTTTCTGCCGCATGAGTTATTTTATGTAGGCCTACGGCTAGCTGTAAATTTATTGTCACGCATTTTAGACCTTGAAATACCACCAGAGTGAGCCGGAAACGAATCCCGCCAAATTTTACTCAGAAGGGGAACAATTGGTAAGGAATCTGCCACCTTGGTTACAGCCCTAAATGCAAATCATTGGAGCTACTCAGCCCGGTCACTCCTACGTATCCAGTATTGCATGTTTCTGTGGTGGTTAATTGGGTGATGTGTTGTGCATAGATTAAGAAAAGTGGATTAAACAAGACGAACACAAACATCCAGTGCCGAGCAAGAAAAAATAACCATACACAGTTAGAATAATCGGAAATTCAACCCTTAGCCCTCTGAACCGATGGCCAGTATTCCGACAATTCGGTGTTGGTGCTGGACATACTCCTATCTTTGTACAGGCCCTTACAACTGGAAATTATGTTGGTTTAGTTTGGGAACTCTCCTAGTTAACTGGCTGGTTCTCCGGAAACTTGTCTGTTAATTATCTCAGCACGCCAGGAATGTGTTGTCCCAGAGTGCCAGGCTCGTGATTGGCGGGCTGTGTACGCTGAGGCCAACCCACTGCTCGTTTAGAGACAGCCGTGTAATTTGAGTAGAACAAGAAAATACGCTGCCTGTTGAACATCATATGGCCACGCTGGACTATTTATAACTTGCAACAGTATCATTGTTTACATCGAGAGCGGGGGCTCGATGACTCATTCCCCCGTCTAGTCCTTCAATTAACTAAAACTGAATAAATTGTTTGAGCCCTGCATTGCGAGAAGGCTGTAAATACGACTTCGCCACGAACCTCGAGTTCAAAACACGCTCTTAAAGTGTGTGACAATAAAACCGCACTCAGACGTCACGTGAAAGCAACGTATTAAGTGAGGTCGTGGATTAAACGGGAAGTGACCTGTGAACTTCCTCTTTTGAACAACACGCAAAATATCAGAGAGAATTTTACTGTAAGTTTAGGCGATTATTTCACGTTTAAAAATAGTGCACACCAGATGGACAGGCGACTCAAATAGGTCTCCTTGTTGAAGTGTAGAGCGGCTAATTTTCAGTCTTCTCGGCTATCAGCAGTTTAATATTGCCGAAATGGCTGAAGGAAAGCAGTCGTATTCAATATGCCTGTGTAGTTCCAAGATATCGTCGTTGCCGGGACAAAACCTGCTATGTGAAAATATTTTTGGATCTGCACTGACCCGCAGCACATACATTATGAAGAGCGAGAATGCCATGAAAATATTCACACAATATTGCACCTTAGATGACAGAACCTTACCGGCCAAAGTTCTAAGCTAAAATATTTCACAAAGGAGATTTTTTCCCGACAGTGATGATATTCTAAAAGCATTCAATTGAGATCTGCTAAGCAGGGTGGTGATCTTATTTATACATCATCGCAGTGAGAGTCCTTTAATAGTTTAGATATTATGATATTAGACTGATTGAAATATTTAAAAAACGTGTAAACATTTGCCACTGTAATTGCGATTAGAAATCCTGTAGTGCGCAGTAAATAAATAAATAAATAAATAAATAAATAAATAAATAAATAAATAAATAAATAAATAAATAAATAAATAAATAACAATTGGAGCGTTGACATGGGAAAGGTAGTAAGCCAACTGGTAGAGTAGATTTGCTTCTATTCAATTCAAAATGGTAAGTCGTTATTGCCAGCATCTTTATATGACCTTCATACTAGTTCTTTGTTTTTTATAAATAGGAATAATAATGTTATTTGCTTTACGTCCCACTAACTACTTTTACGGTCTTCGGAGACGACGAGGTGCCGGAATTTAGTCCCGCAGGAGTTCTTTTACGTGCCAGTAAATCTACCGACACGAGGCTGTCGTATGTGAGCACCTTCAAATACCACCGGACTGAGCCAGGATCGAACCTGCCAAGTTGGGATTAGAAGGCCAGCGCCTTAACCGTCTGAGCCACTCAACCCGGCTTTATAAATAGGTGCTGCGTGTACGTAACAATGGTTCTAGAAGAAGATGCGGAAATAATCAGAGAGGCTAAATATTTTCGGCCATTTTTTGTGACTCCGTCACGGAAAGCAAGATAGCCTATATTTAAATACTCAACATCTTAATATTAGAACTGTGAGCTCGATAAGGATTTCAAAAGCTGAATTTAGCTCATTTAAGATAAGCAATCGTTCGACGAGTTAGAACAGTAGAAGGAGCGCAACATCCTCAAAAGAGGGCGGTTCTATCACACGATCCTTAAAACCACTCAACCACTTGGAGGAATACCACCATCAGCGAACCTAAAAAGGACTTGTTGGCTAGGCTGAATTTCGTGGATGAAAAATATTATGCGTTTTATCGTGAAAATTGAGCTTGAAACGTACACGTCGGCTGTAAAACTAATTAGACAGTGATTTTTCACAACGTACTATATCGCACAATAGTGCCTGAAACATAAGTAGGCTAGCACAAATTTGTGTGTTTAACTGACAAGTGGATTACTCCTTGATTTTACATTATTTGTTTTCGGTAACATCTCCTTCAGAATGCTGAAAAAACATCTTTTTTCCTGTAAAATTAACTTTTTATAACTTATTGCTTTTCCCATGTCAATGCCTCAATTAAATATAACTTCGTGATGGTCATCCTTGTTCCATCGTAAGAACTATACTATTGCCAGGGGCTACTTGCTGGGTTTAATTCCCCGTCAGAAAATCGAAAGAGAAACAAAAAGTCTGCTTCTGGATAGTTCAGTTCATTCAGCCTGCAGGAGTATAAAAAAATGAGGAAATGGCGTATGGCTTTTAGTGCCGGGAGTGTCCGAGGACAAGTTCGGCTCGCCAAATGCAGGTCATTTGATCTGACAACCGTAGGTGACCTGCGCGTCGTGATGAGGATGAAATGATGATGAAGACAGCACATACACCCAGCCCCCGTGCAAGGGAAATTAACCAATTATAGTTAAAATTCCTGACCCTGCCGCGAATCGAACCCGGGACGCCTGTTACCAAAGGCCAGCACGCTAACCATTTAGCCATGGAGCCGGACAGCCTGCAGGAGTAATTCGTGATTATTAAGGGCGGCCAGACATGAAAATGGCCACCTTGTCCCTCTTTGTGTCAGTTAATAATAGTGGAAGTCTGTAATTTAGTCTACACTAATTCGAGGTCTTTCATGGCCTGTACCCTAAATGGAATGGTTAGCGTGCTGGCCTTTGGTCACAGGGGTCTCGGGTTCGATTCCCGGCAGGGTCGGGAATTTTAACCATCATTGGTTAATTTCTCTGGCACAGGGACTGGGTGTGTGTGTCGTCTTCATCATCATTTCATCTTCATCATGACGCGCAGATCTCCTATAGGCGTCAAATCGAAAGACCTGCAACTGGAGAGCCGAACATGTCCTCGGACACTCCAGGCACTAAAAGCCATACGCCATTTCATTTCATTTCATGGCCTATACCAAATATTTGTCTATACGAAGATGACTTTACGTATACTCGTAGAGTTGTCAGGGAGAAGAAAACGTGTAATATAAATCAGTCAAAACTGCTTCTGTGAATATATGCTGAAGAACTGAATCATTACTTAAAATATTTTCAACCCATAAACAGTGCCAGTCTAATCAGTATAGGCTACAGTTGGTCCTTAGCTCAACGGCAAATTATTGGCCTGTGGATTCCGATATCGTCGACTCAGACCAAGCGGGAAGAAATCCATTCGGCACCTCATGTCGCAAAATGCTGGCATAGGCTATAGATAAGCCGACGACACATTCGGTGTTTATTCTACAAAATGAATTACGACTCTGCAATGTCGAAATTGAAATGGAAGACGCCTAAATGGTAAGAAATCAAACTGCCTGTACATGTTAAGTGAGACCATATGAATAGAAATGCTAGTTCTTTATCTGTGAAACAGGATATCATCGGGACAAAACCTCCTGTGTGACAATATTTTTTGGAGATATACTGACCCGCAGCACACACATTATGAAGAGCGAGAATGCCTTGAGAATGGTCACACAATATTGCACCTTAGATGACAGAACCTTACCGGCCAAAGTTCTAAGCTAAAATATTTCACATAGGAGGTTTTGTCCTGGCAGCGACGATATGCTTTCCTGGAAAGTTAAAAAACTTATAAGTTCTTCAGGAAGCTTTATATCTATTCTTATATTTCAACTGAAAATAGAAGTGAAATAGGTATGCACAGTCCCAAGCACGACTATAACGATCGAATCCTAAAATCCTAGTAGTCTATTGGTAAACGAAGTGCGGATCACCCAGATTGCAATGGGGTAAGCTTGAGAATTTTACCTATTGGCTAGTGATAGATATCTCCTGGGATATTTGGCCGCATTGGTATTATTATTATTATTATTATTATTATTATTATTATTATTATTATTATTATTATTATTATTATTATTATTATTATTATTATTATTATTATTATTATTATTATTATTATTATTATTATTATTATTATTATAAATGCCGATGTCTTCCAGATTTTTTGAAAGTAAATATCCCATTTCCCTCCTCACCAGAAAGGATCAACAAGATTAGAACATGCCAAATTCCTCAAGATTTTTTAACAATATGGGTGCTGGTTTCCTCCTTCACCAGGAGGGGGCAACATATTTAAACATGCCAGCTTCCTCCAGGCTTCTAAGGTAGATATTCCCCTTCTCTCGTCACAGAAATGAGCAGCAAGATTTAAACATGCTATCTCCCTCCAGATTTTTTTATTATGTGTGCCATTCCTCTTCTCACCAGGAATGAACAACAAGATTTAAACATCGTTGGCTTTCTTTTAAAACCTCGTATGTCTCAATGCTCGTCCTGCCCATTATATTCCTTAAGGCTGGTCACGCCCCTCAGCCATATACTGATACGCTGTCCATAAGAATAATTTTCGTTGTGTTCATTTTCCTTTGCTAGTCTGTGAATGAAAATGAACCTTATCATACCGTATTGTAGGGATGGTGTTTGCATGGCGAATTTATGCACTCCTACAGTATAATGTATTTAAGGTTCGTTTTCCTTTACATAGCAGTAAACATGCCGTAGTCATGCTGTAGTGGACATCAAGAAAATGGAAATATTGTTTTGACAATCTTGTAAAATTTTGTCTGTGAATTTGAGTATCGATAGTTAACATTACTCATCACAGCTGACTAATATATGACTGAACATAACATATCACTATCCATTATGTCGATGGCTTAAGTCTAAAATCTCGTACGTCCCAACGCTCTTCCTATCCATTATACTCCTTAAGACTGGTACACATTTATTTATGCAGTCCATCAGAATAATATCCGTTGTGTTCCTTTTCCTGTGTTAGCGAGTAAAGGAAAATAGTTTTTACCATGCCGTACTGTAGGGATGTTGTTTGCAAGCGAATGTTCGCACGCCTACAGTATTTAAGGATCATTTTCCTTTGCATATAAGCATAAACAAATGAACACAACGAAAATTGTTCTGACGGGATGCATATCCACATGTGGCTGGGAGGCGTGACCAGTTTTTAGGTATATAATGGATAGGAAGAGCGTTGGGACTTACGAGGTTTTAGACGTAAGCCATCGAAATAATGGATGGTATTATGTTATGTTCAGTCAGTTGTTAGTTGTAATGAGTACTGTGACGAGTAGGCTATATATCGTGAAATACAGTATAATGTACAAACAGTGGAGTTATTTGAACCTAACCACTACAATGCCAATTCCCTTCAGAATTGTTATAAGTAAATACTCATTTCGCTCCTCGTCAAAAAGGAACAGCAACATTTTTACACTCCGACATCCTCGGGATTTTTAGAAGAAAATGTCCAATTTCCCTCCTCACCAGAAAGAACCAAAAATATTTAGGTTAAAAATGCCAATTGCCTTCAGATTTTCTTAGTAAATATCACATTTCTCTTCTTTCCAGAAAAAAGCACAAAGATTCAAAAGTGCCAGTTCCATCCAGATTTCTTTTTTGGTAAACATCCAATTTCCCTTCTCACGAGAAAGGAACAACAAGGTTTAAACATGCCATTTCACTCCACAACTTTTAGTACATATCCAATTTCCCTTCTCAAAAGAAAGGAGCGCTTAACGTCATTCTTTCTATGTTTAGTCCTCAGCCCGAAGGCTGGTTGGATCCTCAACAGCTACGCCATCAACTGTCATAAATGGCCTAGGCATCACTGAAGAGACGTACTAGGGAAATGAGGAGTGAGGTAGTTTCCCGTTGCTTTCCTCACCAAGCCAGAAGTTGGTATTACATATCAGTCTGCCAAGCCCACTGAAATGCATGCACCAACTGACCCTATGAGCAACATTTTCATACCATTCATAGCAGGGACTGGCTGCATAAGGAATGGCATTACTAGCATCACTCATACTTCAGTCACTTTCATCTTGTCAAAGCCAAGGATAAAGCCGAGACAGATCAATGAAAGTAACAATATTGCTCTAGCCCATACCAGAAGACATAGTGCACTGTAAACACTAGGTCCTGCCAGCAAAGGCATCTTCTTTCTATAAGAGACCATAGTAGACTATATCGTTGAGCGAAAATAGAAATCGAAAATACAGGCATAAATCGAGTAACATACAGCATGCTCATTCGATACAGCGCAGTATACCGGAGACTAGACTACTGACTATTGGATAGGTCCAGGAATTGATAGTGTAGAGGAAATACACATTATTTCAGAAAAACTTTCAAAGATGGTGTTAGGATTTGGACGTGTGAATTGAAAACCTGTAATTACCGTTTAAAAGCTTATTCGTAAGGTGAAGTGCTTACAGAACGTTCAATACTGTCGTGAAAATACACCACGGGTATTATTTTATCCCTTGACAGTCCGAAGTCTGTGCAAAACGTGACGAAAAATTGCGTGCCTGGTTCAAGTATTTCCTAGAGTGGGAATAAGAGTTAGATGAAAGAGAACAACGGCAAAATGGGACGGAAAAGGGCTGGTCCCTTTATGGGAAGGGAACCAGTACATCTAATTACCTAATTTATGAAAGGCATCCATTTTACTCAAAATTGTTATTTTCCTTCTTTCTCACGATTCTACTGTGTGTAATTGAGGTATTATGAGATTAGGGGTAAGTAATTTATAAGCAATCAAAGGCATTAATCGATGGCCTAGAATGAAAACTTCGTATCTCAAAAAGTTCTTCCTGTCCATTATTTCACTTAAGACTGGTTACGCCTCCCAGCCACACACGGATATGCAGCCCATCAGAACAATGTCCGTTGTGTTCTTAATTCCTATGCCGACGTGTTATCGTACCGTACTATAGGAAAGTATGTCTGCGTGACGTATTTACTAACTCCTAGTATAATTTTTATAAGGTTCATTTTTTCTTTACGCGCCAGCATAGGAAAATAAACCCAACGAACATTGTTCTGCTGGACTGCATACCCAAATGTGGCTGGGAGGCGTGACCAGTCTTAAGGGAAATAATGTCCGACTCGCTGGCTGAACGGTCAGAGGGTCCCACTTTCGATTCCCGGCCGGGTCGGGGATTTTAACCTTAATTGGTTAATTCTAATGGCACGGGGGCTGGGTGTATGTGTTGTCTTTATCATCATTTCATCCTCATCACGACGCGCAGGTCACCTACGGGTGTCAAATAGAAAGACCTGCACCTGGCGAGCCGAACCCTTCCTGGGATATCCCGGCACTAAAACCATACGACATTTCATTTCATTTCAGGGAAATAATGGATAGGAATAACTTTTTGAGATACGAGGTATTAAATCTAGGCCATCGTAATGTTGACAATCGGGTCGCAGTGAGAATTGGTGGTAGAATGAGTTTCTACGTGAATTATTTACTGAAAGAAAGAAAATCACAGAGAGTAAATTAGTTATGCGGATATGTAGCAGGTAGTTTGGTCAATGTCGACGACTTTCTGTTAGTGACAGACGGTGCGGATGGCCTGCAATGCAATACCCTGGAACTTGAAGGAGATGCAGTGAGTACGTTAGCGAAGTGAGCATTTCCCAAGAGGACTGAATGTCAGGTCGGGATTACAAAACTGGAACAGGTAGATCATTCCAATCATTTACGATGTATATTCTCCCAGGATTGTGGAATACTCAGTTCAACAGAATTAAGACGCAGCAAAGCGAATGCGATCAACAGTATTCTCTAAGAAAGAAGTCAGCTCCCGAACGAAACTATTTTTACACCGGTCTGTTTTCTTGCAGGACGGGAGTGAAAGTTGGGTGGACACGGGTACATCTTATTTATGTAAGTTAGAAGTAACCGGCATGAATCTAGCGAGCATGCCTGCTGGTACAACCAGGTGAAAACAATTGCGGGAGGTTACTCGGAATAAGAAGCTAAAAACTAAGTGAGGAGTGAATTTGATGGATGAAGTTTTACGCATAAAACGGCTTCCGTGGTTGGGTCACGTGAGACGATTGGAGGAGGGTAGGTTACCTATGATGATAATGGACTTGCTTGTGGAGAGTAATAGAGGTAGAGAAAGACCAACGTGATTATTTTTATTTAAAGATAAGAGGTGTGGAACTAAACTAGGCCGCAGAGCTAGTTTCAAAAACAGAACTGGTGAGGAGTTTCGTTAATGCACATAGGCTTGAAAACTGAACACTGAAAGGCATAACAGTCTGTAATGAAGCTGTATGTATGTATGTATGTACTGTATATATGTATGTATGTTCACCGGACGACATTGCCGTGTGGTTGGGGTCGCACAGCCGTGAGCTTGCATCCGGCAGGTAGTGGGTTTGAACCCCATTGTCCGCAGCCCTGAAGATGGTTTTCCGTGGTTTCCCATTTTCACACCAGGAAAATGCCTTTCCTATCCTATCGTCGCCATAAGACCTATCAGTGTCTGTGTGACGTAAAGCAAATTGCAAAAAAAAAAAAAAAATTTAAAGAAATATATTCAATTAATCTTTTAGGGTCGAAAAACTCGTAACGTCGTTTCAGCCTTTGAAGTTAGAATTATTATCCTTAGAAGGGTTAGAATTCGAACCCGTGGCCTTCGACTAAGGGACTAAATACTAACCCTACACTGTGGAGCAGCGCACTAGCCTACAGTATGTTGTAAACTCCACCCTTCTACCAATAAACCGCTGTCTGCGAGCTTGGGAGGAGAGGTCAAAGAAGAAATATCCACCCATCTTGTTCGGCTCGCAGAGAACAGTGGTGCAAGAACAGCGTTACATGTTAACGGTACCGGACCCTTGGATTACATCGAGCTGTAAAAGAAACAAAAGTGCTGGAGAAAGCATGCATAACAATAGGAGCCCAATGGTCGGTGAAAGCTGTATTAGTCTAAATATTTGGGCCACGGCTGACCACAAGAAACAACCCTTCCTCCCTGGCCTCATTCCGCCAGCTCCTTCCATAAATCCAGCCTCTATCTTGTGACGGCTGTGAAAGTAGGACGACCGAAGTATCTCCCAAAAAGAAAAAGAGTAAACATGAATAGATTCATAGCTGGCGAACGACAGATTGCTTCATATGACAAAGCTTAGAGTCATCGTGAAATTTCACCGAATTTATCTAGAATCCTAAACGATGTGTCACAATCATACCACGGCGTATATTGCTCAGCATTTAAAGGTTTCTTTCTCAGTAAAATATAATACAGACTTTCAATAATTTCCTGAGTTGTATTATTTTTGCTAGTGGTTTAACTTCCCACTGATTCATACAGGTTTTCGGTGACGATCATGTAAGATGTGGATAGTACTACAAAGTAAGCATCCGTGGTCTTAATTAAACCAGCCATCTCCTAAATGTAAGCTTACGGCTACCCAGCCCATACCGCACAGCTAACTCACCCGTTCTTCGAAATGAATGTCAATCTAGTCCATCCCACTTGAGGCTGTTTCGTTCATATATAGAGTCGAATAGAGCAGATAGAATATAATAGATTTATTCCTTTCTGATGACTTTCAACGCTGGGCGACTTTAAGGAGCCATTGTCCAAATGAAGGTTCTGCCTGTTTTTTGAATAACTCTGTTATCAGGTCTCCTTAAGTTTAATCATAGGGGAAAAAGTAAGAAGTGACCCATGATTAGTATTCAGTTATTCGTTTTCACTTTTATCCCTTATTTATCGTCATCATTTACTGAGGATTGTTTCTTCAGCTAAGTTCTGAGGAACCACGAGACCCTGGACTGAGTTTTACTAGACTCCTTTTATCTTTCAGTTCAGCTCCCCTTGGCCCACTTTTGCTCTGCTCTAGTCTCGCCTCTGTAAGTTTTACGGAATCTCAGAAGTAAGGGTGTTTCTGCCTGTCATGGCGCATGCATTTGCTCACCCGAAAGCATGTGAGCTGTTCATAATCCTCGCTTAAAACAGCTTTCGTCATCATCATCATCATCATAATCATCATCATCATCATCATCATCAAAGAAATGTATAGCCTATGTATTCGACACTTAGTATAGTCTTCTCGTACAATATTCAAATAGTCTGCAGGTTGGAGTGACTTGCACTTATTATGATACCGACCTCTGCCACTTACTGAAAATCCTCAATTGAGCCCTAGAGGCAGACTAAATCCCGTTCCATCCCTCAGACCTGGATGATTAAGGGCCGTTTTCCCCAAATGAGTTTAAACTAGGTTTATTTTAATCTGGTTTAAGTCTGAGTTTAAACTAACATTGATTTTCCCCATATTGGTTTAAACTTTGTATCAAGTTTAAACCTGGCTCAGAGTTAAACCTTCTATATTGTTGGTTTAAACTGCTGTTTATATTCAACTTTCTTGACATTTTATTAACGTATCTGTGATTTTCCTAATAGAAGGGTTAGTTTTGACTACCAGTACTGCAGCACTTTAATGAAAAACGTACTAAAATTATAACCTAGTATTAGCATTAGAAAAATGGGAGAATTTATTGAAGTCTTCGGTTAAATAGGAAATAATTTTGATGTGCAAGAGAGGTTAAGAAGCCGCGTTCCAACAAAAGTTTACAATCTTGGAAAATCGGATGTAACGGAGTTCTTTGATGGATTTATAATTCATAAGCGAACAGCAAGGATTGTCTAGTATCGAAGAAGGATTCATTTTAAACGTCAACTGCACGAAATAATGCTATTTCGCTAGAAGCAATGATTCTGGTTGCTTTAAGATATGATGCAGCAGGCATTTTTTTCATTAACAACAGGGACCACAGACCTTAAATTGCAGTCTCCTTATAATATTATATACTGTAAAATACTCTTCGTGGTATGAATACTGTAATGTGAAGCATACAAATATTCCTACATAAGTCGTGTAATACGTCCGCTCTTCAGGTGGTACCTGGTGGCTGTAGTCGCTAAAGCGTGAAGTCAGCATCGTCCGAATCCGCGACAAGGCGGTTCGAATCTAATTTGTCGAAAATAATTTTACCATCAGAATGTTGACCGGCACGGTAGGAGAGGCGGTGGTATACAATTTCTAATCGCTAGATTATATATTTATAGGATCAGAAAAACAAAGTATTTCATGCTTGCTAGTAAACTTGTAATAGAATAGATTATAGTTAAGAATGTTTCATCGTATCTATTGCCAGCATACCAGCAATAGAAATATTAATGCTATAGGGAGAAGAGTATTATGCATACAGTACGACATATCGCGAACTTGGTTATGTTATAAACGAATATGGAATCAAGTAATGCATCTCCAAATAATACATCCTCAGTGGTCTGTCTGCTGGATCCAAGGTTTGTGAGATTGATCCCGGCCGAGGGCGATGGATTTTGATAGGAGATAGATCCCGAGCATGCTTGGAATTTGTTTACTTGAAATTCACATAAATGTTGATTTTCTGAGGAAAGGAATACCGTAGGCCTATTGCTGAAAGACCAGGATTTTAATATGTCAACGTTCCCGTGTGTTCCGTAAGACAATACAGACATCAAAAGACACGTATTAGGCCCACGGTACTTGCTTATGGTAAAGCATAACAGAGAAAAATAAGAAATAAAAGTGCGTTCCAATAAATTGTAGACAGCAATAGGTAGAATTATATGACACAACACTTCGCACAAATGAAAACAATTTATTTATCAGTAAAGCTAATATCCCGCCGAATTTGTTCTTTATTCACTACGTACGATAGCATTAATTCGCCACAAACAGCTGATATTATTACAAAAATGTCGGTCATTGAATTACTTGGCTCTGATTGGCCAATTCCAATCGACCTTGCCTTCGACTATTCCTTCAGTGCAGCCAACGTTAGCGCCAACGACAGCTCGCCCGTTTAAACTAAACGAGTGTCAGAAATTGGTGGAGAAAATGGACGCAACTTTAAACTAGGTACTAAAGTTAAACGGGTTTAATTTATACCAGGTTTAACTCGATTTGGAGAAAATGGCCCTAAGTCCCTAGATAAGGCCGGTTATTCAGTTAATGGCCCGAAGCAGGGTGCGAAATCAGAAATAAATGGCGGGGGGAAGGGACATAAGGCTTAACTACTAGTGTTTATTTCAGGCAGTATTTCGCGGGGGGTTAAATTTCTCCTGTAATTTAATTACCCCCTCCTCCAGACAAATGTAAATTGTAGATATTTTTGTTTGAATGTTGTTGTTATAAGGCGAATGATGAACATTAGAACATTATTCCAATCAGCTGAGAAGTTTTGAGAGTGTCATTTTCTTACGAAAGGCCAGACGAGGCGCGATTTTTCCCGATTTATTGCTTTATTGGTGGAACCTTTCTCTATCAGGGCTAAGTTTTGACTGAAAATTTGTGTCGGTTTGTACACTGCTTAAGTGAATATTGTCCTGTTGGCCACTTATCGGAAACACACCCTCTCCAAGAAGTGATGTAAGTTCGAGCTACTTAGAGAAATGACAAAGGAGGAGAGCTTCAAGTAATTTATATTTTTCCCGGGTTTCAGATGGACTTGTCAGAGTGAAACATGAATAATAGGTTGCAGGTCCGGCAAGGTCTGGCACTCACTTGAATTATTGCTGATGTTTTCATAAAAATAAGTACAGTAAAAATAATTTCAGTCATAAATTATATGTATTCTACATTTTCCTCATAATTTTATAATGAAAGAATCGCCCCCGGGAAATTTTAGTGGGGTGGTGGTGGTGGGGGGAATCTTTGAGATAAAATCGTCGGTGGGGGGAATCCCTCCCTTCCACCCCCTCCCCTTCCGCGATTTCGCACCCTGGCCGAAAGCCACATACGCTATTTATCCACCAACATTTGTGTAAAAATGTATACTTTCAAATATAATAATTTAAAACCTATAGATATCACTATCATGGACGACCAATAAGTACCTTCTAACAAGTTATAGTTTTCATCAAGATGTAGCTCTAATGAAGTCTATAAGGAATTAATTAACATTTGAGGGACAAAATATTCCTGAGAAAATGCAAGACAATTTTACCTCAAACCCTCTGAAGTTTGAAATAATGTATCTGAAATCGTCATCTGCATTGCTTGACCGCCTTCAAGAAGCAGGAGTGATGTAGTTTTGTATTGATATTGATTTAGACTTATTCTCGAATGTAAATAAACATGCATTGTACTCAAGTATATTTTAGAGGAATTGTCGGAGAATTGCTCTGCCACCATACAGTATGAACCTCAGTTTGTCAAGTTAGTAAGAGTCGGAAAGTACCGCTCCTCATTTTAGTGCGTTTGACGATGTCAATTAGGTGCATATTTTGTAATATTGTAGTTTACGAACAGTAATTCCAGTAGATAAAGTAGGCAACAATAAAATTACACTTGATTATTTCTATGATTTTCCTCTTATTATAACCTAAAATAAAAATAAGCACTGCAATGTAAATATGTAAGCAATGTCTTCGTGATCAGTAGGCTACCTGTCATTAACATTTCTCGAAGCAGAACGATAAGAAGCATTAGCCTACTCTCCGGGGATCTAACCCTTGGCACCCACCCCGTCACTCTCGCAGTAAAGAGTTTCATTATCATGGCGCTGGCTGGTTGAACATCTCTTTGTTTTGCCCTTTAGAACAATCATCACTACCACCATCCACACCAGCCTAATATGCAAAGTTAACCATACCCGCTTCTATGTTATAGACTATACATTCCAATCTCTAGCACCAAATAAACCTTTACCACAAAGACTAACAGACTAACTTCAAAAGGGAAAAACGAATTATTAGCGTCCTCTGTGGACCAGTCGTAATGTCGGCTTCTGTATTCCAAGACTGCGGGTTCATGCTCGTGCGAAGTTGTTGGATTTATGAAGGGTGGAAAGAAGAGTTTTCGGTAGTTCATGCAGACCAATAAGGACATATATAATCTAAGTGCTGGTGACATATTCAGTGTTAACCGTATAAAATGAATTAGAACTCTACAGGATATCGCTCAGAAGAGTTCCTTTATATCCACGACCTAGTCGAGTAAAACGGAAGGTTAAAATTGACACCCATGCAGCATAAACAGTACTGAATCAAAAATACCTGTACACGGTAGTGGAGGTCTATTATTATTTAATTATTTATATATTCATTGAGAACATCCAGAACCACGTTATGTCTTATTACATTTGGCAACGAATTTTGCTTTCTTTTGAGCCCACAAGTCTCCCATTCTTTTGGGTAGGCTTTCTTAGGGCTATGTTCCTCCGTACAAGGTACATCGTGTCGCCTTTTCAGTTGTTCGCCTCGGTTTAGCCGGTTCTTCACTATCTTTCTTTCCGGAAGAGATCTCTGTCAAAGACGTCTTCAAATTTAATTTGTACCATTTGGAGGTCGTCTTTGGTGTTTCTAAACCAAGGTATTATTATTATTATTATTATTATTATTATTATTATTATTATTATTATTATTATTATTATTATTCGCTATTTTTTCACGTAGGTTTTACGTCACACCGACGCAGACAGGTCTCTTGGTGACGATAGGATAGAGCAGGGGTAGGAGTGCGAAGGACAGGGCGAGTTGGCCGTGCGGTTAGGGGCGCGCAGCTGTGAGCTTGCATCCGGGAGATAGTGGGTTCGAATCCCACTGTTGGCCCTGAAGATAGTTTTCCGTGGTTTCCATTTTCACACCAGGCAAATGCTCGAGCTGTACCTTAATTAACCCACGGCGCATCCTTCCCATCGTCGTTTCCTATCCCAGCGTCCCCATAAGACCTATCTGTGTCGGTGCAACGTAAAGCAACTCGCAAAACAAAAAGTAGTGCGAAGGAAGCGAACGAAGCTATAATTAAGGTACAGACCAAGCATTTCCCTTGTGTGAAAATGGGAAACCACAGAATGCCATCTTCAGGGCTGCCGTTAGTGGAGTATAAATCCCCAGTTTTCTCATTGCAACATAACAACTACACGGTTCGAATCGCGTAGCCAATTAGCTACTCCATGGTTTGGGTTACTGTAGTCACGTCCTAGTTCGTGAACCATGGGCAACGGCTGAGTGGCCTAGTAAGTGGTCCTGAATGTCGGGATACCAGTTACTACGGAATGGGAGTGGGCATCTCGGACATATTCTGAGTCATGGCCTCCTTTGTGCTCAGGCGGACAGGGCTATACAATTCACCGGTGGTCCCTAACCCGTTAGAGGAGAGATCCTCACTTGTACTATGTGTAAGTAGGGTAGCATACTGCTTCATGAATTTACCGAGCTCAAAACATTTAAGCAAGCCTCGGACCTATGAGAGTAACGGAGTCCCACTGCCATTTGAAAGACGGGGACTCCTTGGAAACAACTTGGCGAACGAAATGGAATTCGATGGGGAGCTATCAATATTAATGGGGCTTATGGAACAAAGTAAGTAGAACTGGCTGAGTCAGCAAAGAGGATGCACCTGGATGTGCTAGGAGTAAGTGATATTCGGTAATGGGGAGATAACGAGGAGGAGCTAGGAGATTATAAAGTATACTTGACGGGTGTTAAAAAGGGAAGGGCAGAGTCTGGAGTATGGCTGTTCATCAAGAATACTATTGCACGCAACATAGTTTCGGTTAGGCACGTAAACGAGCGAATGATGCGGGTAGATTTCGCAGTTGGGGGAATTAGGACGAGAATTGTCTCCGGGTATTCACCATGTGAGGGTGCAGATGAGGATGAAATTGACAAGTGTTATGAAGCATTGAGTGACATCGCAGTCAGGGTCAACAGCAAGGATAGGATAGTGCTAATGGACGATTTCAATGCGAGAGTTGGAAATAGAATTGAAGGATACGAAAGGGTGATTGGTAAATGTGGGGAAGATATGGAAGCTAATGGGAATGGGAAGCGTTTGCTGGACTTCTGTGCTAGTATGGGTTTAGCAGTTACGAATACATTCTTCAAGCATAAGGCTATTAACCGCTGCACATGGGAGGGTAGGAGTACCAGATCCATAATAGACTATATCTTAACCGACTTCGAATTCAGTAAATCTATTAGGAATGTACGGGTTTGTCGGGGAGTTTTCGATGAAACAAACCACTATCTGATCTGTAGTGGACTGAATATCTCCAGGTCTAGGATAGAGAAAGTGAAATATGTCTGCGAACGAATAAGGGTAGGAAATCTCCAGGACTAGGAAATTAGGCAGAAGTACGTGGACATAATTAGTAGGAAGTTCCGAACAGCAGAGAGTAAGCAGGTTCAGGATATAGAAAGAGAGTGGGTAGCATACAGGGATGCTGTAGTAGAAACAGCAAGGGAATGCCTAGGAACAACTTGTGTGTAAAGATGGGAAAAGGCGAACATCTTGGTGGAATGATGAAGTGAGACCAGCCTGTAAACGTAAAAAGAAGGTTTATCAGAAATGGCTCCAAACAAGGGCCGAGGCAGACAGGGAGTTGTACATAGATGAAGGAAAAAAGCGAAACAAATAGTAGCTGAATCCAAAAAGAAGTCGTGGGATGATTTTGGTAATCACCTGAAAAGGCTAGGTCAAGCAGCAGGGAAACCTTTCTGAACAGTAATAAATAATCTTAGGAAGGGAGGGAAAAAGGAAATGAACAGTGTTTTGGGTAATTCAGGTGAACTCCTAATAGATCCCAGGGAATCACTGGACAGGTGGAGGTAATATTTTGAAAATCTTCTCAACGTACAAGGAAAACTTCATGCTGGTGTGGCGAACGACGGAGCTCATGGGAAGGAGGAAAATTATGTGGATGAACTTACCCTTGAGGAAGTGGAATGCATGGTAAATAAACTCCATTGTCATAGAGCAGCAGGAATAGATGGCATTAGACCTGAAATGATGAAGTATAGTGGGAAGGAAGGGATGAAATGACTTCATAGAATAATATTAGCATGGTGTGTTGGTAAGGTACCTTTAGATTGGACAAGAGCAGTAATTATACCTATCTATAAGCAAGGGAACAGAGAGGATTGTAACAACTATCGAGGTATCTCATTTATTATTATACCAGGCAAAGTATTCACTGGCATCTTGGAAGGGAGGTTGCGATCGGTGGTTGAGAGGAAGTTGGATAAAAACCAGTGTGGTTTCAGTCCACAGAGAGGCTGTCAGGTTCAAATTTTCAGTATGCGCCAGGTAACTGAAAAATGCTACGAGAGGAATAGACAGTTGTGTTTATGTTTCGTTCATATAGAGAAACCATATGGCAGGGTACCGGGGGAAAAGATGTTCACTATACTGGGGGACTATGAGATTAAGGGTAGATTATTAAAACCAATCAAAGGCATTAATGTTGACAATTGGGCTGCAGTGAGAATTGATGGTAGAATGAGTTATTGGTTCAGGGTACTTACAGGGGCTAGACAAGGCTGCAATCTTTCACCTTTGTTGTTCGTAGTTTACATGGATCATCTGCCGAAAGGTATAAAGTGGTAGGGAAGGATTCAGTTAGGTGGAAATGTAAGCACTCCGGCCTATCCTGACGACTTGGTCTTAATGGCAGATTGTGCCTACAGCCTGCAGTCTAATATCTTGCCACTCGAAAATAGGTGCAATGTGCGTGGTATGAAATTTGGCCTTTCGAAAACTAAATTGATGTCAGTAGATAAGAAATTCAACAGAATTTAATGTCAGATTGGTGATACCTCGTACAAAGCTGGAACAAGTAGATAATTTCAAGTATTTAGGATGTGTATTCCCCCAGGATTGTAATATAGTAAGTGAGATTGAATCAAGGTGCAGTAAAGCTAATGCAGTGAGCTCGCAGTTGCGATCAACAGTATTCTGTAAGAAGGAAGTCAGCTCCAGGACCAAATTATCTTTACGTCGGTCTGTTTTCGGACCAACTTTGCTTTGCGGGACCGAAAGCTCGGTGGACTCAGGATATCTTATTCACAAGTTAGAAGTAACAGGCATGAAAGTAGCGAGAATGATTGCTGGTACAAACAAGGTGGAAACAATGACAGGATGGTACTCGGAATGAGGATATAAAGGCTAAGTTAGGAATGAACTCGATGGATGAAGCTGTACGCGGTTTCGGTGGTAGAGTCATGTGAGGCGAATAGAGGAGGATAGGTTACCTAGGAGAATAATGGACTATGTTATGGAGGGTAAGAGAAATAGAGGGAGACCAAGACGACGATGGTTAGACTCATTGTCTAATTTAAAGATAAGAGGTATAGAACTAAACGAGGCCACAGCACTAGTTGCAAATAAAGGATTGTGGTGACGTTTTGTAAATTCACAGAGCTTGCAGACTGAACGGAGAAATGCATAACGGTACATTATTATTATTTCTTCCAGTACTATTTAATTATTGATGGCATGTAGACTACCTATGTAAGTATTACGTTATCTGGCTTTTATACCTATTATCTTTTCAAAGTCAAAAATGATGTATTATTTCTGATACCCAGAGTAACTTTAGTTTTCAGATTCATATATCAAGTAAACTGATGCCTTTCCGGAGCATGCTTTTCACTTGAGCAGTGAAGTTATATGATTTTGTCTAATAAACTGTCAATTGTTAATTGCACTCTGTGTCCAGCTCCTTGGCTTAATTGTGAGCGCAATGGTCTCGGATTCGATTCCCACCCTGGTCGGCTGCTTTTACTCACGTCTGATGAATTCTGCTGGCTCGAGACTTAGTGTTTGTGTTCATCTTATTGCATGTATTCATTTAAACACATAACACTACCAATGACCACAGGAACATGCAATAGTGAACACAGTAGTGAATGGCTGCGTGGGGTTGGCGTCAGGAAGACATGCGGCAGTACAATTGGGCTTAATACACATCCAGTGCTGACACCAGCTCGTTGGAAAATCGCCATCAAGTAGAAGTAGAACAGTTGAGAGCTAAAAAATAATGATTCATGGGTCACCGATGGTTTCGTTGTACTATACGAAGCACGTCCATTGGATCACAAATAGCTTGTATTATTATTATTGGCGTTACGTCCCACTAACTACTTTTACTGTTTTCGGAGACGCCGTGATGCCGGAATTTAGTCCCGCAGGAGTTATTTTACGTGCCAGTAAATCTACGGACACGGGGCTGACGTATTTGAGTACATTCAAATTCCACCGGACTGTGCCAGCATGGAACCTGCCAAGTTGGAGTCAGAATTCTAGACGTCTGAGTCACTCAGTCCAAGACCAATAACTTGACTCAAGTAGATAATTGTGATTTCAATCACTTTTTGAAAGCGGAATTTTCACTTTGTGGCTAGACATTAATGTCATACCTCGTAGAACTAAACAGTAGTAGCTCTTAGTAGCCAGATGGGGAGCGTAAAGGAATTAACGTGCAGCAGCGCAAATCTTTAATGGTTTCAGACCCTATGATGATGGGCTTTATCTTGTGTTGTAAACAGACTTCTCAGATAACACAGTCCTTTACGTCAAGACAGAATGCCTCACTCAAGCTTGTTGCTTAGTGAGTTACGACGGAAAGAGCTGTAGGTGATGGTTCCTGTATCTTGATAAGAACCAAATACTACACTGTTCGCGTCCCAAAATACCCTTCCTGTTAACATCCCTGTGGATGGCGTAATTTTGAACTCCACTGTCGGTAAATCTAGACCTTAGCACTCTTCATTTTTTCAGAGGATTGTAATTGTGGGTCAGTATCTGGCAGTCCGGGTCCTTGGCAGAATAATCAATGTCCATACCTTCGGTTCAGAAGGTCCCGGATATAATTCTCGGCCAGTTTGGGATTTTAACCATGTCTGGTTAATTCCTCTAGCTTAAGGTATTTGTATTTGTCCTCTTTCAAATACGCACAATACATCACACTACCAGCCACCACCCTCCACCTAGGATTAGTGACGGGAGGGGCATCCTTCTGCACAAAAGGGCCAAATCTATGCGTGGGATACAGCTTCCACCCATGACTCACTAGGGTATGGGAAAAGGGATGGAAGAATAAGAAATATATTCTCGTGTAATGACCGACTTGATAACGCAGCATACTACATAAACGTGGTAAATATGTATTTTTTTCGTTTCACGAAAATATTTCGCAGAATTATATATATTCTTTCCTTCCTACCTTTCTTTATCACTGAACATTACAGTATTTCCAAGTTATCACCTAAAAATTATAATGAATTTAGATACAGACATACGCTAATTCATTGGCAAATATTTCTCATCGGAGCAAATTAGCAAATATTTAGTATAATTCATTAGAACTTGAATGTTCAGTAGTAAAAATAATACAGTGGTCTGCAACTGATTTATGAATTTAAAGAATTTTAATAATTTAAGAATTTAATCACATTAATTTTTCGGAGGATTTTACTATTATTTATAATTTAGTGTTATAATCATGTGGTACATGTTGTCATAAAATAGAAGCCACCCTTGATTTTGATAAGTGCTTTGATGCGACATGGCACATTTGTGTCGCCTTCAGCAGCCAATTTCTTAACTCCTTTATTCAGAATTAGTATGCAGAGAACACTCATAGGCTATAAACCTTATGCACAGTTGCTTTGTTATGAAACACAATGATTAATAAGAACTACCATTTCTTGTTAAAGATGCTAAGTAAAATTAGGATATTCATGTTTGAAATCATCAAAAACCGAGCTGTTTTCACACAAGTCACGAGAAAGTATTCATGAGTGCTTATTGTGTTTGGCTTTTAAAAATGTCTCATGAGGTGACAAAAGTGAAAAATCCATCATTCTATTGGAGGTCACTCTATTCTATCGAGACAATTATGCGAAATTTTTCACTGTCAAATCATTTTACACCTATTTTTAACGAAGTCGATTAGATTATCCACCGGTCATTTTGAACTCCGGCTCTGAAATTTATGAAAATAGGCGTAGAAACATTTCTTTACATATTTTACTTTTAAAAGCCTCCGTGGCTCAGACGGCAGCGCGTCGGCCTCTCACCGCTGGATACCGTGATTCAAATCCCAGTCACTCCATGTGAGATTTGTGCTGGACAAAGCGGAGGTGGGACACGTTTTCCTCCGGGTACTCCGGTTTTCCCTGTCATCCTTCACTCCAGCAACACTTTCCATTATCATTTCATAGCATCCATCAGTCATTAATAAATCAGTTTGGGAGTGGCGACTCCATCGTACTAATAGCCTATACATGATTCATTCATTGCATGTAGGTTTTCATTTTACTTTAAAAACTACCTAACTTAGGTGCCTATCGCAAGTAATCGCAGTTTTGTTCATCTCGCAATTATTCATGATCTTGTTTTTAATTCTGACTTCCTTCTTCATTCAGTGTCTCTGTCCCAAATCCACCTATAGGCCTACGACCAAAATACATTCGTTTACATTATAAATTATTGTTCAAAAATCAAGAATAATTGAATTTTCTACTGTTGAACTCTATAAATGCACTGAATAAATTTAACAATAAACAAATTTCAGGTAAATTACATTCGCAGACAAACACTCTTCCATAGGACAATTTAAATAAATCGTTTTATTATAGGCCTTCATGGTATGTCACAGTGTTCTCGTGGAAAAGTTCAATTTGTTTGCTATTTCTTTTACATCTCACTGATGCAGAAAGGGATTGTGGCAACGAAGGGATAGCATAGTGCTAGGGCTGGAAAGGAAGCAACCGTCGTCTCAGTTACGGTACAGCCTCACCACTCGTCTGGTGCGCAAATGGGCTGCCGACAGTAGGGTTCGAACCCACTATCTTCCGAATGCAAGCTGACAGCTACGAGGCTCATGCCACGAAAGCAACACGATTGGTGGAAAAACTCAGATTTCTGGTTCTTTTTTGTTATTTCTAGCGCCATTACCAAGATAATAATTTTCCATTGAAAAGGAAACTTCTGTGAACTTCGTAGTATTACGAGCCTCAATAATTATTATCATATCATCATTATCAAAATCATAAGTACAAAAAGAAGTATTGTTTTCAATAATGTATATTAGAAAAATTACTAATTATTAATTTATAATCATTTAATAATTTATTGGTAATATTAAGGACATGCTGGTATATTACGTATTTTAAGATCATAAACTTGAAAGCCTAAGGGATTAGTAAATGACTGATGGAAATATAATAATTATTCTATGTTAGTAGTAGACCTAATTTAGTGGTAGGTCCAATCTAGACGTCCGGAGCCATTGGAATCGTTCAGGTTCAGGCATTTTATTTTTTACATAGTTTACGTAATATTGCGTTGTATTCGCAAACGGCGACGTTGAATTTTATGTCTAGCAGCGTCCCACATGTCCTCGTGTCACTGGATCAATCTCCTTCAAGTCCACTTGTCAATATCAAGTAACTTTATCAGGACTGGGAATTAAACCCGACAGCAATCGGCAACATTACTGCTAGAATCATAGTTCTAAACGTGCTTCAATAGAGAGAAATTAAGTGTTAGCTTCTCATCAAGCCAGCGTATATCACAAAATGTATTTCGGTTTGAATTTAACAACTGCTTGATGGCCGTAAGGAAAGACTGGTTACGTCGAGATCTATTGTGTATTTTATTGCCGCTAAGACCTCTCAATGAAACGAATCTCTTGAGATGCAGCAGATGTGTACGGGCGTTGTCTTAAGGAATGATACTGCATTCTGCTTCAGCCTCTCCTCAGGGTTGGTGCTGTACGTGCTCTGAATTTCAAACAGGTCGCAAAACGCCAGACAGAACCCGATAACTAGGATCACTTAGCAGTTTCCGTAGAGGCATCTGTAATTGAATTGAAGAGAACTACCTCCCCCACCAACTTCAATCAATACGTGAACGTATTATACAGTCTACTACAGTCGTGCGGTACCCAGGAGCGTATAGTTTCTTTTACTCCTGGTAACGAGGACATACATCAGTAGCTTCGTGCATCATAATACGTGTTGAAAGAGGCAAGCTACAATTTGATAACAATGCGCAACCCTGAGATCTTGCTTCTGATAAGAAGTAAAACACAAACACACTGTCTCATCGACCTCACCACAAGGACTCCGAAGACTGAAATAGTGCATTCTCCGGAGAAAAGGAACCTTGAAACATAAGCCTATTTTAGGTCTTGACTTGCCAAATCAACTGCTGCCCATTCAGATGCAATGTGCATACAGGATTGTCCCTGGTCAGCCGAATTGTATGACTTCTTTATCTGGTCGTCCTTTAGAGAGATTAGTTTTAAAACCTTGTAGCTGCAGTACCTCTGCAAACTTATTGCACCCATCTGATCGCCGGTAAAGGCTGCAGTATATTATCACAGAAAACGGACCGAGCAGTAAATAAATGTTTCTTCTTCTTGTTCCTCTTCTTTGATGTAATTCGCATTTTTGTTTAGGGTCAGAATTTCATTTTTTGATCCTTTTCCTCCATATCTTCTTATCCTGGGCTTCGTCTACTCTCCATTCTTTCTCTCTAAGATCTTCACCAAGAAAAGTAAATGGCGCCAAATTTCAAATGATCTTTCAGTTAGTGAAACTCAAATTCATAACGATTAATTTATTTCCGTTTTGTGAATCATTCTTGAGAGACATCTGTATGGAATTTGGAGTCAACAAGTGAATCGAATGGCGAAAGCTGACTCAGGGCCTATGTAACTACCACGAATGAAATACTTGGTTCTCTGGAGTACTATGAGATGAGGCCCCTTTGATGTCACGGCCATCCATCAGTACTTCACACCACAGGCTGCAAGATCACATCGACCGTCTGTACTCTTCACACTTGCGAATAAGGTACCTTATGTCTACACAGATTTCACTCCCGTACAGTAAAATTGGTCTGAAAACCGACCGATGTAAAGATAGTTCCATACGGTAGCTGACTTCTTACTTACAACTGTGAGCTCACTGTGAGGCTTTGCAGCACCTTGATTCAGTTTCACTTAGAAACTCATACTACCATCCTGGAAGAATGCATATCCTAAATGGAATGATCCGTCTGTTCCAGTTTCATTTTCCCTACCTGAAATTCTATATTTCTTCCCTACTGATATCATCTTGGCGTTGGAAACGCTGTGCCTCATTTGGAGTGTCAAGATATTATATTGAAGACACTTAATACAACCTGCCAATGAGTTCAAATAGCCGGAATTTACCAAACTGCTTAGGCCTACTACGTTTACACTCAGCTGAATGATGGTGATAATAATAATAATAATAATAATAATAATAATAATAATAATAATAATAATAATAATAATAACCATTTAATCATCATCATTAGTATCATTTTAGCCTCTGTTATTGTGTGCAGGCTTCTTCATTTGATGACATTCGGAATTCTTGCTTAACAATTTCGCACGAACGCCCTAACAAGAACTCTACCAGTCAACCTATTGTTGAGTTTTCATTAATTTTGTTGGGCAAACAACGAATGTTATGCAGTAGGTTCACCTAACAGACTCTGCCCATCAGAGATCCGACTATCTCTACTATGTCGGAATTTGCAAACTTCAGAGGATGACACTTTACTATTGATCTACAAATGGAGCAACGCTTCCTCTTAATTGGAACTTTTTAGATTCTCCTCTTCATTTAGTGTAGTCGTATCTTCATCAAAATTGTCTCAGAAGAAATGTTCTCTCAGTGATTTCTCGTTCAAATGCTTAAAGGAGAGTTTCCATTTGAACTGATTTGATGTCTTGCCCGTGAAGCTGATAAACAAGACTATAGTTATTTCCTAATAACTAGAAATAACAAGAGATTAAAGTCCCTGTACGGGACATACAGTATTTGGACCACATGGTTGAGGTAGGCCGTAAATCTGTTAGGAATGAAGTAACAATATATTTTATCGAGCGAGTGGCTACGTGATTTGAGTCACGTGGCTGTCAGCTTGAATTCAGGATATGTTAGGTTCGAACTCCACTGTCGGCAGCCCTGAAGATCGTTTTCCAAAGTTTCCCACTTTCACACCAGGCTGTACCTTAATTAAGGCCACAGTCGCTTCCTTTCCACTCCTAAACCTTCCTGTCCCTTCGTTACCATAAGACCTATCTGTTTCGGTGCGACGTAAATCAAATTGTGTAAGTAAGTTTAAAAACAATATAGCCTATTTTATTAATGTGTTTATTTTCTTTCGGTTGTGTTTTTCAGTATTCGTAACATAGCCATTACTTCTCATTCCGAGTATCTTGTTACCGTCGTTGTCATCTGTTTGCACCAGCAAACATTATTGACATCTATTTGTCCGATACTTTCAAATTATGAATAGGAAGGACTCAAAATATCCTCTCATACAGCAAATTCCGTCTGAATACTGTAGATTGGAACTGGGAGTTCACTACCTTAGTTTCGCTGCACCTTGATTCTGTTTCGCTTAGTGGGCTATACTGCCATCCTGGGAGAAAACATATCCTAGATACTTCAAAATGATCTACCTGTTCCAGTTTTGTATTGTTGACATTAAATCCTCCTAGCTTTCTTCTCTACTGACATCTCCTTTGTTTTGGAAATATTAATGCACCTCGTTTAAAAATCCAAAATATCACACTGTAGCTAATGCTTTCAGCATCTTTTCCCATTTAACGGGGGAGACCCACCTTAACAAAGGAAAAAATAGGTTAATATTCATTCGATTGTTAAATATGCTACAATTTTTGTTGACTATTGCTGCACATATCCCAGTATTGGCATGCTTCCTGGCAACCAGAAGCAACTTTAATAATGTCAGAATTTTAATGATTTTAATATTTTAAAATAAAACGTTCAAAATATCCTGCCTTTTTAACAATATATCACTGTTTCCCTTATAAATTCCAAGTTTATAAGAATTTTCGTAATTTTCCTTTTTTAAAGTGTGCATCAAAACTTCTGCTACAAAATGAACCTCGATCATTTACATAGACTGTGATTTGGATTTTTTGTCGCATTTTTATTCCGAGCACCAGAAATTATTTATAGCTTTTTAAATAAAAATGTTATATAAAATCTAATTTAAATTCTATTGATCTGAACGAGGTACAGATTGTAGTACAACATTATGGGAGGAAACGCTGAAAAATTCATAATTACCCGTGAATCAGTAAGAGGGTTATGAAGGAAACCGTGATATATTGTTAAAAAGGCAGGAAATTTTGCACATTTTATTTGAAAATGTTATAATTAGAATTTTGACATTATTGAAGTTGCTTCTGATTGCTCTGAAATATGCCAATACTGGGATATGTGCAGCATTCGTCAACAACGTTTGTAGTATATATAACAATCGAATGAATATTGGCCTAATTTCCCCGTGTTAAGCTAGGTCTCCCCCCTTAAAAGCAAGTCATTATCACAGGACAAACTTTTTACCACATTTCTAACCAATTGAATCCCTGACTGACATCTTAAACCTTTCAGTAAATAATCCATGTATAGGCCTACTATTAACAACAAAAGTTAAATAATAATAATAATAATAATAATAATAATAATAATAATAATAATAATAATAATAATAATAATAATAATAATAATAATAATAATACATTTTAAGTCAATAAATTGCCGTTGGTGTAAAGAGACGGTTTAATGCAGTAATTTTTCTCAGAAAAAGGGTTTGTTAATGTATCATAAAATCTACTTTTCCTTCAACATAGAAAAGTGCCCAATTTTTAAGTAACTGAATTTTTGAAAGTAAAAATATAGTCTCATCAAATGATACAACAGTAGGTAGAAAATAAGAAAAAGAAGAATATATAAAAACCAGAACAATATTTTAATTATTCTCAAAAAACTCACTATGTTGTCATCTGGTTGAGGCGAGCGGTGGTCCTTAAACTGATTATGCCAGAGTAGACGATATTCTAAGTAGATCCTTTTCTCCTAAATCATGCGTTGCCTCATTGAATTCACACAGAAAATCATTCAGTGTACCTACAAGCTCGTGATTACAATTACGTAGCTTTTCACTCTCACTGTCCTCAGTACTTAATTTCTTATTACCTTAAATTGTGAATGTAGAGAATACATCATATTATAAACAGTATTCCATCTGGTGCTGCACTTTTGTTTAAGCATCTTGGGTAAGCAAATATTTATGTATTTAAACACTCTAAAATGACAACCACCTGTGTCAAGATTCGATCTCACAACGTTTGGAATGAGTGGAGTGCTATGTCACTGCAGATGTATTTATGTTGGAATTGTACGCCACTCTTATAAGAGATTGAAATTGATTTTTCCGTCGTTGCACCTGCGAAAACAAATATGCCAGATATTTCAACTTACAACGTTGGCCGGTAAGATTCTCTCATTTAAGGTTCAATATTGTGCGAATAATTTTCAAAGAATTCTCGCTCTTGATGATATAGGCATATGTGCTGCGGGTCAGTATTTTTCCCACAACGTTATCACATAGCGATTTCCACAGGCGCAACGACGATTTTATTTTCTTCTGTAGACTACAAGCTGGTCAAATAATTTAAAAATAGCATTTTTGTTACTGAAGTGGAGAAACGTTGACTCGCAAACGAAGACCTCCCCGGAATAAGAATTTAACCAACAAATTAGCAATTTTTCATGAGAGAGGAAAATTATTTTTGGGGTTCATTTCATGGTATACACTACTTGAACAAATTGCATATACAAATGTAAAAATTAGTTTATCTATTAAAACAATATTTTATTGTTTAAACTTAAGGTTTCAAAATATTGCATGAATTGGATGTGATTCAATGAAAAATAACCTGCAAGTATGTCTTACATTTGTTTGTACCTGAAAAGAAATTCTGTGCGTGCATTTGGAACACAAATGATAGCAAATCATTTTAGTATAATAATAAAAATAACAACATTACCAATAAATATGTCAATAAAATATTTTAAAGTATAGATGTGATTACACCTGGTGTTGAACCATCTCAAGCACTGTCGACCATCTTGACTGATGCTCCATCCTTACACCACGGATGACAAAGTTCTGCTGGCTGTAAACCGGCTTGAAGTTCAATGTAAACCATAAGATGACATCACAGCATAGTGGCGTGATGATACACCCTATTTCCACTGAAATTTCACTTTCCAATAATTTGTTGGTTACATCTCTCAGGTCTTCAATTCACTAGTACTCAATGACCTAGAAAAATTATTTAGCTGAAACCCTCCATCCCTTCCCTTATCACTCTCTCTTCACTCTCCAATTCTGTAGACACTAAGTAAATAAATGTGTGCTACACGTCGTTAAAAGGAAACCTCCTTGTAGTAAAAGCCTACTAAATTCCGTCCAAGAACTACTAGAACTGTCATCAGAGCCATTAGAATTAATGTTCTCGAAATACACTTTCAACGTATTAGGTCGTTTTCAGTACGTACAGTACGTACCGAAGAGATGTTAAGTAGAGAGATAAAATAGCCGAGCGGACACAGAAAAATGCGGTCGTGGAAATTTAGTATTCATGGAATTAATGCAATTGACTTTACGTCTCGCTAACTACCTGTGTGGTTTTCAGAGAGGCCGAGGTGCCGGAATTTTGTTTCGCAGTTCTTTTACGAGCCAAAAATCTAGCCACACGATGTTGACATATATTATGAGCACTTTTAAGTAGGCCTACCTCCGAACTGTATCGGAAAAGAAGTCGCCAACTTGGATTCACAAAGGCAGCATTCTATCATCTGATCCATTCAGTCCGATGCAAATAAAATTACGCTCATATATGGTTTATTGAATGCCCTTCTTATAATCCCATCTATAATTGCTATCTTTGAAATCTGCTTAGTAATGGCAGTAATATTTTATTAGCTTTGGATGACGGTCTATTTCCTAATAAAGAAAATACTAGATCTCGCAGTATCTCTAAAATACCACAACTGACTTACAAAAAAAAAAAAAAAAAAAAAAAAAAAAAAGATCTTCAGGAAATTGGTATCGCCTAAATTAAGGAATATTGTAAGACAGAAAAATTCAGAAATCTCATAAACAAATACAAATTTACTGATCAACCTAAACGACAAGCCAGAGGATGGACGGAAGAACGCAAATACAAGCACAGCGAAAGGATGAAGAGATTTTGGGAAGACAAGAAGAACCGTTGTGATAAATAAGTTCACACGCCCTCCTTAATTGGGCATAACGAATCAAAAAACTACTAAGAGGAGCCACATGTTTTGGGATGATCCAGTGACGTCTGGTGGTGATGTGTGGTCTCCGGAAAGGCCTGATGCAGGTCTTTCTACTAGAACCCCTTGGGCGACTTGCGCGTCTGGGTATAGGATGATGATGATGATGATGATGAGGTAGAGAGAGGCACATAGGCTACTGTACTTCTGTTGAATAACACCAAGAAATACGCTCATTTCTTAGCGTATGCATCCTACGGACGAACCACTATCAACCGAGCTCGATAGCTGCAGTCGCTTAAGTGTGGCCAGTATCCAGAATTCGGGGGATAGTGGGTTCGAACCACACTGTCGGCAGCCCTGAAGATGGTTTTCCGTGGTTTCCCATTTTCACACCAGGCAAATGCTGGGGCTGTACCTAATTAAGGCCACGGCCGCTTCCTTCCCAGTCCTAGCACTTTCCTGTCCCCTCGTCGCCATAAGACTTATCTGTGTCGGTGTGACGTAAAGCCAATAGCAAAAAAAGAAAAGAAGAACCACTATCAATAGTTTTATATGACCTCACTGAATATGAAATCTGCACAGAGGTTTGGAATTAAGCACAGGCTTTTGTCTAGTGATTATAATTTATAATAGTACACCACCTCCTCTCCTACCCTGCGGCACCATTCTAATGGTGAACGTTTATCCACCAATGGGACTTGAACAGGAAAACCACCAGGATGACTGAGGTGGGAATCGAACCCACCTCTACTCAGTTGACCTCCCAAGGCTGAGTGGATCCCGTTCCAGCCCTCGTAGCACTTTTCAAATTTCGTGGCAGAGCCGGGAATCGAACCCGGGCGTCAAAGGGTGGCAGCTAATCACACTAACCACTACACCACAGAGGCGGACTTATATGCGTAGTACGATTCTAAATGTTCATTCATTATTATTTCGTAATGCTGGTTTGTCATCAACAAATATATCATCGTTGCGTCTGCGAAAACGGATATATGAAATATTTCAGCTTAGATCTTTGGCCAGTAAGGTTCTGTTATCCAAGATTCAATATTGTGCGAGTATATTCAAAGAATGAATCTCACTCTTGATGAGATATGTGCTGCGGGTTAGTATTTCTCCCACAACATTATCACATAGCGGTTTTCGCAGGCGCAATGGCTATATGTAGCTTATTCTCAGCCATGTACCTACACATTAACTTATTGCCGACTGAAAAACGAGGTGTTTTTGTGTGGTTATAAACCGCAGGTTGCATGAATCCAAAGAAATAGGTGTGCCTAATTCACGCCATATAAACACACTACATTTTAATTCATTATTTATGACTTTTTTGTTACGTATGTGTAAAGATTATTAAAAATGAATACTCATTGCCTGGTTAATGGCCATGCGTGGCTGAGAGAGAGAGAAAAGTACTCTATTGTATTTAATGAGGAAAAAAATCGCTTGCAGTTTTATATGGATTTTGATATCATGATAGCCATAGAATCTTTAGATTCACGCATAACCTAAATCACAGGGACCTGGAATTTCATTTCAAAATTTTCACATTCATTGAACGGGATTCTAACCGCAGCCACTCCGGTCGAATGTTTCTCAGCTCTCACGTTCCTACAAGAATTAAATTATACTATCTGTTTATAACACACGTAAGCTATGGATTATTACTTTCGAGATAAAAGTAATGAAATGGCATACGGCTTTTATTGCCGGGAGGGTCCGAGTACATGTTCAGCTCGCCAGGTGCAGGTCTTTTGATTTGACGTCCGTAGGCAACCTGCGCGTAGTGATGAGAATGAAATGATGATCACGACACATACACCCAGTCCCCGTGCCAGCGAAATTAACCAATGATGGTTAAAATTCCCGAGCCTGCCGGGAATCGAACCCGGAACCCCTGTGACCAAAGGCCAGTACGCTAACCATTTAGCCATGGAGCCGGACTCTAGATAAAAGTATTATAGTTTACGTCTCCTCGGCTGAACTATGGGACCTAGGTTCGATTTCCGATCCGGCCACGGATGTTAGCTGTTTGGTTAATTTCTATAGGCCGGAGGCCTGGTGTTATGTGGCCGTATTAATACACAGTTTCTTTTGTAGACAACACATCACACGACAAAAGCACGCAATAGTGACTAGGTGCTACATCCCTCCACATAGGGTTGGCGGCAAGGAAGGCGTCGTCATATCAGTGACGACCACGTGTAGGCGAGAAAAGGTTGGAAGAAAAACATTTTACATTTATTCCTGCTTCACGGAAGTAGGCTTAGCACGTGTTCCTAAAAATATGAGCTGATTTCTGCCTTTCCACCCCAGTGAAAAAATTAAATGGCGTACGGCTTTTAGTGCTGGGAGTGTCCGAGGACATGTTCGGCTCGCCAGGTGCAGGTCTTTTGATTTGACTCCCGTAGGCGACCTGCGCGTCGTGATGAGGATGAAATGATGATGAAGACCACACATACCCAGCCTCCGAGCCAGCGAAATTAACCAATGCTGGTTAAAATTCCCGACCCTGCCGGGAATCGGACGCGGGACCCCTGTGACCAAAGGCCAGCATGCTAACCATTTAGCATGGAGCCGGACTTTCACCCCAGTACACGGTTCTTTATCTTTATTCTCCGAAGAAATAATTTTATACGTTTTTTGCTACAGATACTCTAGACTGAAAAGTTTTTTGAGATTGGATGCTAATTGTTGAGTACTTGATGCGAGGCGGAAGAAATTTTTTCCACATACCAAGAGAAATTCCGTTATTAGATTGCACTTGTCAGAAAGGATACTAAAACAAGGAAACATATGCTTTTAGTTCATAAATAATGGGATGTTCGACACCTTAAAGCAACACATAGCCTGACCTTCAAATTTGTAGTTAATACAATTAATCACCAACAACAGTAAACTTATTATTATTATTATTATTATTATTATTATTAAGTGTGAATAATTACTGATGCGTCTTAGTGAACCATGTTGATGTATAGGTCCACGATACTGCACCCATAAGGGAAAGAAAGGACACAATACGTCTCGATTCAAATCCGTTAATGTGGTCTCTCGAAGGGAAGTTTGAGTAAGAAGATTCATCATACAGTCCCACATTGTTGGTACATGTCTACGTGGTTGTGCTGGGTAGATATTATCGATTCGACTGGAGACCTTGGGGACAATTTACATGGAGTTATTTCAAGGTGGAAAAATTTGTACGACAAGCGACCAAGGAATTCTCACACTTGGTAAATTATCCAATCCCTTGATCATTCTTATAACAAAATACTGTATTTGCCCAATTTTTTCTGCTGAATTCCAAATACAATTGATGTTTAATATTTCATCTACAGTATATATTTAAAACACTAGGCTGACTTTTGTGATCGCGAGTTTAAGAGAACGGCAGAACCGACTGATATCGTAAAGCATTGTGACGAAAGCTCTTGGCCTGTTGATTTGCAGAGCACCTTTAAGAGCATAACACTTTCTTGCCGTATCTTTTTTAAATTATTAAAGAAAAATGTAGCATTCTGATTGGCCAAAGCGCTCGACAGTACTTCAAGGCCGCGTGGACTGTGGGAACGCTGAGCGCTGGAGCATACGAGAGGGGAGGTGGAAGGGGGCAAGCACGCATGCACAGTTGGACGTCTTCCTTGTCAGCTGTTCTGCTGTTCCGGTCGGTATTGTGTTGCAGAGAATCACTTCGCAGTGTTGCCAATTCAGCGGTTTTCTCGCTAGATCTGGAGGATTTTAATGTTAAGTCAACTGGTGAACATGAACGACAGCGGCTAGCGGGTTTCCTAGCGGACTCTAACTTATGGAATCTAGCCGGAAATGCCATTGCTATTAAATACGACTTTATTTATTAATACAGTACTGAAATGAAATGGCGTATGGCTTTTAGTGCCGGGAGTGTCCGAAGACATGTTCGGCTCGCCAGGTGCAGGTCTTTCTATTCGACACCCGTAGGTGACCTGCGCGTCGTGAAGAGGATGAAATGATGATGAAGACAGCACATACACCCAGCCCCCGTGCCATTGGAATTAACCAATTAAGGTTAAAATCCCCGACCCGGCCGGGAATCGAACCCGGGACCCTCTGAACCGAAGGCCAGTACGCTGACCGTTCAGCCAACGAGTCGGACAATACAGTACTAACTAACCCCTAATCCCATGGCACTACAGCCCTTGAAGGGCCTTGGCCTACCAAGCGACCGTTGCTCTGCTCGAAGGTACTAACAACCCGAAATATATTTTAGTAAGCTACTTTTGTATATTAATGCTAATAAAAAGATAAACCTCTCTAAAGAACCAGAGAAACAAGGAAATGCCATTTGGTCCTTGTTTCAATGACGGTGAAATCCTGACATTCACCTCCCCGCGGTAGAGAGGGGGCAACGACTGCATATAAAAATCATATTTTATATACAGTCGGCTAACGAATGAAGGGACCGATTAACTTCCGGTATAAGGAGATCCTGTATACCAAGTGCCAACAATCTCTTTGAGAGTGGATGAGCGGAGGAACCAGTTTGGTCAACGGCATTAGGGTGCAGAAGGCAACGGGAAACCACTTCATTAAATATCCTGAGATATGTTCCAATAAAGACACATGGCATGGCAATGCTCAATGCAAAATATTCCGGAGTTTGCGAAGAAACTCGTGGTTGAAGGATATTCGAAGATGGCATTGTTGTACATCAGAGGAGGTCTTTTGTGCTGCATTGTCAAGATCAGAGGTGGTCGTGTGGATCGTCAACCTCCGTTCGGAGACGACGTCTTAAGAAGAAGAAAAAGATAAAATCTGCATAATGATGCATCAAGGCCTTGTTTCTTATTTTGCTGAAAATAGGAAATTTGAATCTTTCCGGTGTAATCGTCTGTCAAGTTCCTAACGGCTGTACTTCAGGTGAAAGGGGAACCACTCTGTCTCAGTGACTTGTCGGCAAGGGATGTCAGCACTTCCCTTCTGTCAGCGCACAGTACTGTATGTCGCCGTATAGAATGTCAAAGCGTCTGGAAGAGTGGAATGATTGCCGATTTTGCATGTTTTCCCCCCTTGAACGAACCACCCACCAGACACGGCAATGCATCACGTATCAGCAACAGTTCAGTTTTCCGTGAGAGCTGACAAGCTATCCGAATCCTACAACAGTTTCAGTGTAAGTACAGTATTACATAGCGTACGTACTGTTCTGAGAAACCAAGTTACCAAGGTTTTCTAAAGGAGTGGTTATCGGACCCGAAGTTTACGGCTGGTTGCTGGATATATCTGGTGAATCTTTCTATTGTGTAGGCATATAACTTATTGTCTAAGTCTGCATTAATAACCATACCAGTTTCAAATGTTAAGAGACCTTTGTGCTGCAATGTAACGAGGCTGAGGATTTAATATATCGTCGCTGCCGGGACAAAACCTCCTATGTGAAATATTTTAGCTTAGAACTATGGCCGGTAAGGTTCTGTCACGTAAGGTGCAATATTGTGTGCATTTTGTCAAGGCATTCTCGCTCTCCATAATGTATGTGCTGCGGGTCAGTATATCTCCAAAAATATTATCACACAGGAGGTTTTGTCCCGGCAACGACGATATTATACTTCAATGGCATTCTGGTAAGTCTATGCAGTAAACATGCCTATAACTTTTTTCGGGTTTTGTTGTATAATTTGGAAATTAATGTAAGCTGTGGTACATTGGTAGCCATCTCATTCGATACGTACAGTTTGTATTCAACCACACCCCAATTTCTAATAAATATACAGTAATGGCTTGAAATTCTAGCGGGATTTGGGGAAAATTTGCCGGTTTTTAAGAGCCATCTACCCGCACTGTGCCAAACGCAGTTGGCAACTGTGTCGCTTAGACAAGAAGAAGCTATTCAGCGCAATGCTACTGTCTCTTTGTAGCTCTCCCTATATTTGCTAGCCTGAAGTGATGTCGGAGAAATGTAAAACTCCTTTTCTCCATGTCGTAATTTGAACACTAAGGCTCTGAAGTTCTTCCACTCCGGTAGTTTGGAAACTTTCAATCCTTCGTGTCGTAATTTACTGTCATGGAAACCGGAAACATTCTACTTTTACTACGAGCAAACTGCTAATGTGCCAATTTTCACTTCTGTTTTGGCCGACAATGTGCCCATAGCAAACCTGCAGCCCACTCCACTGCACATTCAAAATAGGCAAAGATCTCTAATCCCTCAAGATGATTTAACTCCATCAGATAAAACACTTCCATTTTCTTTTAAGTGGCACTAATTTCCAATTCGCTTGACATTTTGCATCACGATCAATAAAGCTCAAGGGTAAAACACTGGAACGTGCAGGTTTCAATTTACCTCAGCCAGTTTCCATCCATGGCGTATGTTTCTTTTCCCGGTTTTAAAATATTTGCTTCACGTCGCACCGACACAGATAGGTCTTATGCCGACGAGGTGATAGGAAAGGGCTAGGAGTGGGAAGGAAGCGTTCGTGGCCTTAAGATACAGCCCCATAGCCGCGTTGAAACACCGGATCCCGTGAGATCTCCGAAGTTAAGCAACACTGGGCGTGGTCAAGATTTGGATGGGTTGCCACGCGCTGTTGGTGGGGGGTAAGGGAACGGAGGAGCGGAAAGGAACTGGCCACCCTACCGTAAGTAAACTCCGGCTCAGGCACACCGCTGCGGAGGTTCGGACCTGCCTTCGGGCAGAATACACCTTTACCTCTACCAGCATTTGCCTGGTGTGAAAATGCGAATCCACGAATAATTATCTTCAGGGCTGCCGACATTGTGGTTCGAACTCACTATCTCCCGGATGCAAGCTCACAGCTACGTGCCTCTAACCGCACGGCCAACTCGCCCGGTGGCATATGTTGCTATGTCAAGAGTGCGAACCTTTGACGTCCTTAAAGTTGCAGTAAGCCCTACAGCTAAAAAATAATTGTAAAAAGAATATCTCATATATGGAAATCCTTCACTAAATATTCACCCTATTGATCGTCATGTTTTGACGGGTTTCGGCTAGTATTTTCTTATTTTTTCTGATGTTCTCTACAGATTTGACATTGCAGGTTTACGGCGACGGGGGATGGAAAACTAATAGGACTGAGAAGCTGGTAGCCGTTTCCTTAATTAAGACGCAATCCTTACATTTGACTGGTGTGAAACCGAGAAACAATGAAAACCCACCATCAGGGCTGCTGATGATGAGGTTCGAACCTACCATCTCTAGAATGTAAGTTCGCAGCTACACAACCTCTACCATCTAGCCAATTTGCATGATGATAGAAATCATTAAATATCCCGCATATAATTTTTGGCCCAGTTTATGATAAGGGTGAACGACGGAAGGGAATTAACAAGGAATTATCGCAGACATTCTCTACAGTGGACTTACAGTGACCAAAATAATTAAATTATCTAGTCTGAGGTGGCGCGGATTTTTTACGCGTGGAAGATAATGAATATCACAAAAGATCCTCGGCTGGTGAATCAGTATGACAGAGGAGACGTAGTCGTTTTTAATTGAGGTGGGAAGATTGGTGTGGATGACGATGCATTAAGGTTAGAATGCAGAAACTGGAAGACACGTCATGCAACCAAGATGGATGAATTCATATCTTGGAAATAGATGATGTTCACCTCTTACAGCGGTGTTAAGGAAGAATGAAAATAGTGACTAAATATCCATACATTTTGCTTTCAAGTACAGTAACTTAATTAACCTGCTGGATTGCAGAGTTCAGTACTTCATAAAGTATTCCTTTTTACACACGCAGTGCTGCATGTGTCTTCTTTCAGATATCATTTCTTCTGCGGTTTTTACAATATTTCTCACTGTTTGAAACACGCACAGGGCCACCTTAACTGCTCTGAAAACTTGAAGCGCTGTAATCCTTCTTGGAATAAAATAAAATAATGTCCATCTTAACGGGACTAATAGCTTCTGACATTGTTACAAGAGGCTAAGAACAATCTATTCTCGGGAATGTGTGAGCATGGTTTAACATCTATTTCATGCTATAAAATAAAAAATCTGCATACACGCAGCCTATATCAAAATAGATTGATTCTTATAAGCAGACTACGATTTATAGTATACAAGTTTCTAGATATTAGACATATTTCAAATATTGTTCCATAGCCTACATCTGGCTGAAACTTTTAGATAAAATGGTTATTTCATTCCCCCTGAGACACAATTGTGTACCATTTTATGCTGAATTCAATAATTTTGACAATACGGTTGTGATTTCCATCTAGACCATGGTAACCAAACATAAATCGATAGTGTCAAATGAATAAGATTTGAAACAAACTTTTAAAAGCTTAGAAGTCCGCGGCAGACCTTGTCCGGCGATATGTTTTTGTACCTTGAAGTTAATTGGATCTTATCATCTGACTCGACACTTGTCTGTAATCTGGCTAAGTGGCTTAAAATTTTAGCATGAACAATTATTCTCACCCTCCAGTTAGTAAGCAATCTGACGTTTGATAATATGAAAATAAAAACTGCTCATTGGCACAGTGCTCTATCAAGAACCTGAGACACCACCTCTACAGCTACAGCTCTGAAACACCGCACTAATTATACTATTTATTTATAACTTAGAGTTTTCTTCAATTAATAGAACTGTACAGAAAATTTGATATGTTTTACCTTGTACTTAGTGGCAGCCTGTAAGTACAGGAGGTTGTTCCTAAATAAATGGAAATATAATCACGATGTCTACAGAATAATACAATGTTATACCATAATCTTCAAGCTAACTCTAACACTTACAGTAAGCCTGAGTCGTGTTTAGTGCAATAAATGTCAAATATACTCATTCATTAAAACATTTTAAAGAAATTATTCTGAATTTTAGACTATATAACATACAGTAACTTAAACTCATTTAAAATTGTTGTATATGAAATAAAAAAACACAAATTTTAAATTGAAAGTGATTCATTCAACAAGATGTTAATACATTTATAGATGACCAGAGGATAACATGGCATGAATAATATTTTATTTCATTGGAAAAATCAGCAAATTTTCATTTTCAATCATTTTTACAGAATAAGAATTTTTGGGTGTTCAATACAACTTTTGATATCGTTGCCTTCAACCACGTAAAAATGAACCAAGGTAATTTTCATTTCCTATTTAGGGAATATTGCGATTTCACATAATAATTCATTGTTAAAGGCATAGATGGGTTATAAAAGGAGTTATGAATGTTTGGTATTGTCCTTGCTGATAACGAACCCAAGTTCAAGAAAATATTTCAAATTAATGAAGAAAAATTTAGAAGGATTCATCAAAGTGTTAGCCTATAAAACACTATCTAATTATAAGTTCAAGCATCATATTTCAGATTAGTATGAATAAATACAATTAAAGATGAATATCGTAACAGCGGATTTTCTTTTACATAAGACAAATATAATATAATATATCTTTATCGTTGATTATGTAATCGAATAAGAACAACAGGTATTTTTTGCGGAATCGCAGATAAAATCCAAACATGATAAAATCCGAGGCTAAAACTAAAAATGATTTCAAGTGGCCGCAGCGACCACAGAAGTAATAGGGATAAGTTGAAGAAGTTGTTATAGTAACCCTTAACTTACATATCTTCATAAAAGTAATTTGGTGGCAGGAATTAGGGAGAAAAACTTGTCTTTGGATGAACATTGACCATTGCTCTTAAACTCTACAGAGAATGTAATAATAATAATAATAATAATAAGAAGAAGAAGAAGAAGAAGAAGAAGAATTTTTCCAACCTTATCCTGTTTCAGTACGGGGTCGGATATGAGGTGAGGTGAATCTGACGTGGTGGATTATGACCGGATGCTCTTCCTGACATCAACCTCATCAGAGGAGTTAAATATATGAAGTGAATGACGTAATATATGATATCAGGAAGGAAGAGGGTGAAACCCTGTGCCGTCACATAGCCTACCCCTGACGAATAGCACCAAGGGGTCTGTTCGAGACTTACGGTCTCCGTCTGATGGACGAATCACTATCAACAACATCAAATGCCCTCACTCCATATGAGCTCTGTGGAGAGGTTTGGAATTTAATCCAGGTTTTTGGCCAGCAATCTAGTTATTAAAAATTGTATACCACCACCTCCTCTACCCTGCCGGACAAGATATGATGGTGAATTTTTTTTCGACCAACAGGACTCGAACCGGCTAACCACGGTATCAGACCGTTTAGACTTCGACTCCTTAACGATCATGGCCACCAGGCGGGCTAATAATAATAATAATAATAATAATAATAATAATAATAATAATAATAATAATAATGATTATTATTATTATTATTATTATTATGTTATTTGTTTTACGTCCCACTAACTACTCTTTTACGGTTTTCGGAGACGCCGCGGTGCCGGAATTTAGTCCCGCAGGAGTTCCTTTACGAGCCAGTAAATCTACCGACACAAGGCTGACGTATTTGAGCACCTTCAAATACCACCGGACTGAGCCAGGAGCGAACCTGCCAAGCTGGGGTCAGAAGGCCAGCGCCTCAACCGTCTGAGCCACTCAGCCCAGCAGGCTAATGATAATAATAATAATAATAATAATAATAATAATAATAATAATAATAATAATAATAATAATAATAATAACCACTAACTACTTTTCGATTTTTGGAGACTCCTAGGTGCCGGGATTGAGCCCCGCAGGATTTCCTTTACCTGCCAGTAAATCTATTTACGCGAGGGTGGCATATCTGAATACGCCGAGAAAAGCCGGGATCAAATCCGCCAACTTTTTTTTTGTTAGTTGCTTAACGTCGCACCGACACAGATAGGTCTTATTGCGACGATGGGACAGGAAAGGGCTAGGAGTGGGAAGGAAGCGGCCGTGGCCTTAATGAAGGTACAGCCCCAGAATTTGTCTGGTGTGAAAATGGGAAACCACGGAAAACCATTTTCAGAGCTGCCGATAGTGGGGTTCGAACCTACTATCTCCCGAATACTGGATACTGGCCTCACTTAAGCGACTGCAGCTATCGAGCTCGGTAATCCGCCAACTTGAGTTCATAAGGCCAGCATACTAGCATCTAATGAGCTCAGCCCGGTTACAAGGAATCTCTCAAAGACTACATTATAGGAGTTCCACATAAACGGTTACGAACAGGCACTACCATTCCATTATCCCAGTAATGGATTCATATTAATGTTATTTCTTCTTATAAAGTAAAACAAAGTATATAAATCATGCAGTTATGACTTTTAACGTCTAAATTTTCGAAATGTTCAAGTGTTCTTGATTTAATTTTTTCTCATGATAGACCTACGTGTAATTGCTTAGTGTTATAATTGGCATTATTCTCGAGTACCTTTAAATGGAGAGTCTCATACAACTTATAAACGGTCACGGATTATTACATGAATTCGACGACTGGTTCCATGTTCAATTAGTCTACGTGGGAACAAGTGAGAAGCTATCAAACGGTGAGATAGTGACCCTGTTGTAGATAGCCGAGAATAACGGAGGTAAGGACTCGTTACATTAACCTCGCGTCGCCAGGTAATCTGCAGGCCTTTGGAATGAACAGCCATAGCTTGGTGGGCCAAAGCCCATTAGGGTTGTAGTGAACAGGGGTTTGGTTTGGTTTGGTTTGGTATGGTTTGGTTTGGTTTGGTTTGGTGTAGAAAGAGAGACGTGAGATTTAGATTACTAGAAGCGTGGAGGCTTATACAGCTCCCATGTAATTTTTAAATGTTCGGTAAGAAATTCTAAGTTAGAAAATAATCCAACTCTTCTCCGACCATTGCCTTACAAAACGGACTAGTGTGGATATTAAATATTGAAAATGATAGAATATCAACAGCGATCAGTGGAGCGTAGAACGTACTGAAATATTCTTTAAAATTGTTTGATGGCATATGCACTATACCATTTCCGTACTTAACTATCCAATTGTAGGGGAGACGGGACACGTTGGTCATAGGGGCACGTTGGTCCTCCGGGTTTAGTTTTCCTAGCAGCCGTCAGAATGCACCGCGAACAATACTGAATGTTGCCTGGCCTGTCGCATGCCCTCCTCCAAAACTGCCAATTCATTTACTCTGATCTGTCAGGAATGGTACCACTTTTGTTGCCTTTCTAGTAATTTTTCTTGAGCTGGATTATATTGTTATATTTCTCTAACAAGCACTGATCACGGAAATAGGTAACTGTAAAACTATTTCAAACATGGCGATGGAGCAGTTCGGCCCAGAAGCATCGGGGTACGTTGGCCTGGCGGGCCAATATAGAAAAAGCCTTAGACACAGAGAAATTTACTTTTGATGATTTAGACTACTGGAAAGAATATGGACCGAAGAGTTTACGGCCTTTTTAAGAAGTAAATTCTGCCCCCATGACAGTTGGGCGACAACAAACAGACGTCCAGTGACAATTTATGATATACCTGGTAGCGTGAAAACTGCCCTCATGATTTCATGCCTTCGTATTTGAGTGATAAACCAGTGATAAACCTTCAAATATGCAAAACCATTAAATTGTATTCTGAAGAAAATACCAAGTAGAATTCAGCAGTTATCATCCCAGCAACCCCTTCTACTTCTTCAGAAACAAGTCTACAGCAAACGTTCCCATCACCAGAGGAAGTAGGACCATTTCAAAACGCAGAACCCAGGAAAGGAAATAATTCAAACAAAATGAAAAGAACATCTATGGTACTGACTGACACTCCTGTTAAAGAAGTATTACAGGTTGAACAAAGAGCAGCAAGAAATCGATCTAAACGGGAAAAAGAATAGGCCTACAAAAGAAGAATCAGAAGGAAAAATTCATGAAGAAAGAGAAAAAACAAAGGAAAGCTATATGTTCGAGAAATGTGTTCTTTGACCACACAAAACATCCTGTAGGAAGAAAGAGAAAAAACAAAGGAAAGCTATCTCTTCGAGGAATGTGTCGTTTGACCACCCAAAAACATCCTGTGGTAGTGGTCATAAGCGCGGAGAAAGGACTACTAAGAAAGCAACAAAAGAAGACGATGATGAGGTTCACGAAGATGAGGATAATTTATGCTTACGTTGCTTGAAATCGTTCAGTAAGAGTACTCCTGGGGCGAAATGGATCTAGTGCACCAGTTGGACACGTTGGGCACATGAGGATTGTGTCAAAGGAGAAATGAAAGGGGAGGTTTTTGAATGCATTCATTGCAGTGACCCTTTAGTGATGATGATGATGATGTTGATGGTGATGGTGATGGTGATGGTGATGGTGATGGTGATGGTGATGGTGATGGTGATGGTGATGGTGATGGTGATGATGATGATGATAATGATGATGGTTTGTTATGTAAAGGGGACTAACAGCTAAGTCATCGGCCTCTAATGGTACCAGGCGAACGAAACGAAAATTAAAACTTCAAAATATATCCACTGACTAGAAACTAAAACGGATGATAATGACAAAATGATCTTGAAACGAAATAATCAGTGGATCCAGTTCACAATACCTTCATTACTGCGATGAAACTCATTATCTAAAGGTGTCCAAATCCAGGCCAACGGCCCCTAATAATGGTACTAATCACTGGTAAAGCAGAACCATGGTGTTCCTCCTATAGTGATGCTAATCACAGGTAACATAGACTAGTTGTGTTTTTCTCGTGGTGGTACTAATCACAGGTGATGTAGACCCATGATATGTCATACACAATGGCACCACTCACAGGCAACACGAACGTGTGATGTTTCTCACACAAGGGTACTACTCACAAGCAAAGCAGACGCGCGGTTCTCCTCACGTAGTGGGAATAGTCACGGGCTCCGGTATTCCCGTGGTGTTCCTCACTTAGTGGAACTAATCACAGGCCACATAAGCGATGTAGACCCACGGTGTGTCACACATTATGCCAACGCCCACAGGCAACACAAACCCGTGGTGGTCCTCACATAATGGTACTACAGTACTACTCTCAGGCAACGCAGACCCATGGTTTTACTCACATAGTGGTATTAATCACGGACGCCATCCAAACCCGTGGTGTTCCTCACTTAGTGGCACTAATCACAGGCAACGTAGACCCATGGTGTTTCTCATAAAGTGGGACTACTCATAGGCAACGCAGACCCTTTCTGAACACAGTGGAACCGACCGGCGGAATACACACAATGACTATTATCACAAACACCGCCCAGACCCGTAATGTTTCTCGCATAATGCTACTGTTGCTATGTAACGTAGACCCATGGTTTTCCTCGCAATTGGTACTATTGAACCCACGGTGTTCCACACACAACGGTACTAATCAGAACTACTCTCATGGTTCTTATTTCATCACCCCTTGGTCGCCCCTTTATTCGCCTCTTACGAAAGGCAGGGAATATCATGGGTGTATTCTTCGTCTGCGTCCCCCAACCATTTAGTAATGGAAGACAGTGATTAAAACTTTAGGCACCAAGCCGAACAATTTTATTTTCCTTTAAGTAAAGTATATAAGAGTTTGTTCAGCAAATTTACTTTTATTTGGCTCCTAAAACAACAACAAAACGATAAAGTGCTAGATAGGCCATCTTTCCCCACTAGCTGGGCCAAGCTACCCCGCGCCAACGCGCTCCGGTCTCCCCTGAACGTTTTCTGAACTTTCAATATTAATAAAAATAATCTTCGTTTGTAATATACTACGCTTATTTCTAGAGGAAATGGAATCTGTGCATTTCAATGACAAAGTGTTGGTAGTTATACTCGTGTATACATTTTAGATTACAGGACATATTTTCATGTAATTTGATATCCAGTGAATATTCTATCGGCAAATTTTGAGATTCAGTTCGATCTACATAATTATTTTGTCGTTTTGTGAAAAGTGAAAACGGCTGGTTGGTTTTGCTTTTGAAGTAAAATAATTAGTAATTGAAAACTGCCAGCAGAGTGCAAACCAAATTTATTTCATCAAGGAAGGCTTTCTAGACAAAACTATGTTTCTTCTGAAATTCTATGTTTAGGGAGTGATTATCTCAATAAAGACAGCTTTTCGGCCCGTGTTGCTTGGGACAAAATTTCACTGACCAGTGAATCGAATAGGTATATCCATGGACTTAGGAGACAGATCTACTGTCGATCATGCTTTATATTGTTCCAGTAGATTAAAGTCAATTGGAGGTGAATGGTGGTATGGTACTTTTCTAAAGGCTACGCATGCATTCCCTCAGATCTAAACCCTAAGTAAAATCAAATACACATGATTTAACTCTTAGTATAATTTTGTATTACAGATCAACGGAGATAATTTAAACGCACTAATTACGTGTACCAATTATTTCAAGCCTCTAAAATCAAACAATAAAAATATATTCAGGACTTTATTCTAATTCATTTTTCATTTTTCATTTTTTCAATGGGAAATGTTCACCCTGTAGATTACATCTAAAATTATATTTTCAATCAGCTCTTTAGAAATGAAATGAAATGAAATGAAATGTGTATGGCTTTTAGTGCCGGGATATCCCAGGCGGGTTCGGCTCGCCAGGTGCAGGTCTTTATATTTGACGCCTGTAGACGACCTGCGCGTCGTGATGAAGATGAAATGATGATGAAGATAACACATACACCCCGCACCCGTGCCATTGGAATTAACCAATCAAGGTTAAAATCCCCGACCCGGCCGGGAATCTAACCCGGAACCGTCTGAACCGAAGGCCAGTACGCTGACCGTTCAGCCAACGAGTCGGACAGCTCTTTAGGCATCTGGCTATACCGGAAGAGAATGTACTGGTGCTGGTGGTTGTGGTGGTGGTGGTGGTGGTGGTGGTGGTGCTGCTGCTGCTGCTGCTGCTGCTGATGATGATGATGATGGTGATGATGATGATGGTGATGGTGATGATTATGAGAAGAAGAACTATCTCAAAAGTTTGAAGCATCTGAAAGGCCTGCGCCATTAGAAATTTGACACAGCTGGGCTGAGTTGCTCAGATGAAAGAGCGTACAAGTGGGTGAGTTTGATCCCGCCTCAGTCCGGTGGTATTTGTTGGTGCTGAAACACATCAGCTTTTTGTCGGCAGATTTACTGACACAGAAAAGAACTCCGGTACCTCGGAGCCTGCAGAAACCGAAAACGTAGTTAATGGGGCGTTAATCCAATAACGTTACAGTATATAAAAACTCTTACCAAGCCTCAAAACGTCCATCTTCTTTCCTGACTTGTACCCAATTATCTGAGGTTCGCACTAACATGGATTTACCCGAGTCTCAGAGTCGGATGCCCTTCCTGACGCCAAACCTATGTGAAGGGACGTAGGCCTATTCACTATTGCATGTTTCTATGGTGACTGGTAGTGTGGTATGTTGTTTGGATTAAGGCGATCACAACACACAGTTCCAGAGCTATAGGGATTAATGAAACGCAACTAAAATACCCTACCCAACCGGGAATCAACCAAGGCCCTAAAGGGCCCTCAGGCTGACCATTCAGCCAAACAAAAATCTAAAAATGAACAAACATTTAAATAAAATCTGACATCTTAACGATGGCCATAAAAATTCACTTTATGAATTTCACATTTTATATTCTGTACATACAGTATATTTATAATTACCAATACGCATATTAGGTAATCCATGAAATAATTTAACCAGAAGTTGAATCAGTTGAGTACAGCAGAGTGGAGAATATCTGTACCAAAATGTGAATATAATTAATATAAGCTTATTCTCTAGATTAATAAATGACGATCGTTGAATAATTTCAAATATGTCATATAGCCATTTTACAAATGTAAAGGTAATAATCTTTATTTATTTATTTATTTATTTATTTATTTATTTATTTACTCGTTCTTTCGCTTAAAGTTAAAGGTTATTTCAGTTTTAATAATACGGTATCTTATTTGTATTCGCATTAGCTGTGTAACCTAGTCTTTTAATTAATAAACCAATCCACATCACTCTTGTTGTTCCAAAACCATAGTTTTAGTTTAGAGCTATTCCCTTTGTCTAATTTCCTAGTATTATTTGAAACCTGGTGCGAAGCTTGCGACGAGGTGTATGGATTTAGCCTCGGAAAAAGGGAGGGTCTGAATCCCATTTTCTTCAATCAGTCAGTCACTATTGATCTGCATTTAGGGCAGTCGCCAGGTGGCATATTCCCTGTCTGCTGTTTCCCTAGCCTTTTCTCAAATAATTTCAAAGACATTGGAAATTTGTTGAACATTCCATTGGTAAATCCTCTTGAATTTTATCTTCATATTGTGATCTTTCCTACTTTTAAAGACACCACTCAAACTTATTCGTCTAATAATGTCATTCCGCGCCATCTCTCCAATCACAGCTCCGAACATGCCACTTAGTTGAGCAGCTCGTCTCCTTTCTTGCAAGTCTTCCCCGCCCAAAGTTTTCTTCCGTCTTAGAGGTCCTTTTCTATGGTTATACGACTTCAATTCCTGACAACTTTTTGTCTAATCTATGACGTAATTTCCGTATACCCATTTTAAAGCTTATACTGTTTCTTGCATTAAGTTATAGGCCTATCAAGCCTACGATGTGAAAACGTTCCTCTTACTTTGGTGGGTTAGATTTGGAAAGTATCAGAGTTTTGAGGAGGATACATGTATCTACCCCACTAAATACGTGCAATTCGTTCCCTGAACTAAGCTGTTAAGTATCTTACAGTGAAAGGGTGTATTCTGCCCTCCTCCATTTCCTTACCCCCCACCAACAGCGCGTGGCAACCCATCCAAATCTTGAACAGTCCCAATGTTGCTTAACTTCGGAGATCTCACGGAATCCCGTGTTTCAACACGGCTACGGCCGTTGGCTATTTTACAGTGTAGAATTGTGGATTAGATTTTACGCCGGATACTCATCTTCTTGTTAATTTAGTTCAGATCCTTGGCTTAATGATCAGTGTATAGTGACCTTCAGTTCAGAGGGTTTTGGATTTCATTCCCGACGAGGTGGGAAAGTTTGGTCATGTTCAGTTAATTCGTATGTCTCGGAGTTTGGGTATTTGTGTTCGTCTTAATACACATCTTCATATACATACAACACTCCACACTGTAAACCTCGGCAGAAATTCGTGATAGTAAATTGGCTGTATCCCTCGTCATAGGGTTAGATCAGACATTAAAATTTAGCTTAATCAGTATTGGCTTAAGTATTGACCTCAAGTAATTGGAAAAAATTTAAGAAGCAAAGGAGAATAATTTGTTGTTGTTGCTGTTGTTGTTGTATTTTATTTTATGGCCTTGAGACGTCGTGTTTGATCCTGTGCAATTTGCCTAAATCACGTGAATTCTTTCTGTCGACTTGTGTGACGGTTATTTGTTGCAGACTATGTACCTATTTGTAATTAATTAAGATTAGGGTTTGGAGAGAAAGCATCCGTGGTTTTTAGAATGAAACTATCACAGTATTCACCAGAATTTGACCGGAGAATGTACAAGAAACCTCCTAGAAATTTGACCGTAGAGGAATTTGAATGTCGCTTCATCTCAAATCTGTGAGTACACTCCCCACTTCCTCTCCCTCGTTTTCTCATCGACCAATGCACTAACGTGCCGTAGGCTATAATCCTGATCGCTGCGTTTCTTAAGTCATTACTTATAAAATCGTTTCCTGAATTGAAACTTTCAGCGATAGGGTATTTTCAGCTTAAAATTACACCTTACTCAAATAAGTCTCTATTTTATCGGCACTATTGAATAGGAGTTTTCTTTTATTTAAAAACAACATAAGTTATTTCAAGAAAATAAAAAGTAACCTAATGATCTTCTCCTAGTGAAATCTCATAACACTTTTGTAGAATACTCAATAAAACGTAAATTACATTAAAGCGTGTTCTCTGATCATAATACATGTCTAATAATCACTCATTAAAAAATTTTGTCGTTAGAAATGTTCAGATGAACAGGTGAATCATGTACATTTTTATGTATTAATCTGCCTGAAATAACAAAGTAACCACAAGGATCCAGGATACTGCAACAAATGTATACATTGCTGGCCTATAACAGTTACAAATAAAATAATTTAAATAGACTAAGTATAAATATTTTTAAAAGATGTGTGATTTGTGCTTTAAGATATCGTCGCTCGACCGGTAGAAGTTTGTATCCCACAATACTCTTCCTATCCATTATTCTCCTTAAGACTGGTCACGCCTCCCAGCCACATATGGATACGCAGTCCATCAGAACAGTGTCCGTTGTGTTCGTTTTCCTATGTGGACGATTAAACGAAAATGAATCTTACATCCATTGTACACTAGGAGTGCGTAAATACGTAATGCAAACGTACATTCCTACAGTACGGTACGGTAAGGTTCATTTTCCTTTACACATGGGCATAGGAAAATGAACACAACAAAATTTGTTCCGATGGACTGCATATCTATACATGGCTGGGAGGCGTGACCAGTCTTAAGGAGAATAATTGATAGGAAGAGCTTTGTGGAATACAACCTTTTACCGGTCGAGCGACGATATGGACGAATGTAAATGAAGTCTCAGTATCCTGATTGATCCTCTCAGTGCTGTGAGGACAACGATATGGACGGCATCTTTGTTGATTCTGAGTCTGCTGCAGAAGTCAACGATGACGCGTGTGGCACTGACCATAAGTCACACAACTTTAAAGAATTTTGAAGTGTTATTTATTAAGTAGTCGGTACTAAATTAAATATTTAAATCTCAGAATTGTATAAAGGGATCTTCAAAACCAAATAGTGCGATGCAGGAAAAATATGGAAAGCTCTCTAATAAGCAAAATGCATGCTTCAAAGATTGTTGATATTATGATAGGCCTAACAAACGTACCATTTATCTACCCCCTCCCCCTATCGCAGTTATGAATGGAAATAATTTATTGCAATTGTGACTCCAGTGTAGATACCATGATTACTCAGGCTACACGTGTAGCTGATAACAACGATATTGCCCGTTTCTAAAAGGACGCGAGAATTGAAAACCTTAAAAAGGAGTATTCTATAGTGAGCTATAGGAAGAATACTATTGCTTGGGTGATTCTTAAGAATGTTTGTAACGCGGTTGACTATATTTCCCTATTATTACATTAATTATATCTACTGTAAGTTGGTACGCCTCTGTGGCTAGTGTGATTAGCTTCCACCCCCGGAGGCCTGCGTTCTATTCCCGGCTCTGCCACGAAATTTGAAAAGTGGTACGAGGGTTGGAACGGGGTCCAATCAGCCTCGGGAGGTCAACTGAGTAGAGGTGAGTTCGATTCCCGCCTCAACCATCCTGGGAATGGTTTTCCGTGGTTTCCCACTTCTCCTCCAGGCAAATGCCGGGATGGTACCTAACTTAAGACCACGTCCACTTCCTTCCCTCTTCCTTGTCTATCCCTTCCAATCTTCCTATCCCCCCGCAAGGCCCCTCTTCAGCATAGCAGGTGAGGCCGACTGGGCAAGGTATTGGTTATGTTCCCCAGTTGTATCACCCGACCCAGGGTCTGAAGCTCCGGGACACTGCCCTTGAGGCGGTAGAGGTGAGATCCATAGCTGAGTCCGAGGGTAAAATCAACCATGGAGGGTAAAGATATAAAGAAGAAGAATATCTTTGTTAAGGTGCATTGAAACGTTATCCCGAAAAAGCGTCTGAGTGAACACTTTTACTGTAATACAGCTGTCTTGATCTGTATTTTATGTTGTGTAATGACATGTGGCCTCCGGAGAGGCCTGGTGCTGGTCTTTGGATTTGACGTCATATAGGTGAGATGGCACACACACCAAGACACCGGATTCAAACAATGAATGTTAAGATCACCGACCTGGCCGGGGATCGAGCCCGGGACGTCTTGAACTAAAGGACATTTAGCCACGGAGCCGGACTACTTTGTACTTAGAATTTAGTACAGGCACACTTCGGTACTTTTTAGAGATTTCGAATAAATAAAACATCGGAGCAGCTTTTCGTTTGCAGTGACAAAGTGGTTAGATGCAAAGCATTTCATTATACATCTACAGATGAACTTGATACAGACTATTGATTCTAAGTAAGCCGGGCTGAGTGGCTCAGACAATTGAGGAGCTGGCCTTCTGGCCCCAACTTGGCAGGTTTGATCCTGGCTCAGTTCGGTGGTGTTTGAAGGTGCTCAAATACGTCAGCCTCGTTTCGGTAGATTTATTGTCACGTAAAATAACTCCTGTGAGACTAAATTCCGGCACCTCGGCGTCTCCGAAAAAACCGTAAAAGTAGTTAGTGGGACGCAAAGCAAATAACATTATTATTATTATTATTATTATTATTATTATTATTATTATTATTATTATTATTATTATTATTATTATTATAAGTAAAGAGCTTATTGCATTGTTTTAGGAAATATAGCCTACTAAGTGCTAAACGGCCATTTATTTGTATATTAATTGTTGTGAATTTTATTTTCTTTATCTCACGTTGTTCTACATATAAGTTAGGTAGCTTATAGTTAGTCTGAGTGTGCCTTACATGCCACTATAGGACCCTGATGTAAAAATGTAACTTTTATTGTCAATTTTCAGGTACCTTTCAACCGGCTTAAAATTATTTTTTAAGCCACTGTGAATGAACTATGATAACAAGGAAGTGTGAGTCACCTCGTCTTCGAGTGCAGTAGAACTACATCCTATCGCAAGGAATTGTTCGACACCCTTGTGCACCTTCCGGTTCTCCTTCCAACACATATCCAGCTGTTACTGGCAACCGGTGATCTACGTTTGTAGTGTGTAATAGCAGTATACTCGACGAAAACTGGTGTAAATAGTTAAACAATCAAGAGTGCTTATTCCAAGTGTGTTTGTCTTTTTTTTTTCGTTTTTTTCTGCTCTATTCTATTTTTTCTACTTTGTCATCCGATTGTTTTCTCTTTTTGCTGTAGTATTTTAATCACTGTACATTGTTGGCAGACAAATGTCCTAAGGACGAAAGTGATAGGACTAAATAAAAGAATTAACTAGACAATCTGATGTCTTTTGGCAGATGGAATTATTAAACTTCGGATCTTTCAATCGTTTTTAAGGTATCTATCTGCTTCCTCTTCACACATTCAGCGCAGTATATTAAGTCTGAGTATATCAGCAATTAATATAATTATAATTTTATACGTTTATCTAATTGATTATTATATTATTATCCTAAGTCGTTTTTCAGATTGTTCAGTAATACGATAATATATGAATGATTTTCGTATGCGTCACTCGAACTGAAATTTAACCGAAGAAGGTGGGCCTACTACCGTAGGCCTATTTCATGTTGATGACAATCCGCTGTCGCAGCTCAACGACCTAGTAGCTAGATTATGATCTGACAGATTCATTACAAAATATGATTCACATTTTAAGGAAATTTGAATGACCTATGTTCTGCGTTTTATGATCACAAGAATAAGAATTATAAAGTAGGCCTAATATCAGATGAAAATAGTTACAACTTACGTGACTTTTCTTCTTAAGAAATGTATATCTACATCAGTAGTGTAGAACAATGGGTTGTGAAATATTGTATACTGAAATTCCATTTAAGTATAGGCCTATGTTTTTAGCGTACATTTTGCACACTGTGAAACTCAGTGAAGCGTATAAGAAATTGAATTACCGTAGTTAAATTATTCTATCTGGCTTTCTTTGTGTTATGAAAATAAAATATACCTGTATCGTCAAATATTTCGTTGGTATTAACGTTTCTTGACCCATGACCACATTGATTTCCAAATTGAGGAAGCTTTCAAACAGTTATGCGATTATGTGAGTGAAACTTATGGAAGCATACAAAAAAAGATTTGTTATGTTTTGCAAATCGATAATCCACCTATTCTATTAGAACCTAGTTTCAGAGAGTTTCATTTTCACTTCCCGTCTATGCCCCGTCAGGCACAATATTTGCAATGTTTTTTACGGGCTTTAAAATGATCGTACGAGCATAGGCGTATTATTTTACAGAGTTATCAAATAATATAATGAGTTTTGTAATTACAGTCATATTATAGGCTATAAAAATCCTGACAGTTTATTTTATGATTTATTACAAGTAATCTTTAATTATATCAAATAAATGTCTATATATCAGAAATAGGCTATGTGACGAGTGCTTTTCTTCAACACAGGATGACATAAATAGAATCATTTGAAATTCTTTCGAAGGTGTAACTATAATATAGCATTATGAATTCATGTCAGGTATTAACTCAAACACTAAAGTAATTGACCATGGAGGTTTGTGTCACAGATCTTGAGGAGCTTCATTGGCGTAGATCAACTGATTTGAAGTTTGAAGATGTATACATAATGCAAAAATAGGTTTTGTAATACTTTCCAGTAAATTTCGTTTCCATTCCCTAGCTGCATCTAGAAATTACAAACACAATGGAGTATTTCCTGTTATTTGCCTCTCCCTTATCAGTAGTCACTTATCTGGTATTGCTTTAAATTAATGACAGACCTATTAAGGACACAATAAGCTATTCGTTATGCTTATTGGCTGGCAAAACTCTGACAAACAATCCCATAACATTACATTATGCTTTATGCTGCAATGCACAGCAATGCAAGCAAGACATAATTGCTTTTTACTGCAGATCCATGTAAACACTGGGAAGAAATGAACACACAAGAAGATAAAAAGATACTCAATCCAAGACATGCGTCAAGTAGGTCATTTTAGATAGGCTACTAATGTTAAGACCGAGTTCATAAATTTATACATACAAAGTTTTAAATATAAGGGAGAGTACATTAATTACATTGGAATTAAGCAATCTCAAGAATAATGTAAAATTTACTGAAGCATAAAATACGGAAATATGTTACCCTTATATAATTTTATAAGTGTGATAGATTTTTAACAATAGGTCATGCAGTCGATACTCGCCTTATGGGTGTAATATTTTAATTGAATTGTATTAGTGCATCAGCTTTATAATACAGCCACAGATCCAATTAAATAAATACAACTTATAAAGGAATTTCAAAACGTTACTTTTCAGTTTACTCGGGTATGTAATGTAATTCTGTTTAGGCTGCTTTTATTGCACAAGAAATAATGATATACTGTACAGTACTAGGCATATTGATATTCTGTAATATGTTTTAATCGTATGAACTATTAAAGATTGAGAAACTTTATATAATTTAGTGGTAAGTTACTGAAAAAGTGTAAGAAACTTAGTTCCATATATCGTACTTTTAGTTACGATTTTCAAGAAAAATTTTCTTCATTTACGATGGTAAATATCATAATTTTCATTCATATAGCAAAATACTTCCTGACCGACGTCCATTCCATAGTAACAATAAATGAGTTGATTTGGTTTCATTTACTATCATAATTTGGAATAAAATGACATATGGTCTAGTTTTCTATTACGTCGGTGTTATTTTTTCGTGTTAATAAAATATTCGTGATTATTGTTGAGAAAATAAGCAGGTCTGAGAGAGGCAAGTTAGTCTGGAGGTGCATGTTAATTTATATGCTAAGCAGGCTGACCAGCCTCAGGCTGGCCAAGTAAGCATTCTTCACCTCACCTGTTAGCATCATCGCATAACACTGTTCTTCCTATGGATTAAACAAGCTGATATCACCGGAGGAATGTGACCTTTTTCTGGAGGGGTTGAAACACCTGATTAGATAACCTATATACTATGCTTTAATTGTTTGTTTGTTTCTTACTGAACAGATTAAATATTCCAGACATTTCCAGAGGTGCGTGATAATAAGTATTTTTTCTATGCATGGCTATGTTATTGTGTTTGTGGCTAGACCGTACCCCATTAATAAAAGTTATTATTAATTTTAGATAATAAGTTTACGCTACAATTACAGATAAATATCAATTAATAATCTGGTCATATGATGTATCATTCAGATCATATCTTCAATGTATTTTATACTCACAACCATTACGGACAATCGTTAATAAATATAATTATTATTCATTATTTCGAGTAATTAAAAGCGTAATTAAGGCAGATAATGAACCGGCTTTTTTCCGTACTCTTCGCTAGAAAGAGTGGAGCTATTTTGAGAGTCGGGAAGAGCTGGAATGCCAGCCCCGCATGCCTATGGTTTATCTCACTTACCCCGATAGAACGCGCGGAGGTTAGGTTATAGTTGGGAGTCCGCAGGAGAAGTTGAGAGAAGAACCGAAGCCGCCATGTTGTGTGCACAGGTCGAACGAAACAAATGACACTCGGTGAGCGTGTGAGCGACGGGCGAATCTTGCTCGGGCTTCAGACCTCTATAAGAAATAGGCTGGTCTCACTATCTCTCTCTTTCGCTATAGGACCGAGGGATGTATAGTAGTAGAGGGTATACTGACGGAGAGAGAGAGAGAGAGAATAGGGCGCAGCCGTGCCGTAAGTCTTGCAGTGTTATGGGGCAGCCACATTGGAAGACCTGCCATCAAGCATAGCGATGTAAAACTTTTAAGGGACACTTCGCGAAGCGAACAGCCCTCCCCCCTCCTGTTCTCTCTCACTCACTCTCCCGCCCCTCTCCCACCTCCCTTCTCACTCTGTGTACCTCCCCCACAACCCCCCGCACCCCCTCTTTCCCTCTATTACAGGGATGTATACCTCAGAAAAAAAAGAAGAGATGCCGGAGAGAGAACATATATAAACTAACAAGCCAGTGAACAGTTTTTCAAATGACGATAACGTTTTTCGTTCTCGCAGTATCAATTATTATTACATTCATATCGGGTACAATGTAGGCATGCAGAAGGGGAGGTTAATAGCCGATAACAGTTACACGAGCAGCTAGGATGAATAGAAATATTAAAATAGTTTAACGATAGCTCTGCTGTATATTGGGCCATTTAGCAATTTAGCGTTCAGTATGTAATTACTTCGGACGTAGCATCAGACAGCTACAGAATGTAAACGTGCTAAATTTAGGTAAAAGGTTCAGTGATTATATCCCTGAAATTATCTACATTGTATGCTACAGATTGATCCAAAACTAAATGTTGTTGGAGGTTATCATTAAATTAAGTGATCATAAAATACTGAGTTGATGTTCAGTCATCAGACCTGAGGCTGGTTGAATCCTCAACAGCTCCGCCAATCAGCTGTCCTAGATGACCTAGCATCACTCTTATCTACCAGTTGCAACCAACCTCCCTTAGTGTAAAACGAACGATAGGCCTACATTGTCTCAGGAAAAGGATTAGGCCTATATATTCTTATTAACTCAGTCTGCCTTTGCTGGCGGGACCTAGTGTTTACAGTGCACTATGTCTTCTGGTATAGGCTAGAGCAATGTTGTTACTTTCATTGATCTGTAGACGTAATAGGGAAATGAGGAGTGAGGTAGTTTCCCGTTGCTTTTCTCACTGAGTCAGAAGTTGCTATTATATATCAGTCTGCCAAGCCCACTGAAATGCATGCACCAACCGACCCTATGAGCAACATTTTCACACCATTCATAGCAGGGACTGGTTGCATAAGGAATGGCATTACTAGCATCGCTCATACCTCAGTCGCTTTCATATTGTCAAAGCCAAGAGTAAGACAGAGACAGATCAATGAAAGTAACAACATTGCTCTAGCCTATACCAGAAGACACAGTCCACTGCAAAGACTACGTCCCGCCAGCAAAGGCAGACTGAGTTGATATGAATATAGCGTATAATCCTTTTCCTGAGACAATATAGGCCTATCGTTCTTTTTACACTAAGGGAGGTTGGTTGCAACTGGTAGATAAGAGAACCTCTGATCGTGAGATGACACGGAATTAAATGTTGTATGGTAGCGAGCTTAGCTCAGAACTTTACTCCTTGGGTGAGAGTCATTCATAGTTTCCTAATCACATCCTTAGTTTTGTGGATGTTGTTACTGGTTCATCATATGATTAGAACGCAGTGGCTAGTAGCACCACATAATTAGTACAGTTGTGAGATGTCTGAGAAAATTTATGTATTGGTATAAATGTTCTTAATTAACTAGGAGAAGTATTTCGAAAGATGCATGCATGGTGTATGAAGAAGACATCACCTTAACGCGAAAAATAAGCGAAGACGGAAAGGCTGGAACAAGAAGAATGTTAGGCCTCCACAGGTAGCGTCTCGAGGTTATCCGATAATCTGATCGATTGTCTATCATGGTTAAGTGTGCGCATTAAACAATGGCATTAATTATAGTCTAAAAATAATATCCTTCCTGGCCCTTTTCTCAATGTATTGGCGGGGTGGGGAGTTTGGATACTGGCACTGTTTCCAGTTTTACGGCCGGATGCCCTACCTGACGCACATCCTACGTGGAAGCATGTATTCACTATTACGTGTTCCTGAGGTTGCTGGTAGTGTGACGTATTGTATGAAGAGATGTGAATTAAGACGAACATGAACAGTCACTCCTCTAGCTAGAGAAATTAACCAGATGCGGTTAAAAATCTCATACCAGTCCGGGAATCAGTCCTGCATCCCTTTGAATTGAAGACCACGACGCTGACCATTCGGCCAAGGAGCCAGAAAATAATAATAATAATAATAATAATAATAATAATAATAATAATAATAATAATAATAATAATAATAATAATAATAATAATAACGAACACAAAGTGCCATACCACTAAACATAGTGATTGTCGGGCATTTGATTTTGTTATAGTTTGATAAATATGACAAACTAATTTAGACCTATTGTAGGCCCTACTTCATTGTTCAGTAATCACAGAGTAATCTAGGTTACAGTTAAATGGGAAGGTGCATAAAAGAACGCATACATGTGATTAAGAAATACAAATAAGTGCACAGTTCAACTATTAATCGCCGGGCTGAGTGGCTCAGGCGGTCGAGGCGCAGGCCTTCTTCTGACCCCAGCTTGGCAGGTTCGATCATGGCTCAGTCCGGTAGTATTTGAAGGTGCTCAAATACCTCAGCGTCATGCCGGTAGGTTTACTGGCACGTAAAAGAACCCATGCGGAACTAAATTCCGGCGCCTCGGCGTCTCCGAAAGCCATAAAAGCTGTTAGTGGGAAGTAAGGCCAATAACATTCTTACAACTATTTTATTATTTTAGCAAAGAGAAACCTTCAATACATTTCAAATAGTGGTCACACTAGATGAATTTACAGTACAATAAATATGTATAAATAATGCACTTCTAATGTACCTGGCAGTGGAAGTTGTGGAATAAAAGTCATATCCTAGTGTGTTGGATTTCACATAAAACTACAGGTCAGGTGGGTATGAAAATAATTAGACTACAGTAGCTTACAACTCCAGTCATATCTCTTGTCATTTCATTGTGAATATGACAAGATTTCGAACAATGCCGTGGATGAAGGGTTTCAAATTCGTTTTAGGTCGTCTCGGATTTTCTCTTTCCTAGAGAGATCGTGAGATGATAATAAATCCAGATTTCATTCACTTACAACATAGCCTGGTTGACTTAATAGTGCCGCTCATGTTAGAACATACAGATGTAATCAGATTTTTAGACTTCTTCGTGAGTTTGCATCCGGAAGATAGTGGGTTCAAACCCCACTGTCGGCAGCTCTGAAGATGGTTTTCCATAGTTTCCTATTTTCACACCAGACAAATGTTGGGGCTGTACCTTAGTAAGGGCTACGGCCACTTCCTTCCCACGCCTAGGCCTTTCTTATCCCTTCGTCGCCATAAGACATATCAATGTCGGTGCGACGTAAAACAAATTATAAATTCTTATTCACATACCGCCTTTACCACGCTACTGAGTCGCTGTAAATATAATGGCCTAATAAAATAGGCTATCATATTTTAATATCTACTTATATGTGAATTTTCCATTATTTTAGCTCTAGCAGCCTACCTGCTTTAACGTATAGCCTAATGCATTGATGGGGTATTTTTGTCCGAGCTCTATCACCATTATTATCATGCATTTTTGCAGTAGCCTAATTATCAATTATCATTATATAATGCATAGACAGTGGTATTTTTTGCCCAACATATGTTATCATTGTTTTTGTGCCGGTGCTTGGAGTAACTATCTATGTTTCTTTGTTTTTACCTCTGTCTGGTTAATTTATACATCGCTCCGCCTTTACTGGTGAGACCTAGTATTTAGAGAGTGACTGAACTATAAGCAATACTAGTAAAGCCATTATTTATGCTGCCATTCGCCGTAATCTACAGAGTGAAGTGTTGCTCATATGGTCGGTATGTTTATGCATTTTAGTGGGCTAGCAGACGTATGTAACGGCACTTGCTGGGCTGAGTGGTTCAGACGGTTAAGGCGCTGGCCTTCTAAACCGCAGCCATAATCGAAGTGATTTTCCGTAGTTTTCCACTTCTTCTCCTGGAAATGCCGTGATGGTACCTAACGTATGGCTACGGCCACTTCTTTCCCACTTCCTTGCCTATCCCTTTAAAATTTCCCATCCCCCACACGATCCCTGTTCAGCAATGCTGGTGAGGCCGCTTGAACGAGGTACTGGTCCTCCTCTCCAGTTTGTATCTCCAACCAAATATCTCACTCTCTAGGATACTGACATTTGGGGCGGTAGAGGTGACATCCCTCGCCGAGTCCGAAGGGAAAACCAACCCTGATCGGCAAACAGATTAAATAATAAATAATAATCAAATAGTCTATTAATTGACGCAGCATGTTATAAAGTTAACATACTTACCCTTCTGCTTAAAATGTATGGACCGGAGAACTTCATCAACTGCCAGAAGAGATCAACGTACGTAAAACCAAATTGGCGTATGGCATTTATTTCCGGGAGTGCCCGAGGACATGTTCGGCTCGCCAGGTCCAGCACTTTTGATTTGAAGCCCGTAGGCGACCTGCGCGTCTTGATGAGGATGAAGTGATGATGAAGACGACACATAGGCCTACACATCCCCCTTGGCAGCGGAACTAACCATTTATGGTTAAAATTCCCGATCTTGCCGGGAATCGAACCCGGGACTCCAGTGACCAAAGGTCAGCATGCTAACCATTTAGCCATGGGGCCAGACAGATCAATTTAAAAGCACGAAAAAGCTGAAAATCAACTATTCTCTTACTATTTGGATAAATCTGAATAAGTTCCACCAGTCATTAATAATGAGCATTACTAAGTTTTGATTTCTCTCATATTCCTATGGGTATTCCCTCCTGGGAGAGGCCTATCTGTCGTGGTCGAGATTGACTTCAGTGTTGGAAACTATTTTAAGACATTTTAAAGAATCATTTGTAATTTTATTGTAATTCTCATTTTTCTTTCTTTCTTCATTTCTTTCTTTCCTCTTTTCTTTCTTTTCTTCTAAGTATGCAATGTCCCACAAACGCAATCGAGTTTTAATCTATCCTGGGCTAGGAAGGGCCAACGATTGGTACGGTAGGCTACTGGCTGTAGCTCCAGAATTTGCCTGGTTTGAAAATAAGAAACTGTTATCGCATAACCCTGATTTTTTTAAATAAATAGCCTAAATGTCTATTCACTCTAACCATCTTAATGTTAATCTAACGGAAAGGAGCTTGATCCCTGTATCAGGGTTGCCACCAATTTCGTATGGTGCGGGACGTCCAGTATTTCAAGGTAAAAACATGTGGTTTGTGCTATTGGTTGTTGTCCTTTAATTCTCAGAAACAAAATTTAAGATGTAAGCGATTCAGAAAGGAGAAAATTATGGGGAAGTAATTTTATGGTACATCTCTAAATTATCTCGGAGCCTCCATGGCTCAGGTGGCACTGCACTGGTTTCTCACCGCTGGGTTCTGTGGTTTCAGATCACTTAATGTAAGATTGGTGGTAGACAAAGCGGAAGAGGGACAGGTTTTACTCCGGATACTCCAGTTTTCCCTGTCATCTTTCATTCCAGTGACACTCTCAAATATAATTTCATTTGAACTGCCATTTCTTAATCATTGCCCCAGAGGAGTACGACAGGCTTCGGCAGCCGGCACAATTCTTATCCTCGTCGCTAGACGGGGCTTCATACATTCCATTACCGATCCGGTCGAATGACTGAAAACAGGCTGCGGATTTTCATTTTTTTCTTAATTATCTCCTCCAGTCCTATGAGTTCTCTGAAAAGAATATCGCAACAAGTTCAATTTGAAAAAAAATCGCATGCGGAAGATAGTGGGTTCGAACCCCACTGCCGGCAGCCCTGAATATGGTTTTCCGTGGTTTTCCATTTTCACACCAGGCAAATGCTGTGGCTGTACCTTAATTAAGGCCACGGTCGCTTCCTTCCCATTCCTAGGGCTTTCCATTCCCACCGTTGCCATGATACCTATCTGTGTCGGTGCGACGTAAAACAACTAGCAAAAAAGTGCAACAAAAAAATTCTTTTCTTTTCTGAAAGGTGTAGCCGAATGTCGTCAGTAAATCTAAGAGGACAGATATGGAAAAACTCAGCATTTTCGTAGATGTCACTTTTGATATCCTGAAAAGAGGTGAAGATGCAATGCAAAAGTGGATAAACATATTTACAAAGCACAATGATGTGTATAAACGTACGAAAGATAGAAAGCTGATGTCTTTCGTGCTTGTGGTCATGGTTCAAGTGCATTTGTTGAACGTATAGGCTACTTTACTTGATGCGAAACAAGTGAACTGATTCATGAACTAGATACTCAATGTCTCTAATAAAGTGTTAATGAACATCTGACTTCAACAAATATGAAAGTGTCATACAAGAACTCCATAAGAAAAAAAAATCTGATGCTGACATTTAAAAGTTAGCATAGTCGAGTAAGACGAAATAAGAAATAAAGTAATTTAATTATTCTTCTTCTGCTTCTTATTCCACCGCTTTTCCCTTAACTGTGGGGTCCCGCGTGCGAACTTTGTCGCACATGTGGATTTGGCTCTGTTTCACGGCCGGATACCCTTCCTGACGTCATCTGGAGTGATGTAATTACTACTACGTGTTTCTGTGGTTCCTGGTAGTGTGGTGTGTTGTTCTGAATTCGAAGAAGAGAATATTGGTACAAACACATGCACCTACTCCCCGAGTCAGATGAACTAATCAGACGTTATTAAAATCCCCGACCCGGCCGGAAATCGAGTCCGCGACCCTCTGAACCGAAGGCCTCAACGCTGACCATTCAGCCAAGGAGTTGGACAAATAAAGTAATTTAATCCTGTTCTCGAATCAAAAGTGTCCATTCTTTACATAGAATGTCCCAACTAACAAATGTACCCGTGCTTCGCTACGGTATTCTACATTGCATTCAGAATCCTCCGTAAATTACTGTAAAGGCAGTGAGTAAATTCCATATCTCTTAGCGCTATGCCAGAATCAAACCAGGAGGACACCATACGCTTTTTCCGATGTAAGGTAGGCATTGGGGAAGTTTTGTGGATAATGGTAGGCCACATTTCTTACTGCCAAACACAATAGAGTTCGGGAGTATCTACTATATCGGCAGGCTAACTTGGCAACTGCCATTCACAGTAGAGATGGAGAGATTTCATTATAAAGACAGGCCCCTTTTCCTAACGCCAGTCATAATCGAGCTGGAGTGATTAGATCATAAACGATAAATGCAGCGCTATCTAAAGTATCAACAATCGAGACACGACAGTAAACCATGGGACCAAAGTTGTAGATCTCTCCAAATGACCGTCGATTGTGCTATCACTTTTGTAATTCGACTTAACCGTTTAGCCACCAATAACCCCGAAACGAAGGTCTACACCGTCATTAAAATTGCATCCATATTTCGATAATTTCCGGGGCCAAAAGTTATAGCCTACATTTGAACAGGTTGGAATTTTTCCTCAAACAAAAGAGTGTCCAGGTTTCGGGATTAGCACTCGCATACATACGGTGCAGGCCTAATTAAAGAATAAAGTCATACAGTTAAGAAAGTTGAAATTAATAGAAAATAGGATTATAACTAAGGACAGCCGGATAGGACAAGTACGTAAATACCAAGTGGATGTGTTGGAAAATAAAATGTCCTTCGATAAATTGTGATGGTATGAGTTACGGATAAAAGAAGGCGGTAACAGAGGAGAAATTTAGGCGCAGGGATTCTTGGGTAAACAGATAAGAAGATGACTTGGTGTTACTACTTAAGCCTGAAGAAGCAAGGCAGTGGAAATAGATTAAAGCGGAAAAAGGAAGTAGAATAGAAATACAGTAAACATTATAGTAAGTTAAATACCAGAAAACACCTTACGGTGTGAAATAATGGGCTATACTCCGCGGTACTTTTCAAATATTAACAGCGCACCTTATTGCTATTGGGCCGATGACCTAGATGTTAGGCCCCTTTAAACAACAAGCAGCAGCAGCCTTAGTGCTATTCGAGAATGATTGCAACTTCCAACGGTATTCCGCCAGTAGGCCTGTACCGCAGAATGGCCGATTGACGTCTCTCCTGCTTGCTACACAAGGAACAACCACGAGTTTACACGAACAATGACGAAAATGACAATCGTTACTTCCCTGCTGGCAAGCAGTCCGAGACGTTGCCATGGTTACATGTAGGTTCGTTGTCGGTCTGTCGATCACACAATACAGAGCATGAGACGCGCAAAAAATATTAAATTTCCCCGTCATTTGAAGAGTAAGCGAAACAATGAACAAAACAACCTTTATCGTGGACAGTCGAGATTTTCTTCTGATGAGGCACGTAAATGTCTTTACCTACTTAGGAAGTAAAATCACTCCAGATGGCAAAAGTTCACTCGACATAAAGAGCAGAATTTCCCAAGCAAGGATTGCTTTTTTACAAGAAAAGGATACTACTTACATCAATGAATTTAAATGTGGAGACCAAGAAGAGATTTATTAAGTGCTTTGTCTGGAGTGTGGTCTTGTATGGTTCAGAAACGTGGACTATTAGTGCAAGTGATAAGAAACGTCTAGAAGCATTTGAGATGTGGTGCTGGAGGAGGATGGAAAAGATCTCATGGGCAGTTAAACTCACCAATGAAGAAGTTCTTAGACGAATAGGTGAAAAAAGATCCCTTTTAGCAACAATAAGAAAGAGAAGAGACCAATTAATTGGCCATCTTTATAGGCACAATGGTTTCATAGTTAATGTTATGGAAGGAATGATTCAAGGTAAAAGAGGAAGAGGAAGACCTAGACTGCAATATTCAAGACAGATCAGAGATGACGTAGGAACAGGCTCATATGTGGAAATGAAGAGATTAGCGGATTACAGAGAAGAGTTGAGAAGACGAATTGCTGCCAACCAATCTTAGGATTGAGAATTGAGAAGAAGAAGCAGAGCACAGCTCTCCGCGAAACGTAAAGAATTTCAGCTTATTTTCTTGACGCGGCATAAGCCCAAAAGCCTATACAGTATCATGTCTATAAGTACTGGCCGTGAAGGCATCAATGGCAACAAAATAAAAGTTGTTTATAATGAAGGGACGTTTCACATGTAGTCCACGGATATTACAGACAATCATGTCCGACTCGTTGGCTGAACGGTCAGCGTACTGGCCTTCGGTTCAGAGGGTCCTGGGTTCGATTCCCTGCCGGGTCGGGGAATTTAACCTTAATTGGTTAATTCCAATGGCACGGTGGCTGGGTGTATGTGTTGTCTTCAGCATCATTTCATCCTCATCACGACGCGCAGGTCGCCTACGGGAGTCAAATAGAAAGACCTGCGTCTGGCGACCCGAACCCGTCTTGGGATATCCCGGCACTAAAAGCCATACGACATTTTCACAGACAATCATTAGTATAAGAGAGAATGGAAGAAAACTGTTCGGGTTTTCCTAAAAATACCCGTCTATCACAGATTTTTGAATCACATGCATAAATCAAAACCTTCCCCAGGATGAGTATACTCCAAATATGAAGTTTGGTCGATATATGTGATTATGGAACAGACAAACAGACACGGTAAATAAAAACCACTGATACGGCATTGAGTAGACCTAAAACGGATAAATATCTGAAAAATTAGCAAAACAAACGAAATTGCAGACAGCGAACCCCCTACAAATTTATTTATAAAGATAACATGTCCCGGTACTATCTCGTGGTGAGGCAGTTAAGAAGCATTATCCCAAACGGTCCCTTGGTTACTTCAGACTGATTTATGAATGAGTACTGGACACTTCCTTAGAGCTTGATCTCCAGCTAGCGTGTCGAAGTGGCTCCGCCTCCAGATTCCCGTGCCTTGACTGCAGAGAGACGTCGAGCTTTGGCTTCGGATTCTTTCTTGAGTTAATTACGCTTTAATGAGGAACAGCTTTGTCTTAACAATGAGAAGATTGTTCAGACGATACAGTTTCCTCACTGAAGAAATAAACCTTTTTTGCTATGCGACCGCCACTAGCTGCGAAGTCGTTATTTTTAATAATAATAATAATAATAATAATAATAATAATAATAATAATAATAATAATAATAATAATAATAATAATAATAATTGAACTGTAACTATGATTAAAAGAAAAGTATAAATATTGTGTGTTTATGAGGCACTTCTAAGCACCCTAGAACATAACACTAAGTACTAGGGAAACGTATAGCCTACTATCAATAATAGAATAATCGAAAATTCCTGAAACTTTTCCAGAGAGTTGAGTCTAGGGGTGGTGGGGGGTGAGAGGTTCGAATATAAGGTTTCAGGAGCATTACAGATTACAAACGCAAGCGTAAGCATCTTTTTTCCACCCTGACGAAAAAACTCTTTTCCAAAACGATAAACTACAGTATATGTTTTGAGAGTTTACAAGTTCCCTAAAGGTCCACGTTATTATTTTACTACCAATCCCCGAGAAAGTCTTGAGAACATTTCTGATTTATTCAAGAGATTACCCGTACATAATTGATCAACAGTGGTCCATTCAAGTGATCCCGTCGTTTACATAAGAGGAGGGGGCGTGCTGCAAAATAATACTTTATACACTAACAATTCATTAATCTGGATTAAAGATCAAAATATGCCTGGATTTTAAAATAATAATGAAAACCTACAACCTGTTTTCCAGTCTTTGACCGGGTCAGGGATGTAATGAATGAATCTAATATAGGCTGTTATTACGATGGGGTCGCCACTCCCAAAGTGATTTATATTAATGAGTGATAGATGGTATGAAATGAGAATGGAGAGTGTTGCTGGAATGAATTAAGACTGGGAAAACCGGAGTACCCGGAGAAAAACCTGTCCCGCCTCCGCTTTGTCCAGCACAAATCTCACATGGAGTGGCCGGGATTTGAACCACGGTATCCAGCGGTGAGAGGCCGACGCGCTGCCGTCTGAGCCACGGAGGCTCCTAAAATAATAATAATAATAATAATAATAATAATAATAATAATAATAATAATAATAATAATAATAATAATAATAATAATAATAAATAAAACGGTACTTTGAAACAATGTGTATAGGTACGAAAACTTGAAATTATATGCCCCCCCCCACGGCACTTAACGCCCTTGAAAGGGCCTTGGCCTGCCCAGCGACCGCTGCTCAGCCCGAAGGCCTGCAGATTAGGAGGGGTCGTGTGGTTAGCACGACGCATCCTCTCGGCCGTTATTCTGGGCTTTCGAGACCGGGCCGCCATCTCACCGACAGATAGCTCCTCAGTTATAATCACGTAGGCTGAGTGGCCTTCGAACCAGCTCTCAAGTCGAGTGAAAAATCCCTGACCTGGCCTGGAATCGAACCTGGGGCCTCAGGGCGAGAGGCAGGCACGCTACCCCTACACCACGGGGCAGGCATGAAATAATATGCCGACAAATGTTAAATACATTTAGGAAAAAGGTAGACCTAATGTAGCCCATGGATTTCATTCATATTTAACGGAATGTATACGGGTGTATGATAACTATACCGACAAGAAGTCAGAGATATTCTTCGTGTTATGTTCAGAACGAAGGTGCAATCGGATTGGTAGAAACAATTTTTCATTTCGAGAAAGTGAGCTTACTTAGTTTCTTCTGGGCGCGCGATTCAAATTGATGGCATGTTGTGCTTCAGAGGAAGGAAAGGAAGGGAGGGGAAGTGGGAAATGAGAAGTGGAAGACAGAAGTAATGCTCGGTGCGAATGCACGAGTTTCTTTCTCGTTCGTTTCGCTCCCCGTCCCCGCTAGGCAATGTGCAGTTTGTTCTGCACAAATTGATTACTTACTATGCGAAACCCCATAGAAAGAGAAGATGAACTTATATACAGGCAGCTTTCCAGGTCGTTCTCGACACACCACACATTCTGAACAGAGTCCAAAGTTACTGCTTCAACGTTGCGAACTGTGCATCGGAGTAGGAGGGAGACATATTGAACATCCACTGTAATCAAACCACTGGGAGCATGGTTTCCTTCGTTCAGTATTTCATTCCATTTACAATGTTGTGTGTGAAGGAATACCCTATCGTGGGGCGGCAGCGTTGTATTTTGGGGTATTTTAAATAATAAAGAACGTTTTTGCGACCAACGAACGAGAAGAGAAACGATCTGGTGCATTCGTTGACTGACAAGTGTGTCTTAATTACAGTGTGTTCTTGAGGTGCTGTGTGTGTGTGCAGTTACGGCTGTTCAGTAAACGAACTCTGGATATTGCCTGTAAGATACAAGGACAATCCTGTGCGCACGCGCGAAGCGTTATCACTGTCTCCATCATACACTCCACTTCCCCTCCCTCCTCTGATGAACGGCAGCGCCTTGTGTTCTATGCATCTGTCGTTGAACTTCTTCTTGAAACTGAATGCCTTAGTAATAATCATAATAATAATATTAATAATAATAATCAACGATATTTCGCTATTTTGTGATAAGGATAGGTGCTTCAGTCTAACATACAGATGGTTATCAAAATACTGGAAACACCTGAACGAACGTGAGTATATGGCACTCGATCGCCTTAAGCCTGTCATACAGCTGCAATTCATCGCTGAGTGCATGAGTACAGCTCCTGAATTGTTTCCAAATGAATTTTGTACCATTCGTCATTCAGAGGGAGGAATTCCTCACTGGATTCGTTGCTCCAAAACGGACCAGGGAAAATAATGTGCAAGTTAGCTGATGGTGTGGGTTATCCTCATGCATCCACATGCTCACCAATTCATGCACGGACAGAGCTAACAGTGTGAAATGAGTACTATCACCATGAAAGGCGAAAGCTTCAATATTTGTACCACATGATGCACTTTTTAACCTAAAATGTCCACAGCCTATAATCATTGGCCATAATTCGTCCAATAAGAGTAAGAACAGGGCCTACAGAATAGCATGAAATTGTGGCCTACCTTCATGTTTCACAATAGGAAGAAAGCAGTTCGTCACATGGCTTCCTTGGGCATCCATCACACATAAACCAGACCTGCTGTTGTAAAAATTTTAAGAAATATGACTAATCATACCATATTGCTCTTTTCCAGTCATCGTTGGCTTATGTTGCATGATATCGGTGCCATCTGCGCCGTGCTAACGCGACCTTAGGGGTGATTAGAGGTTATGAGATCGTCACTTGGGCGCGAGTGTTCAGTTTGCGCACCTTACGTCTGACTGTGATTGCAGAAACAATTTGTTCAAGTTGCAGATTGAGATTAGACGTCATATGTATCCCAAGATCTCTATAGTTCTTTGTGACAATCCTCTTCGATTGTTTTCGACGATCCCGAACTTAATCGTCGCGGGTGATGTGTTGCTGCGAATTATGTTGGCTGCCATCATTATCTTGGACACTGTTGCTCTCGATACACCTGACACACTGACAGTCTTTAATTGATACACTCACTTCAGCTAACTGTACTCCAACAGTGTACGGCTCCATGGCTAAATGGTTACAGGGGGCCCGTTTTCGATTCCCGGCAGGGTCTGGAATTTTAACCACAATTGGTTAATTTCGCTGGCACGAGGGCTGGGTGTATGTGCCGTCTTCATCCTCATCACGACGCGCAGGCGAGCATCTGGCGAGCCGAACACGTCCTCGGACACTCCCGGCACTAAAAGCCATAAATTACGCCATTTCATTTCCTTACTCCAACAGTATGGCCTACTGTACGTCTTGCCGATTGCACACAAGAAAACGTAGGCTATTACGTGGTAGGTTCAAGGCATAAGTTAACAAGATGAACTTCATTTTACAAGCAGATATAAGAATATACAGAAGTAGAGCACTGACACACATTACTATTCAACGTAGTCATCATTCACGTCCAAGCATTTATATCAACGGTTCAGCAAGGCATAGATGCCAAAATGGAAGGAATCCGTGTCCAGACCCTGAAGCAACGTTATGACAGCACGCTGAGCGGCCGGACCTTCCTTGTATCGCGTAGCCTACTTCCCATGTGCTTTTTGAACGGTCCGTAGACACGGAATGATTGATCAGAGCCGTGTGGACAATGCCTAAATGATATGAAATCAAGCTGGTTCTATACTGTAGATGAGATCGTTCGATTATTATTATTATTATTATTATTATTATTATTATTATTATTATTATTATTATTATTATTATTATTATTATTATTATTAAAACGCAAAGCAAAATCACCTCTGGACAGACCAAAGAAAGCGTCAGAAGGAGTGAAAGGTGGAAATTCCGTTTCTAAAATTTTGGACTTCCTGACAGGACATCGCCCATCTGGACGAACAGAGCACGCCTTCACCACCTTGCCTAGGAAACCCCTTATATTATGAAATTCTACATTAAATTCTCTCTTGCAATCGCAATGGAACAAGAGATATTTGTACATTAATATTTCACTTCTTCTTCTACTACTGCTTCCACCACATCTGTGAACTGTGCTGCACATGTGGATTTGGCCCTAGTTTACGGCCGGATGCCCTTCCTGACGCCGACCCTATGTGTAGACTACTGCGTGTTTCTGTGGTGATTGGTAGTGTGTCATGTTTTCTGAATATGAATAGGAGAATGTTGGAACAAACACAAACACCTAGTCCCCGAGCAAGAAGAATTCATCAGACGCGATTAAAATTCCCGACCTGGCTGGAAAACGCAAACGAACACGAGACCCTCTGAACTGAAGGTCTTATAGCTGATCATTCAACCAAAGAGGCGGACAATGAACATTTCACTTCAGATTATCTGATTGTGTTGACGTACATTAGCCGGCCCCGTGGTGTAGGGGTAGCATGCCTGCCCCTTATCCGGAGGACCAGTGTTCGATTCTCGGCCAGGTCAGGGATTTTACCTGGATCTCAGGGCTGGTTCAAGGTCCAATAAGCTTACGTGATTAGAATTGAGGAGCTGTCTGAGGTGAGATAGCGACCCCGGTCTAGATAAGAAAGAATAACGGCCGAGACGATTCGTCGTGCTGACCACACGACACCTTGTAATCTTCAGGCCTTCGAGCTGAGCAGAGGTCGCTTGGTAGGCCAAGGCCCTTCAGGGCTGTAGTGCCATGGGAAGGGGGGTGACGCACATTTCTGGAGATTTTATATAGAACATTAATTTGCCTTAGACATATCTAATATCAGAGAAAGGACTGAATCTTATGTGATTAATTTTCTTCAGACATTACTGCTGAATTTTCTTAGGGACGAAGAAATATTATGAAATCATTGCAGACCTTCCTATATAGGACTCGATAACTACGTATTTAGTTTGCCTCTCTCGATTTGTTGTCAGCGACACAGCAATCAATCGGCGCCGAGCTGTTGACAGAACGCGGCGCTGCGTGGCATGCCACAGGGAGATGAGATCACACGAGATAGCGTCTTCCAGGAAAACCTGCAGTCCATCACGTGGTACCGGCTGTTCACAAAACATGCCACCCACCTGCCGCAGTCAGCTACACCTGTTACTTCAATGGGGAAATAAGATATTGAAGAGTCAGTTACAGGATGTGTATGTCTTGGCTATTCCCTAAACGTAATTAGTTAGGTCGCGGCTGGAACTGTAAATCTTGAAAATGAAATGGAACCTCTATTGCGAGACAGCAGTTAAAATCACCATATGAAATTCAAACTACACAGTATAAACGTACTTGCACTCTAACTGGTATTACACTGCCATTCATCTTGTGGTGTAGTCTAGATACTGTGAATGCATTCATCAACGGGGAGGGGCGAAGGATACCGAGTGGTATTGTCACTTGCTTCTCACTAATACGTTCTCCTATGGGTGGGGGAGGTAGCATACATCCACAGTATCCCATGCCTGTCGTAAGAAGTGACTCGAAGGGCTCTGAACTTTGGAGCGTGGATTGAAGATCACAGGTCCGCTAACTGTATCTAACATTGATTCTACTTACCTTAGGCTTCTCATTTTCATCTTCACTACCGAACGAGTTGACCGTGCGATTAGGTTTGCGTAGCTGTGAGCTTGCATTCGTGAGGTGGTCGGTTCAAATCTCACAGCCGGCAGCCCTAAAGATGGCTTTCAGTGGTTTCCCATGTTTACACCAGACAAATACTGGGGTTGCAACCTTAATTAAGGCCACGGCCGCTACTTTGCCAGTCCTAGCCCCCTGTCATCCTTGAGTCGCCGAAAACGTTCTATGCGTTAGTGCGACGTTAAACCACTAGCAAAAATAAAAATAATAAAGTCATCTTCTCTATCAGATATCCTTTGGTCAACTCTTGTTCTCTTTCGATCCGTCGGTATTAGGTTTGTGAGTCCTAGGGAGTCACTGAAATGAAATGGCGTGTGGCTTTTAGTGCCGGGAGTGTCCGAGGACAAGTTCGGCTCGTCACGTGTAGGTCTTTTGATATGACTCTCGTAGGTGACCTGCGCATCATGATGAGGATAACATTATGAAGACGACACATACACACAGGCCCCGGGGATCTTGTTTTACTTTTGCCAATACCCTCATTTTTCGAAGCGTCAGCAAGGCGTCATTTCCTCGTTGCCCTATTGTATCCTGTAATATATATATATTTATTTTTCCGCCATAGTGTCATCTTCTGGAAATGTATCCTGAGACATTTATTCACTTCTCCTCCCTGTGAAATCTATCGGAAATGTAGTGAGCCGTATCCGACCGGCCCATAATAATAATTGGAACATTATTTGACCAAATATGTGAAATTTATTAATAAAAGGTACAGTCTAATATGTTAAAGTATCGTATCCCAAGATAGTTAATACCGGATGTTGAGCAAGACTGTAAGTCGCTGGATGTTGCTTCATATTTCCGTATGACCGTGAGAAAGTAAGCGTACCCACGCGCTGGCAAGGATCGACACGTGTATTAGTTGCTGACCAAGCAATATATTTCAGCCAATGGGAACTTAAGGATTTGGCAAACCTGGAGGCTACACCGCGCTAAATATTAATTCCAGGATGACCAACATGCTCTGTGGATAAAGTCAGTTTCTGTAGACAATCGGTTTTCCACAGTTTCTGAAGTTAGATATATTTGGAAATGTATCATAGAAATTGGTGGAAGAGATTTGCTAGTGTTTGAGCTGTGTTTTATAAATATATCACAATAAGTATTGTATCATCATACATGACGAACTCTCTGATTGGTGGTTGGTTCAGATACCCGGGAACCCCAACAATATTAGCGTCACCGAAGCCTCCTCAGTAACCCAAGCTCTGGAGAGCGTCACTCTGTAGTTGAAATTTGAGCAGTACGGATGTACTAAATCGGCACTCTGTAGCAAAAGTTTGAGCAGTACGGTTGTACTAACTCTGTGACTGGTGATTGTAATTAACGTGGCGTTATTCCAGAAATAGTAACTGGTTCTCATTGATGCTTCAAATTGTGCAGTCGTAATATTTACTGTGCTTTGACAAAGTTTACTTTTAATCGATAAAGACGGTGTAGTGACCGCTGAGTAACAAGTGTGGTGGAAACGTGCTAGTGTTTCACTATTTCGCGACGGGCGCGTATTCGCGTGGAACTTCCGTACCGAACCGTGGGCTGCTTCTTTAAACTGTAATTTTACCCTTTTAGTGAAGTGTGTTATATATATATGTGAATCTGTGTGTTAGCTGATCTGGTAAAAGAAAGGGTATTTCGGCTCGCAGCATTAAGCAGCGAAGAGATTATCAACTATAATCTTCTGTGTTCCAGTGAATTGTTTTCCAGCAAGATGATGGATACACCTGCAGAGGAAGGAAGTGCATTCCCACATGTTAAGGATGTGATTAACATGGTGTAGATCCCAAAATTAGTGGGGATGTAAGCTGCTATCCTGGTTCCCCGAGAGTCATCATCGTAGCACGTATTATATATGGCATGATATGTAAGTTATGTTAAGGTACTAGGGCAGTGTAGATAGAATTTTTATTTTCATTTAAAGTAAGCCTGACGGCATGTATTTGTTTAATTTTGTCACTATGGTAGATTCGGATACGAGATTAATGCATGTTAATTTTATTTTCATTTTGCTTTATGATTAGATGTTTGGGAAAATGAGGGATTGATAGGATTAGTTATTGTTGTAAATATAGTACTTAGAGTAGGATATTCCGAGTTTTCCTTAAATATAGGTTAGAAGGGCTAGATCGACAGGTTCATTTCTATATTACGTCAAACACGTATCAATTCATTTTATTTCGGTTATTCAGAGAGACAGGTATAGCTATTTTGCATGATGCATGGTTTTACAGAAGCTGCCAGAAGGAGCTGCAGAACGTCGTTGTTAAATTAAGATCTTTGAAGTTAAGTTGGATTTTGTTTGCCTGATGATCTGCCAAGGACTCGAACAGCGTCTCGTTATGTGGAAAGGCCAGTAGGATTCATGAGGAATGATGAGATAATAATTGCATGCTTAATTATAATGTATTGGTGCAGGCCGATTGTATGCTTGACAAGATAGAGAGTATTATGCAGATGTGTGTGCCTGCTTAGCGTCTTCTGAGTATATTGTGATCAGAATGGACAGTGTTAATTCCAGACTATTGAGTCTGATGTTGTTAAATGGCCCAAGCATGCTAAGAAGCGATTAATATACGGGAGTTTCCGTGTAGTTGATGATGGGCGTTATCTCATGGCAAACTGATTCCTGGCCTGTGTTATCGGCATGTGTGAAAGAGACCGTATTTCCTTGCGGCGGCCACGGGAGACAAAATCCAATCTTTAGCGTAGTGGAGTTCTATATTTCTTTACAGCTCGTAATCTACCCGGAAGTACATGACGGATGACCGCGCTGTTGAGCGCTCAAACGCAGCAGAAGGAGGCAATGTTGCCCATTGCTTTCTTCATGACATCAAGGATTATTTATATGTTTTTCTCTTACAGGATGGTTTTACCTTATTATTTTGTGATTGTATACCTTGTCTCGTTGTTTTTAAAGGGAACAGCCCGAGTGCTGATGTATTGTTGGTTCATCTAGTTCTGTCTAGATCTTTTGTAGTGAACCGGGATTCACATTAGAAGCAGTGTAGCATTTAAGACTTTACTCGATATCCGATGTATATATATGTTTAGTTTGATTATTTGAATTATTGTAAATATAGTGTAGGATTTGCCCCTAGTATTTTGCATACCTTACATAGCGTCCGGTGCGTCTTAATTATTTTTCTTTCCGTCGTAAATTTTCATATGATGTAACTTTGATTTTACGGAAATAGTTTGATGACTCTCGGGAGTAACTTAATTTTGAAACCGTATCGTTGGGATGCGATAGTGTGAAACTCCATACCGAAACACCACATGGCAGTGTTTGCATACACTTGTTGCCATATAACATAAACATTGGACTATGAGAAGATACTCAGTCTTGATTTTTATATATGTTCTTTATTGAACTTGTTTTTCTTTAAATGTCAAATTTGTATTATCACTCATTTAACGTTTCTGATTTCGATTTATTTTATTACTTTGAGTTCATTTTTTACAAGTTATTATTTTTTTAATTCAATTATTTTCGTGTGATTTGATCGGGGATATTTGTTAATAAATCCATCTTACCCCCTATGATTGTTTCTCATTCGTGTTATACCTACATTTCCTGTCATTGATTGCTATTTTAGTGTTGAACTTCGACTTTTATCCTGACCCAATCGACAACCAACCCACACTCTGCCCAACCCTGAGTTAGTCGGATGTTCATACAGGAATGGAGGCATCGTCCTAGAGGGTATTTACCCCTGGGTACGGTACAGTAGTAGGCCTATTTCCTTCTCTTCCAATTTCCCCACTGATTAGTGTCGATAGAGGATGGTTTAATAGTTGTACTTTCTCTTAAAACAATAATCACCACCACCATCACTCACACTAAGGCGACTCCGGTTCGAATTCCAGTTAATTGAGATAGGATTTTTGAAATGAAAAGTCACCTTACTGTGGTGTGGATTCCAGATGAAAATGGAGGTCCCATGAAGGTATCAAAAGTTACCTTAAACAAAAAACTTGCATTTTGAGGCATTCCTCTACTCTTCTCCCTAACCAAGGCGTAATTTCCTCGTTGCCCTAATGTATCCTGTAATATATATATATTTATTTTTCTGCCATAGTGTCATCTTCTGAAAATGTATCCTGAGACATTTATTCACATCTACCGTGAATGTTGTATTTCCTGCTCTAATGGAAATGTGCACCAAACGAGTTGGCCCTGCGTTAAGGGGCGCACAGCTGTGAACTTGCATTCGGGAGATAGCAGGTTCGAAATCCACTGTCGCCAGCGTTGAATTTGGTTTTCCGTAATTTCCCAATTTCACACCAGGCAAATGCCGGGGGCTGTACATTAACTAAGGCCACGGCCGCTTCTTTCCCACTCCTAGTCCTTTCCTATCCCATCATCGCCATAAGACCTATCTGTGTCGGTGCGACGTAAAGCCAATTGTAAAGAAAAAAACAAACAAACATGGAAATGTTTCCTGTCTCAACCATAATGAATACTCTTGTAAATCTGTGGCATTAAAGGACAATTGAAGTATGACGCATTTTGGGAATGATTATCAATGTATTATACACTGGATCAACAGTTAATAATGCTTTATTTATTGAGTAGTCTAAAACAGTATTTTACTTTTTAATTAATTCGTTCATTTGTAATTGTAGTACTTCGGCTAAATCTAGTGCAGTCGGGTAATGCTATAGCACGGTAGCCTATGGCTAATTCCACAATCGCTAATAACACTGTACATAATACTACTTGTATGTGATAATAAATGTTAAAATGTGCCTCACGAAAAGGATACGTTCTGAATGTTCTGGATACTACCACCTAAGGGATGCACTGCACAATTTACAACATTTACCATTAAAATACAGGATGTTTAGAAGACGTATTACCCGATCAGGCCTTCACTTCACGCTGGGGTAAATCCGCCATTATATTTCAGCTTCTGCGGAATTAACCATACTGCAGATTTAACTGAATCTCTCCTTATTTGCTGCCCAGCATAGCATCAAAATTTGCTGTTCTACTGGGAAAACAACCAATGAACAGGTCACTTAACATGTTGTACCTATTTCAAGAGTGCGGATGATGCAAGGGTATAGGCTAGAACTAGGGGGCCTGGCATTCATCCGGAGGCCCCTGTTTCGATTTACGGTCGTGCCAGGAATATTTATTCTGGACTGAGGGCAGGAACGACGTTCACGCAACCTCCTGATATCAACTGAGGACCTATCTGATACAAGAAGCAGCGGACCCTACCAACGACTGAGAATGTTTACAAGTGGCATTAATTTTTTCAACTTCGGCAGAACCGAGAGAATGTAAATGGCGAAGGTGTATTTAATAAATCCTTTCCTTGGATCAACAGTCTTTAAAAACCATGCAGATAATGTTCTAATTTCATTTCACGTGTGTCGAACTTAGAGGCGATCTGATCATTCCTACGGTCGCAAATCGTAAAAATGATAGGAGTAAGTTTTGCCACAAGAAAAAACTTCCTATAGCCAAGAAATCTCAAGAATATCCACAGTGAATTGTGCGTATCCAAGGGATATCTGTTCTGCAAACTAAGGAAATAAAAGTATACAAACTGAAACAGAACTTACCTCCCGTAGACCAGAAACGAGTTAGGAATATTTATTTGATTTATTTATTATTTATTTACTTACTATACCTATATGTATTTATTTATGTAATCATTTTATTTATTTATTTATTTATTTATTTATTTATTTATTTATTTATTTATTTATTTATTTACATGGCGTGGCTCAGGCTATGAAGCCTGCTATTCTGCCAGACCATGCCTAATAATGTACATACAGTTCAACAATATATTACACATATTACACACCAAAATATACACACTTTAAACTGTACACATAGTTATAGTTATAAATCCACATTATAGTAATGAAATGGAAATGGCGTATGACATTTAGTGCCGGGACTGTCCAGGTGCAGGTCTTTTGATTTGACTCCCTTATGCGACCTGCGCGTCATGATGAGGATGAAATGATGATTTTTTTTTTTTTTTGGTAGGGGCTTTACGTCGCACCGACACAGATAGGTCTTATGGCGACAATGGGAGAGGAGAGGCCTAGGAATTGGAAGGAAGCGGCCGTGGCCTTAATTAAGGTACAGCCCCAGCATTTGCCTGGTGTGAAAATGGGAAACCACGGAAAACCATTTTCAGGGCTGCCGATAGTGGGATTCGAACATACTATCTCCCGGATGCAAGCTCACAGCCGCGCGCCTCTACGTGCACAGCCAACTCGCCCGGTGAAATGATGATGAAGACGATACATACACCCAGTCCTCGTGCCAGCGAAAGTAACCAATAAGGATTTAAATTCTCGACCCTACCGGGAATCGAACGCGGGACCCCGAGACCAAAGGCCACCACACTAACCATTTAGCCATGGAGCCGGACATTATAGAAATGAATCAGATTTTAAAACGATCCGACCAAGTATGTGACTGCTATCGAAACAATCTCATATATTTATTCCGACGAGTGCAGTTGTTCCCTGTGATCGGGCTCGTTTCAGGTAGACCTCTTAGTTTAGCAATAACACTCAAGTTAATGGGCATGATGGCTTCGGTATGCAATACGGCTGAGGATGTTTTCACTCTGACTACGTGACACTATATTATCTACAGGCGATCTAGTTGGCGGTCTTAGCAGACCAAGGGCCTTAATGACCTATATCGTATGCATCACGGGTTTTTGCAATAATAATAATAATAATAATAATAATAATAATAATAATAATAATAATAATAATAATAATAATAATAATAATAATAATCTTCCTTGGCGTTTTCCCATCAAGATGCGGGGACTTCCATAAGTCTACATCGGGTCTTCCAATTCAGCCGATCTATGGCATCTGTAGGTCGTACGCCTTCTCTTCGTCTCCGTCCATCTACATATATAAAATAAGAGTTTTGTCTGTACATTGCTCAGAATTTGAAAAGAATGGTATTTCTGTATCGGTCATGTCCATAGTAACAAGAAAATGTACTTTTTACTTTTCCGTAATTTCTGTCTGTCTGTCTGTCTGTCTGTCTGTCTGTCTGTCTGTCTGTCTGTCTGTCTGTCTGTCTGTCTGTCTGTCTGTCTGTACACGCATCACGAGAAAACGGCTGAAGAGAATTTAATGAAAATCGGTATGTAAAGTTGGGAGATGAGCCGCTACAATCTAGGCTATAAATAATTTTATTCACGCCGAGTGAAATGGTAGTTTAGGGGAAGGCCTTAAATTTAATTCTTGAATATTTATATTATTAGCGGTCCTATCGGTAAATATTGCATAACTAAAGTTGTATAGAATTCAATTTCCAATCAATTATGTCTTATGCATTTTTACCGTACCGGCTCTGATAACACAGATATTAATGTATTTGTAGTTTTGTTGCTAAGTCCATATCAACGCCTTGCCACGAGAAAATGGGTTAACAGAATTTAATGAAAACCGCTATATAGAGTCGGGGAATAAGAAACTACAGTCTAGGCTATAAATAATTTTATTCGCCCGAGATGAAATGGTAGTTTAGGGGAAGGCGCCTAAAATTTAATTTTTTAATACCGGTACCTATGTTATTGGTGCTATCGAAAAGTACTATACAGTAGAGTCTCGATTATCCGACCTAAACGGGACCTGGACTACGTCGGATCACCGAAAATGTCGGATAATACAGAATAACTTTGAAAATGAACTGAAACAGGAAGGCTATACGCTAGTACTATAAGGACATGTTTTACGGCAGTCTATTTATTGAATTATAAATTCAATTGTACAGTACATGCAGTATTGAACGAAAACATTCCAGATGTCTTACGAAAATAAACTTTTCTCCACAGATATTAAGCTACCTAATGCCGTGCCGTATTTTTCCACCGATCAAGCCACCCAACACTGGCGGGAAAATTAGGGTCCCTTTCATTAAACTCCTCCTGGAAATACACAGCCTTTAACTGCAGAATGGGGCCAGTTATTGGTAGGCCCTTTTCCCGGTGTTGAGATAACCAAAGAAATAGTGCTTCACTTACTTTTTCGTACTCACATTGTTTCATTGTTTTTCTCTGCTCTGGTAGAGCACCACTTTTCAATTTCTTCCCTCTGTTTTTTCCAGTCTCCCACTGCAACACATCCAACACCATAATCTGAAGCCACATCTTGAAGAATTTCCCCTTTGTCCAGTCTCTTTAATGCACTCAACTTGTCTTCCATAAAAACAATCACTTTCTTCCATTTACTCGCTATACTCACAGAGGATATGAAAACTATAACATCCGCACCCAACCAATACTACAATGAACAATGACTGAAGACTCACTGCACCTGTCCTTGAGAAAAGAAAACCGTCCTACCGCCACTGGTCAGGCCAGTGTTTGTCCCATGGTCGCACCCTCCACACCAGGTGTGCCTGAATTCAGTCTCCACCAAAAGATCAAATTAAGTCTACCAGTGTCGGATAACACGGAATGTCGGATAAGCGAAGGTCGGATGAGCGATACTCTACTGTATAACAAAAGTTATAGACAATACAATTTCCGATCATTTATCTTTTATTCAGTTTTACTGTACCAACTATGATAAGAGTGGTATTTCAGAAGGCCTACAATATCGGAAGCGCATAACACTGATCAACAATAACTTTACATTGACCATTGTTTGTTACTGATCAACAATAACTTTACATTGACCATTGTTTGTTGTGATGTTCTTCGTTTCTTATGGTCCCACTCAACTCCGATAGATGGGATTATTACTGCGTACCGAGTACAACAGCCCGACTGAACATTGGCGGGAAATAGCTGGGGAGTTGGAAAACTGTCTTCTTTAGCATGCCATTCCGCTGGTTCATGTAACCTCCGTGGCTCAGACGGCAGCGCGTCGGCCTCTCACCGCTGGCAACCCTGGTTCAAATCCCGGTCACTCCATGTGAGATTTGTGTTGGACAAAGCGGAGGCGGGACATGTTTTTCTCCGAGTACTCCGGTTTCCCCTATCATCTTTCATTCCAGCAACACTCTCCATTCTCATTTCATAGCATCTACCAGTCATTAATGTATCATTGGGAGTAGCGACCCCATCGTACTAACAGACTATATACAGTATATGCTTCATTTATTACATCCCTAACCCGGCCAATGACTGGAAAACAGGTTGTAGGTTTTCATTTTCATTTTCCTCTGGTTCATACATTTGCTGATACTGCTGGTACGTAACACACTGGTTCATCACAGTATTCCAGTTATTCGATCCCTACTCTGACGCGTTGTTTAGAATGAGCTGTATGCACACTTACGGCAGAGGCTCACTTAGTAGTAGTAGTAGTATGCCCTGGTCTAGAATTACTATTTAAGCCTATTTCCAAATATAGCAGTAGTATCACCTGATCTAGAATTACTATTTAAGCCTATTTCAAATGATAGCACCACAATTCACTAAATAACTCAAAAGTCAACCCTGAAAAGAGCCGTTTCTTAAGAAAAGCTTCTTCCTCTTCACTTTTATTAAATTCCACATTCATTTCATTCCAAATTAGCAGTGAAGAGGGGGCTTCTCCTCTGGCTTGGAGGAAAAAATTGCCTCCAAATCAGATAGGTTTTTCCGTTGCCATTGTAGTGAATTGAGATTTTCCGACTCATCGGGTACTCCTCGGAAACAGATTAGTAAAAAGGCATAGTTTTTGCCCTGGATCTCTCCACTATTCGCCTCCCCCCCCCACTCCCCCCCACCCCTCGCACCGCAGAAAAAAAGACGAAGAGTGTTCACGGATCAGAACTGTCTGCGACATGGTCATTCCAGCTCTGGAATTCCAGCATAGTACTGTTCGTTAAAAGTGAGAAAGTGTGTGGTCTTTCACTTGATGGAGTATTTCATATGAAAGTATTGCTTTTAATCGCGCCATTCCTACTGACGTCATTGCAATGACCTATGTTCATTTCAGTTGGAAAAACCACTAAGACAGTCTTTGTGAGGATGTAAAATGGCTGGTGGAGAGTGAGTGTCTGCCATTATAATGAAAACTCCCCAACCTGGGGGTGACTGATGGTAGGCAAGCGGGCCTATCATTACAATGAAAATTCCCTAACACAGTCTTCATATGAGAAAAGACGTTTGGTGACTTCCCCGTCGCGTTTCTAGGGTAACGTTAAGAGCTATGCAATTTAATACAATCTTGCTCACAACGTGTACACTACCTAGCCTAGAATACAATGTAGAATTCCGAAGCGAAGCAAGGGTACATCAGCTAGTTAGATATAAGTGCGAGAGCTTGTTTTGCAGTGGATGTTGGATCAGCCCTCGTTATGTGCCCATAACAGTGAAGCCTATTCTCTTGCATCTTGCGTCCTGTCCTGACTTTGAAAGTATCACCGATGATGCGACCAAGATGCGTGGCTGTCTGTGACCTTCCTTCCATCTTCATGTCCATGGTATGAAGCACCTGCTCGTATCTTGTAGTGGAAGACCAACACTCCACCCTGTAAAGATCTAGCGGGTGGACAATCTTTGACTTCAGATGAAAAGATATTATTCTGTCACAGAGGATGCCGGCAAACTGCCGCTATTTAAGCCATGCAATGTTTAATCGCGCTGAAACATCCAGCAGCACTTCACAATCTGCTGAAAAGCGAGAAATAAGATATCCGAACTTACAGGACTTCGTTAGGGGAATTACGAGGAGCGTACTATATTGTGTTACACTTTACTTCTTGTACGTCCGGGTATGGTTCACATTTTGCTTTTGAGGGTGGTGACGTGTAACTAGTGTATTGTTCCACCGTTTGGTAGCAGCACACACAAAGGTTCCAACAAATTCACTCGTCATAGCCATTTCATAACAGCACTGCCAGCGTAGCAGCAGACGACATGGAAAGCAACCGTCAGAGACAGCGCTATACGACTTGGTTCCTATGGAAAGAAGGCGTGACCACTGCAGAAATTCATCCGTGCTTCGTGGCAGTCTGTGGGGAACATGCGACGTCACAGAAAACAGTTTACAACTGGGTGGAAGGTTGGAAAACTGGGCACACATCGGTGGACAAGGGAACCAGTTCTGGAACGAATGTGACAGTGTCAACACCAGCGAACATTGCCCTAGTCAAAGAAGCCATCCAAGGAGCTAAATTCGTCACATTTACGGAAATGGAGGCAGCTACGGGAATTAGCCTCAACATCCTGTAGCGGATCGTACACGGCCAGTTACAGTTGGGGAAGGTGTCATCCACGTGGGTGCCTAGACTCTTGTCTGCAGACGAAAAGCAGAGGCGTGTGGACGTATGCAGAGAACTTTTGCAACGCCATGATCAAGATCCCGCCGACCTCACGGCTAGGCTTGTGACTGGTGATGAGACATGTCCACCGATGTGCGCCCTGTTTTCTAACCTTCCACCCAGTTGTAAACTGTTGTCCGTGACTGCGCATGTTCTTCACAGACTGCCACCAACCGCCGATGAATTTATGCAGTGGTCACGCCTTCTTTCTATAGGAACCATGTCGTTTAGCGCTGTCCCTGACGGTTGCTTTCCATGCTGTCTGCTACTACGCTGACAGTGCTCTTATGAAATGGCTATGACGAGTCTATTCGTTGGCCCCTGTGCGTGTGCTGCTACCAAACGGTCGAACATGACACTAGTTACACGTCACCACCTCACAAAGTAAAATGTGAACCATACCCGGATGTACAAAAATTTAAGTGTAAAGCAATATAGTACGCCCTTCGTACATTGGTCACAATTGTGCCATCTATCTGTATGCCACATTTCTGGTTTACAGTCTTAGAGAGGATAAGCCACAGTCCGAATATATCCAGCCTTTCTTCCCACTGGTTGACAAATTGTTCAAGTCCATTCCGGAAGTCAGTAGCCATCATAACACCATCGGCATAAAGCAGAGACCATGGCCGAGGGTTCTGTATATTTGGAGTCGCGTAGTCGGAGAAGAGAATGAACAGAAAGTGGGATAAACCTGAACCTTGAGGAACTAGAATCTAAACGGCTGAGTGATCCCGAAAGAGCAACGGACAGAACTGGTGGTGCTGTTCTGAAGGAGTTGTACCCTGTGAATATAAGCCTCATGTACCCACGGGAACGAAATGAGTACCAGATCAGTTCGTGTGAGATCCGACCGAATGCCTTTTCTAAATCCAGAAAAGCCATGTGGAATGTTTGTTTTCCTCCAGAGGGATCGCTATCAGCAGACGACAATCATGCATCGCGTTAGTAGTAAGTGACGATGCAAGCAATTCGGACATCAATCACACACTGACGGATTTTCATGGTGTGACATAGGGCACGGATAGGATGGTGATTGATACAAACACTGACTTCAACTTTGCATTTCCGGAGGGGTAATGTCTACAGGATCTCCAGTTGGAATTGGTTGATGCTGGAACTACGCTTTTCAGACTGCACTGAAGTAACTGCACTAGTGATTTCGAATGTCTGCACGTTTCCTCAGAAGGCCTCCATGTCCATCTTTAATGTGCACTACAAACAACGTCTTGTGTACTCCGATGGTGAGATTTTGCTAATCTCTATAGGCTATATAATTAGCGTCCTCGGGTCCGTACAAGCGTTCGTAAAGATCATGCAGATGTTCAAATGTTAGCTGCTGGAGCAGCCTCTTTGGCAACAGATTTAAGGAGGCGACAGATGGCTAGATTGATATCAGTCCTGGAATGCAGTCGGTTCTTGTAGGCAGTTTTCTTGAGTTTTATGTTATGCTGGATGCTTTCACTCCACCACCAAATCTGCTTGTCCACGAAACGCATCCACTTTTTTGTTACACCCAAAATTGCCAAGCACTTGTCTGAAGTTGGGCTGTAACCCGATCCCATTTAACGTTGTTCACACGGAGTGAACCGAAGTTATCCCTAAGTTGTTCCATGATGTGTTTCGTGGTTGTGACGGATCTGCCAGGCGAATGGATCCAAAAGTGAACATCAAAGACTAGGAGCTAATGTTGAATAATAATAATAAAAATAATAATATCATAGAACTGCGGCTGCTGGAAGGTAATTCATTGAAATTGACGTTCTGTCTTCATTTAATAGATGGTGCATCTGTAGTTTGCTACATACGGTGCTCTTAGTTGGCTAGTGTATCTTGTTTTGGATGGATTAGAAAGCCGAATGAATTTGGTTGACTCAGATTCAAATGAGTTCACCAGCATCTCTTTTCTTAAGTGGTGTTATTAAAGACTCGGCATTCTTTGGATTCTAATGCATTCGATAAATACACCAATCACAAACCCATCGTCCTGTTCACTATGAGCATATTAACCACCGCTGCTGTGATCATATCGAGGAAACGGAGCATAAAACGTAGACAACGTAGTTACTTTCAATCAATCAATCAATCAATCAATCAATCAATCAATCAATCAATCAATCAATCAATCAATCAATCAATCAATCAATCAATCAATCAATCAATCAATCAATCAATCACCCCTAATCACACTTTAGGACTGTTACTACAAGGTAGATTCCCTACCAGTTGTTAAAGTTTTTTCTTAAACGATTTCAAAGAACTCAGAACAAATCGTGTTGCTTTCCTTTGGACTTGCTCCAGCTCTCAAATCAAGTGTTCAAGTGTTCTAGTCACATTTGGAGTGCAAATTGTGATGGACGAAATGTCAAAAATAACTCGCTCTTTAATTTCGTTGAGGATTCGTGGAGTATACCGATATGCACGAATGGTTGTACATTCTGTGTGATATACGGTAATCTTCATCCGAATGATTTTTGAGTATACGTCCATACGCTGTGAAAATGATTGAAATTGTATGATACGTTACAATTTCTTGCAAAGAGAAATTCGACTACAATACCCTACGTTGAGGTCAGGAAAGCAAAGTCATTGAAAGCTCAAATTATTAACATACGCAGTATGTACTGCCTATGCTGACAATGGTAATTTCTCCATTTTTAGGTACGCTCAGGTAAAAGGTCCTTTGTCGTACAGATTTGAAACTTTATAGTGTTATTGTATAAACTTTGTTCTTTACAGTGCTGTCTTTAATTTTATGATTAGATGCATGGTTATTTTTTGGGAAATTTTTTCAAATTTAAAAATTTTTCATGAAAAATTGGAATAATAATAATTTTTTCTGGTCTCATATATTAACATATTTAAAATAATCTGGTAGCTTTACAGAGAGAAGGTGTGGAAGTATCACTGATAATTATTTCAGATTTCTTCCTTTTATAGTTTTTTGACTGAGCGTACCTATATAAGGAAAAAAACAAAAGCAGAGAAAATTAACTTTAGCTTATATAAATCTTAGTTGAGGTGTAGTCTAGAACCCTCCTGCTGCATATTCCTCATTCTACTTGTCCTCCAGACTCCTTTTCATTGCTCACATTGGCTTACTTATCTTGGCTTCCACTATAAACAGCTTTTTATCCTCCATTTTGGTCCGACGAACATCAAAAGCTTGAAACGCACTGAGCGAATTCCATCCTGGTTGGATCCCTAGCTGTTCTAGAACTTTAATTCTGCCTGAATTTCCCATATTAAATGATAAAACAGCATCATGTACTCCTAATTTTAAGGTTTTATATCCAACAAAAATATTTTTAGGTACCGGTACACTGCTCCAAATAACACTGTTAAAAGACTCGTTTACATTTTGGGTTTTCCCATGCAAACATTTCTTCATTAAATCGGGATGGGCAAGATCCTTATAAATGGGCTTAATCAGAAGCATCACTCCTCATGGAAGTCCATGGAGTTTGTAGGTTTCCTTGTCTTTATTATACGTGCACCAAGAACCACGACAAGCAACTCAGTAACCCGAAATAATAAGCTAACAAAAAATCTTGAAGAAAAACTAGCCTAATATTGCTATAACTTGAAGTTGGATTAAAGATATTACCTGTAAAAAATTGTGAAGGTGGATCAAACGTATTCAGATCCTAGATATTATCTGTACATCATACGGTATAATTATGTCTTGGAAAACTTCATGTTAGTTTGTTCTCTTTTTCTGTCTAATCTTGGGCAAGTTTCAGTATTAATGCCGTTTGTGCTATTTTGGATATTTGTTGCTGTGGGCAACTTTTCTTCATACGATTTCGACTGATGAGAAGCTCCAACATAGTCTATGTGGTTCACTAATGGACTTTTATTTCCCAGAACTAGAAAGTTATCAAAAAGTAAAACCCAGCCTACAGTCAGAACAGGGCGTGGCATTTGTAAATGGGAGGGGCCATGGAATATCCAAATTATGAGCACTTGTAACGCGATTTCACTGAAATAAAAAACGGTGCTCTATTGTACAAATACCAAAGAATACTGAAATACATTAAAATGAAATTCGCAAATTTTTGCAAAAAATGAGTTACGTACTCCCCTTAACTGATGATAGGAAATCTTGTCCAACGGAGAAAAAATTTAAAAAATTTGTTGGTTCGAAAATCATCTGTTTCTGTCTATTAGCTCATTAGCCCAAAATATTGGTTGTATCCTCAAATACTACCACCAAAATCCAGGATATGGAATTACAGGAATACTGAAAAAACCGATGGCGGGGTTAAAACAAGGCGAACGAGGCAAGAGTGAAGTACAGTAGATTGCCACTACTTTCCTGACTGGCCCAGAAAGTGAAAACATGTTTTATAACACTCAGACACACTGTTCATTCTCCGAATGTCTTTACCCAACACTACCTGCACCTCAGCAGCTTCCAAATTGTTACAGCCATGGATAACTCAGGGACTTCGTTGGAAGATACGTTCTGCAAAAGTATTGCATCCATCAGGAAATGGCAACAGGTGGCGAGGGATATATACATAGAAGATAAGAACTAGTTTCAAAAAATTGCTCATCAATAGATGTCACAAAATTATCAAAGCAGATCTTTATCTTGCACCATGAGCAACGAGTGAAGAACGAGTCACCACACTAATCAGAAGTATCCTGTCCATCTAAATCGAACAGTGTTGTAACCCATCCAGTGCACGTATTAATGGTGGTGTGATTCAATAATTTAATACGCGTTCTTCAGGATTGGTTACACAGCTTATCGTACTGAAGGCTTTACTTCATCCATGAATTTTGCTTCTGACTTAGATGGAGTGAACTTCTGTGATAAACACAGTGACTTGTTTTTCAATCACAACACATGGTTTAAGGCAAAAGTCTGCTTTATCTCTTATCAATCATCAACCTATCACAGGAAGACACTTTTCGCACCATCTGGAGGTACATTTTCCGTTGTTCTCATGTAGACAAGTCAGCTAATATTTCGCATGCACACTAGACGATGGGTGGCTCCTTCAATGGTTACAGCAACACTGTGCTTTCCGATCTCGAAGAGGGATAGGTTAATTGACCGGTACAAGTTATTTATTCTTGTTAGGTTTCAAGCATAGATACGGTAACTTTGAATTCTTGGCACTTGAGTAGTTAAATGTTCGAAACTCAAAGATTCTGACGGCATCTTTGTCTATTCTCTGGAATGTATCCTTCTAATTACATAATTGTAATTAGCTTTTCGCATTTGGCCGATCCTTTCGGTCTTAGTGGTGTATTTCACGTCAGTACCGATGTCAGACGATGTCCTAGAGTTTGACACAGTAAATCTTGGCTACACCTGGAGACAGGAGATAGTCCAGGCGGCCATAGCGATAGATCAGACTAGAGCATTTCAAAGATGGGAATCGAGAAAGGAGACAATGGGTTTGAAGAAGGTGGCCGTGGTCTTAAATTAGGTACTCTCCCCAGTTGAAATGGAAAACCACAAAAAATCTTCTTGGAGATTGCAGGGGCTACTGTTCAGTTTCTCGCACGACATTAAACACACGTCGTTCCAGCACTAACACCGGATTTAAGATTTTTAACTGACTTTATTCTTTTCCTGGAGTCGAAGTGGGAAACCATAGAAAACTACTTCGAGGTTTGCTGAGGTGGGAATCGAACCCACCTCTACTCAATTGATCTCCCAAGACTGAGTGTACCCCGTTCCAGCCCTCGTTCCACTTTCCAAATTTCGTAGCAGAGCAGGGAATCGAACCCGGGCCTCCATGGGTGGCAGCTAATCACGCTACTACACCACAGGAGCGGACTTCAACTGAAATGTAATTTAGAAAATCGTGAGTAACTTTCACCAGCACTATTTGTATGCTCTAGTGAACTCTATTACGCTTCTGCTAAGCTACTTTTCTTTTGCTATTGGCTTTACATCGACGATGTCACAGCGTGTTTTACAAAGCTGCAAATACTATCTTTACAAGACCAGGCCAGTGGATTGGTGAGGTCTGGTTAGTAACCGTTGTGCGGCGGGGTGGGGGTTAAGCAGAGAGAGTCTGGGGTGCGTAAGCTCTAGCATCCCAGGTAGAGTCTGGCTAAATTTTAACAAAAAGTAAGGTTATGGACTCATGCCACGACAATTTAAAATCACGCGGTTTTTTAATTTTCATCGAGGGTGGCAGCCTTGTGGGCACACATAATGCAGGATGTATTGCAGGCAACAGAAAATTTTCTTCATGACAGCTAACCCGGCTGACTTAAAGTCGGCGAATAGCAACATATAAAATATTCACAAATCTGAGATTTTTAATGCCTCCGTTTTAATTCGTCCATATAAGTAAGAATACTGCTAGGGGCAGCTTGGCGAGTCCCTGGCAACCATATAGGAAGGATCTCTCCTTTACGCTAATCAGGTATCGTTTCACGTCATTTTTATTCTTTTTTTCACCCGGTGAACTCGACAGGAATCTGCCAGATTGTAAATGAACATTTTTGAAGACATATTACCATGTAAATTACGAATTCTCTTGTTCCTACTTTAAAGTTTTTTACTTAGACTATAGAAACATCACCTCTAATAGTCCTTTTTCTTTTATGAAACAAATGCATGTTTATACCAAGCATTATTGCCAGTTAGCCCAACTGTAGAAATTTAAGACTTAGGAACATTGTAGTCCGCCTCTGTGGTGTAGTGGTTAGTGTGATTAGCTGCCACCCCCGGAGGCCCGGGTTCGATTCCCAGCTCTGTCACGAAATTTGAAAAGTGGTACGAGGGCTGTAACGGGGAGGATGTCAACTGAGTAGAGGTGGGTTCGATTCCCACCTCAGCCATCCTGGAAGAGGTTTTCCGTGGTTTCTCACTTCTCCTCCAGGAAAATGTTGGGATGATACCTAACTTAAGGCCACGGGCGCTTCATTCCCTCTTCCTCGTCTATCCCTTCCAATCTTCCCATCCCCCACAAGGCCCCTGTTCATAGCAGGTGAGGCCGCCTGGGTGAGGTACTGGTCATCCTCCCCAGTTGTATCCCCGACCCAGAGTCTGAAGTTCCAGGACACTGCCCTTGAGGCGGTAGAGGTGGGATCCCTCGCTGAGTCCGAGGATAAAACGGACCCTGGAGGGTAAGCAGATTAAGAAGAAGAAGGAACATTGTAATTTAAGTCAATTTTATTATTTTTTAGATGAAATGTGAAAAGATATAGATCAACATAGAAATTCTGCGATGCATTTGACACGAGTACAGAAAGCGTTGTCATCGCAGCTTTTCTACCAGTCCACTGTGAACAGCGACCAACAACAACTTTCTATAGACCTGTGCACTGCAATGGCGGGAGCTGATACCCCCCCAGCATACACTGGAGAATCTTCAAACTTTAACAAGCTGCCGGGAGGATTCATCGAGTTAGAGACGAGTAGCTTTCCCCTGGTGGAGTCATTTAGGGTTGTGGAAGAAGTCAGGAAAAGTTTTGACCGAAACTCTGGGAAGGTAGCCGCTGTCAGCAAAAAGTTCCATAAGAGTCCTGCAGCAGAATCCATGATAGAAAGCGACGGTAAAAGTAACCAGGGTTCTACGAGGTGAGGTAGATGAAGCAGTTGAACTAAAATCAGATGAAGTGGCTTCATTGAAGTTTTGGTTCAATCACTTCGTGTAATGTTGAGATATCTTTCTCTCAGTACAAAACATTCTGCCCGACAGGAGAACAAGATTGTTACTGGAAAACATTGAAAAGTTGCTTGTTGTAAATTCCTTTTATAGTAATTGAGTGTGCTATTAAATTATGAGTATTTTTCATGCCCATTTTGTTGCCTATTTTACACCTTAGTGTCTATTTACATGTCTACTTTGGCTAATTTAAGATCCTATATGCCTGCCTATTTTAAATTATTTTAGTGCCTAAAATTCACGTCCCTAGTCATAATGCTGACAATCTGCTATATCTGATATATCTTGCTGGAATCCTACAAACTGCCTTCTATCAAACCAGTTATTAATTTCGCAAACATGTCTTTTATAATCAGAAATAATGCTTTCCCAAAGCTTACATACAATGCATGTCAAACTGACTGGCCAGTAATTTTCAGATTTATGTCTATCACCCTTTCCTTTATATACTCTCCATTAATTTGGTAAAGTTCCTTCATGCAAACAATAATCAAACAAGTACTTTAGATATGGTACTATATCCCAAACCATCGTCTTTAGTATATCCCCCGAAACCTTATCAATTCCAGCTACTTTTCTAGTTTTCAATTTTTGTATCTTACTGTAAATGTCATTGCTGTCATAGGTAAATTTTAGTGCAGTGCGCTTCATTCGTCGTAGCCGTTTGCAATTTAAAAGTCTCATGTTATTATTCCTTTCTGACGTATGCTTTCCTTTTACAGGTGAGACTTAAGAAAGTTAAACCCTAATAAGTTACACCTTGACTGCGAATGCCTTATGAGTATAAAAATAAAAAGGTAGTAGGTAGCTAGATACGAACTCTGAATCCGTCGTAAAATAACACGCTAGATGCGATCAGTACCATGCAGCCAATCCAGGCGACGAACAGTACCTCTATATCTGTGCACTAACGAAATAATGTACGCTATCCACTTCGAAACTGATCTTGTATGTTCTGAACTCGAATGTGCAGACAGGTTTACTTTGCTGCAAACATCACAGTATGCTAAAGAACCATGTCTCTCTTAAGCTCAGATAGTTGCAACAATTTCCTTCGTGTAGAGTATGTGCCTATTCTTTCTTAATCTGTTTACCCTCCAGGGTTGGTATTTCCCTCGGACTCAGCGAGGGATACCACCTCTACCACTTCAAGGGCAGTGTCCTGGAGAGTGAGACATTGGGTCGGGGAATACAACTGAGGAGAATGACCAGTACCTTGCCCAGGAGGCCTCACCTGCTACGCTGAACAGGGGCCTTGTGGGGGGATGGGAAGATCGGAAGGGATAGACAAGGAAGAGGGAAGGAAGCGGCCGTGGCCTTCAATTAAGTACCTACCCGGCATTTGCCTGGGGGAGAAATGGAAAACCACGGAAAACAATTTCCAGGATGGCTTAGGTGGGAATCGAACCCACCTCCACACATTTGACCTCCCGAGGCGGAGTGAATCCCGTTCCAGCTCTCGTACGAAATGAAAATCCTCAACCTGTTTCCAGTCATTCGACCCAGTCAGGAATGGCATGAATGAAGCCCCCATCTAGCGGCGAGGATAGGAATTGCGCCGGCTGCCGGAGCCTGTCACTCTCCTCTTGTCCTTCCCTCGTACCATTTTTCAAATTTCGTGGCAGAGCCGGGAAGTGAACCCAGGCCTCCGGGAGTGGCAGCTAATCGCACTAACCACTACACCACAGAGGTGGATTATGTACCTGTTCTTTCTTTCTTTCTTTCTTTTCTTTCTTTCTTAATCGGCTTACCCTCCAGGGTTGTTTTTTTTCCCTCGGACTCAGCGAGGGATACCACCCCTACCATCTTAAGTGCAGTGTCCAGGAGCGTGAGACTTTGGATCGAGTGATACAACTGGGGAGAATAACCAGTATCTCGCCTAGGGGCCTCACCTGCTATGCTGAAAAGGGGCCTTGTCGGGGGATGGGAAGAGTCAGGTACCATCCCGGCATTTACCTGGAGGAGAAGTGGTAAACCACGGAAAACCACTTCGACGATGGCTGAAGATGGAATCGATACCCCTTCTACTCAGTTGACCTCCCGAGGCTGAATGGACCCCGTTCCAGCCCTAGTACCAGTTTTCAAATTTCTTGGCAGGGCCGCGAATCGAACCCGGGCCTCCGGGGCGTGGGGGAGGCAGTTTTTCACACTAACCACTACACCACAGACGCGGACCTATGTACCTACTATTTGGTTAAATGAGCTCAGCGTTATGTTTCAGGTGGTATTCACCTTGAATTTGCCCGTATACGGTGCTTACGTGGCGATAATTATTATGTCTGTGTATTATTTCTTAGAGGAATATCGGAGAATTCAGAAAAGTCAAGTCTTTGTAAAGAATGCCTAGACCGAGCTCGATAGCTGCAGTCGCTTAAGTGCGGCCAGTATCCAGTATTCGGGAGATAATAGGTTCGAACCCCATTGTCGGCAGCCCTGAAGATGGTTTTCCGTGGTTTCCCATTTTCACACCAGGCAAATGCTGGGGCTGAACCTTAATTAAGGCTACGGCCGCTTCCTTCCCATTCCTAGCCCTTTCCTGTCCCATCGTCACCGTAAGACCTATTTGTGTCGGTGCGACGTAAAACAACTAGCAAAAAAGAAAAAAAAAGAATGTCTTGAAGAGTACGAAATTAAAGAAAAGCATTGCTAAATAAGGTTCCGAACCGTCACTGCTCCATGTAGCTTATCTCAGTACAACTAGCATGCCTAATTCCGCGCAGCTACTCCCTGCTTGAACGGCTGGCCCTTGCAACTCTGTATTCACGAGGAGAGTGAAAGATCCCACTTCGTAAAGTTACTGATCGATGGCCTAGAATGAAAACCTCGTATCTCACAAAGTTCTTCCTATCCATTACTTCCCTTAAGACTGGTTACGCCTCCCAGCCACACATGAATACGCAGTCCATCAGAACAATGTTCGTTGTGTTCTTTATTCCTATGCCGACGTGTGAAGGAAAATGAACCTTATCGTACCGTACTATAGGAAAGCATGTCTGCGTGACGTATTTACTGACTCCTACAGTGTAATTTTATAAGGTTCATTTTCCTTTACGTATCAGCATAGGAAAATAAACCCAATGAACATTGTTCTGATGGACTGCATATTCATGTGTGGCTGGGAGGCGTGACCAGTCTTAAGGGAAATAATGGCTAGGAAGAACTTTTTGAGATACGAGGTATTCAATCTAGGCCATCGTGATGTGTTACAGCCTTATGGTGCAGTTTTATGACTTTATTGAATGCTGTAACCGTAGTAATTACATAGCGTAAGCTATCACATGTCCGCCTCTGTGGTGTAGTGGTAAGTGTGATTAGCTGCCACACCCAGATGCCCGGGTTCGATTCCCGTCTCTGCCACGAAATTTGAAAAGTGGTACGAGAGCTGGAACGGGGTCCACTCAGCCCCGGAAGGTCACCTGAGTAGAGGGGGGTTCGATTCCCTCCTCAGCCATCCTGGAAGTGGTTTCCCACCTCTCCTCCAGGCAAATGCCGGGATGGTACCTAACTTAATGCCATGGCCGCTTCCTTCCCTCTTCCTTCTCTATCCTTTCCAATCATCCCATCCCCCACAAGGCCCCTGTTCATCATTGCGGTTGAGGCCGCCTGGGCGATGTACTGGTCATCCTCCCCAGTTGTATCCCCCGACCCAGAGTCTGAGGCTCCAGGACACTGCCCTTGAGGCGGTAGAGGTCGAATCCCTCGCTGAGTCCGAGGGAAAAACCAACTCTAGAGGGTAAGCAGATTAAGAAGAAGAAGAAGCTATCACATAGATGCTTTACAGCTATTGCGTGCCATACAGTATAAAATACTTTGAAAAACGTGTTTCTATAAATTTCGATGTGATGAGACTACAAAATTTCGGTGAATTGACGTGTCTGTAATATTAGTCCTAACCTATCACGTTTCCTATGATACCGTGACCACCCTTTTCTGTAAAAAGAAATTGGCCTCTTGGACCAATCAGGTGCGCAATTCCCTACCGACAGCTAAAGGACTGGCTATGGCTTGTACAGTATAGTGACATTACGTAAAAATGACAGGAATGTTGGATTCCACTCTACATAAAATGGTACAATGTTTTTGAGATGGGTCTCAATTACTGCCTCTTGCACCGTTTTTGCATTGTGCGGGAAAGTCTGTATCGGACTAAATGCACATACAATTCTGTAAGATTTTGCACAAGATAGGACTAAGAGACATTTTATTCCTAGCTGGTTGCATATTTTTTGGAAAAAATATGGGCAGCTGTATCACCCAATATATCAGGCCTAAAGGAAAGCATGGTCGATTCTATCTACCAGACGATTGGTTAGACGTTCCCATTCTAAAGGATTCGGTAATTCTATAGGTTGGAGACTGAGGAAGAGCAGGACTACGGCGAGAAAAATAAAATCGAAAGAGAACTTAGCCAGAAGAAAATTGTATGAAATGACATGGCTTTTAGTACCGGTAGCGTCCGAGGACAAGTTCGGCTCGCCACATGCAGATCTTTTGATTTGACGCCTGTAGGCGACATGCCCGTCGTAATGACGAAATGATGATGTAGACGACACATACACCCAGCCCCGTGCCAGCAGAATTAACCAATTATGGTCAAAATTCCTGACCTGTCGGGAATCGAACCCGGGAAGTCTGTGACCAAAGGCCAGCATGCTAACCATTTAGCCATAGAGTTGGACAGAAAATTCTACAATTTACAAGTAGATAATAATAATAATTGTACCGGGTGGTACACCTCCACGCCGCTAATTCAAACTTTGCGCCAGTTAAAACTCCTCTACTGGCGGAAGTCTGAACTTTATCTACTGTGTTAATTCTCAAGTTTCTCAGAAGATGTCCCTACTTGTAAATTTTGAAGTTTCTGAACTGGGTCGTTTTCGATGTAATTTTGTTTTGCCTGTAGTAAGAAGTGTGGACATTCTCTTCCAGATGGCACTACTGAAGGACTACTATTATGCACCCTAGTGCGAAGAGAAAGAACTGTGTTTTTGGAGAAATTTTGAATTCATAAGTTTGTTCTTTGTTAAATTTCTTTCAGTTATTAAGTTGGCAATATTAACCCTTTCTTTCCGCCAGTTTTGAATTCGACCAATAAGGAATTTCTGTAATTAATTTTCCACCAATGATGTGTTTCTTCTTCATCTAGTGTAGGGGTTTTCGTTGTTAGCCAATAAAATGATTGTGGGCGGGTGTTCTCATTCCTAAAACGCCTCGAACTTTCCGCGAGGGTATATAAACTGCTGATTTTCGGGTCTCCGCGCCACTTCAGTAACATCTATCAGTGTGTAAAGTACGTAGCAGGGGGCGGGAAGCGCCTCTTTCTTCGGGCAGCAGTCCAACCGCCAGGTAATGGCCGTTTAATAACTTCTTTTCTTGCTAGCTCAGCAGTTTAACTCTCGGGGCAGGTCCGATACCTTTTACCATGTAACTTTCCCCTAAAATGTAAAGACACATGGTATCAATTCTATCTTTTTAAACTACAAATTGGGATAGAGAGTGCTTAACCTTCTCGAGCTCCCACTCATATTGCTTTGAGGTGAACTTATTTTCACAACCGTTTCTCCCCTTCTAATGTAATGTAAATTGTCTCCTTCTATATGTCACCTCTTTAGTATGGGATTAGCCCTTGCATTTGAGGCCTAGCGCCAAGTAGGTTTTAAATAAAGTGTATTAGGAGTGCAAGATCGCCTCCTCTCAAGTTGGTATTTTAGAGGCCATGTAATTGACCTGTTTCTTTTCTTAATAGGCCTCAGTAGGTTGGGTATTTTTACCCCTGTTTTCATGTACTTGGAGGACAGCTTGAAAGTAGAGTTTGGTGTGGCCTTTGATAGGCTTGAACTTAAGAGCGGGTTGCTCTTTCTTAAGATTTGTTTCTGCGTGCCTCGAGGAGGCTTTACTGTGTAATTGGGAGCAAGAGCTCCTGGGCATGATTGGGGTCTTCTGCCCCTTTGTTGAATCTTGTATATAGTAAAGTTGGGCTCATTGCTCAAGAATTATGTGTCTGGCTCTCGGAGCCCAAATCATGTAACACTGTAATTGTACATTTTCGAATTGGTTGCTTTGCTACTCTGTACCTGCCATTCTTGTTATTTCTTGATTTTGCAAAGAAAATATAACCTCGTTAAATTTTATCTTAACTTTAATTTCGAAAGTTGAGCCCCGTTCACCCCAGCACCTTCTTTCACCTCTGCACATCCACAATACTCCGGTAACAGTAATAATAATAATAATAATAATAATAATAATAATAATAATAATAATAATAATAATAATAATAATAATGGCCTGAGTCCACGGCATTTACACCTAGTCTGCAAAGTAATTAAACATAAAGGATTGTTAAAATGTTAAAAACGGGTACCGTTGAAGTATGTATTACATTCCTGTAAAGTTAATTATTTAAAAAGATAGGGTCGCAGAGGGACAGTTTTTCGTTTTTATCAAAACAGGATTATTATTATTATTATTATTATTATTATTATTATTATTATTATTATTATTATTATTATTATTATTATGTATTTTCGTATATTTCTTGACTCTTCTTTATTTCCTTCTTCTTTACTTCTCTTGCTTGGATCTATTTACGCTGACAGTGATTAGTACAACGAGAAAAACGTGTCTAGGTGAACGTCTCCTCATAAATTACTGCACTGTGTGCAGAAGCCAAGGACAGGGACCTATTCACTTCATCTCTAGGTCAGACTGTTCGGCCTTCAAGTCACTGTATTTCTGTGTTCAACAAGATTGAAGTAACCTTCGATTAGCAAAATCATGACACTTTTTCGTATTAAAAACGAAAAGCAGACAAAAAAGTAGGAATTCTATCTAAAGGAAATTAATAATCGTATTCGCTAGAGAATGGAATAACTTTAAAATATAAAAACATCTTAAAGTAGGTTTTTTGAACATGAAATAATCAGCGTTTAGCTCCAATGTGCCAGAAACGTCCTGCTATATTTGCTGTTGTAGTTTCGGTTGTTAAGATATAGCTATCATTTGGGCCCAGAGTTGGGTAAGATGTTCAGGAATTTAAAATAAAATACGATCCGGGCATTTGATTGGAGTGACAGTGAAAGAATTCTGCATCAATAAGAAGAAGAAAAGAAGAAAAAATTAATTAGTTTAGTGAACTTCATTGCCAGAATTTACACCTAAGACTTCAAACGACGGAATGTTCCAGTTCGATTGTTACGTATCCACTGTGTTATGAAGAGGGGACTAGTTAATATTGTTGTCGAGTCAAAGCAGTAAATAGGCAAGCATTTGCTACACTTGGAAGGACGTAGTTTTTATAGCATCTATCAGGAAACCGAGAAATTTCGTTAAAAGTTTTTCACTTCGCTTAGCTTTGAACAGGTATTTTCACTATTGGTTTAACGTCACATTATTATTATTATTATTATTATTATTATTATTATTATTATTATTATTATTATTATTATTATTATTATTATTATTATACCGGGAAGTACACCTCTACCCCGCACATTAAAAGAAGCGCCTTAAGCAACGCTATCTCTCATACAACTCTTGAAAAATTGAGGTCATGCACCCTGGTGCAAGTTAGAAATATTAGTGATTTAAAGAAGTCTTGTGTTATTATGTTGTCTCAACTAAATTAATGTTCATTTATTTTGTTATTTTAAGGTTTGCAACACTTCCTTCTCATCACGCCAGCTTTTTAATCTGGCTAATAATAATTTTCTGTAATTTTTTTCAGTCAATCACTGGCTTCTGGTTTTTGGTTTACCCAATAAAATTGAGAAGGTGTGTCCAGATTTAGTCCAGAGCCTTCTCGAACCGTCCCCTCGGGTATATAAGCTGCGGCTTTTCAAGCTACCTTGTCTTACTGATCGTCGACTTTCTGGGTGTGTGTGTTAAGACAGGAGGCAGGGCGCCTCATTCTTCGCCAGTCAGTACACCAGTCCAGATAATGGCCACCAGTGATACATCTCTGTAGCTACCTCCGCAGGCTTACACGAGGGGAAGGTTCTAAACTTTAACTATGTAACCGTTTTGATCTCTAAAATGTAAACTCAGTCCAATTTCATATAAAATTTCATAAACTGTAAATCGGGGATAGGGAGTGCGTTACACTCTCGAATTCCCCTTCAATTTGTTTTGAGGTGACTACGATTTTGTAACTGTTTCTTTTCCTGTAATGCTTTAAGTTACCCTTTCACTCGAGTCACCTCAGTAGCTTGGGATTAGCCTCTGTATCATCGGGCCGCGAGCCTAATTAGGGTTTTATACTTAATTTTCTAGGAGCGCAAGTGTACGCCTCCATACATTTTGTGTGTGGGCCAGTAATTTAACCTGTTCCTCTTTCCACGAAAGCCCAATAGTTCGGGTAATAGATACCCCTGTGTACAAATTCTAAATTTTAGGTTGGGCCTAGAGAGGCCGGAAATTGTAAGATTTTGTGTAATGTTGCCTTGAGTAGGCTGTAAGAAATTGGGAGCACTGCCTCCTTGGTTGAAGTTGAATAGCATGTGAGCTCTTTTTTGAGAGTGCTAATATTACTGTAACAATGAGGGGTGCATCTTGAAGGCTGTAATATTTGTAACGGTTGGAGATTTGGGAGATTTCTCTCCTTGTCTATGTAAACGCTAATTGGCGATATTGTAAAGTTGGAAATTAGGGGCTTATAGCCCAAATGTGTTAAAATCCCTATTCTGGGGTTTCTACTTTTATATAAAAATTGTCATTGTATTGGTTACATTGTTGTTAAGTTAGATTTTCTGAAAAGAAATATAACCTTTATTTAAAATTTAAAATTAATTTTTGATATCGTAGATAGACCCATTCCCACCAGCACCTCCTTTAACTTCTATGTGATCCACGAAAACACGGTAACAATTATTATTATTATTATTATTATTATTATTATTATTATTATTATTATTATTATTATTATTATTATTATTATTATTATTATTATTATTATTAATTTTCCAGCGATTTACGTCGTACTAACTCAGATAGGTTTCTTTTCCTTAAGGTTTAACGTCGCAGTAACAGATCGAAGATTTGCGGTGACGCAAGGATGGGAAATTGCTGGGATAGTTTAGGCTGTGGCCGTGGCCTTAATTTAGGTACAGCCGCAGCATTTACCTGGTATGAAAATAGAAAACCCTGGGAAACCATCTTCAGGTCTGCTTACAGTGTGTTTCGAACCCACCATCTCCAGAATGCAAGCTCGTAGCTACGTGACTCTAACCGCACGGCCAGCTCGCTTAGCACTTTGAGCAGAAACGAATACAAAATTAATATCCCAGTGATGGAACATCGAACTAACCACTTTATGTAACTTTATAGTGACAAAGTCATAACTAAAGTTCTTAGTTTTCAACATTTCGTTAGTCTCCAGTGCCAATTAATGGAGATAGCTTCACTGATTTTGTTCTCATTGTGTGTATCAAGATTTATTTTAGACATTTACATCACCATGAAAAGTTAATTATATGGAAGATTTTCATAATTTTGTACCGGAGTCTAAACCAATTTCGTAAAAGTTAGATCGTTGACAGATGCTGCCATCAAACATAAACACCGTTAGGTATACCACCACGGAAGCTATTAGATGAGCAATGTTATGGTAGCATTTTTCGTGAATTGACGGAGGAAAGTTTGCTTTCCATTGCATTGTGCCATTCGGTTATGGGTGCAGCATCAGTGTAACTTTCCCATCAGGTAGCGCGGAAAAGAACGTCCAGCTGGTAAGCGGAAATAATCGTGTGATATATGAATAGAAACTTCATATATTCTCACGTATCTACTAACATGAGTAAGTACTGCTTTGACTTCAAGCATAAAATTGAGAAGTCTCCTAAATTGTACCACCTTCTGTTTTCTAGAATTGTACCAGTACTTGTGTTTGATTTAGCAGAGAAAAACGATTTGCCACATAATTTCAATCACGACCATAATCTGGCAAGCAAAACTTTGTCACTTTATATTCATAAGAAGACTTGTCAAGTTGGCAATCTGAAGTAACTTCCATGCTCAAACGAGAGGGCCAATGGTGAACGAGTGTATGAATTCTTCCATCTTCTGGAAAGTCTATGCGATGGACTGAACATAGATCTCACCAGAATATCCACGTAGATTAAATTGAGTTCTCTAAATGGTAAAAACAATTCGATGCGATCTCGAATGTCGTGCACACAACAGTGGTATGCTGTGTCAGTGCCTCTGATGAATGCATTCCACCAATGATCATATTCAAGAGGCAGAGGGTGAGTAATGAATTCAAATTATTTCTCTTTGGTGCTCCATTAGGCTGCA